>NC_091956.1:15135133-15499300 GCF_031021105.1 Erythrolamprus reginae | reverse complement strand
GAAACTTGACAACATCTGTTTGGAGTGCTTTACCTTTTTTCATTGATGTCAGACTTGCAAAAATAAACATAATTTATAATTAGATAAACCCCCGATTTAAAAAAAAAAAAGATCTGGCAAATCCTATCAAATTGATTAGGAAGGTATTAACCTGTTTGAGTGTGTTTTTCTTTTATCTAATCTTCCTTCCTTCCTTCTCTTGATATGAATTATGTATTTAAGCCCCTTTTGTGTGTGTGTGTGTGTGTGTGTGTGTTTTGCTTGTTTATTTGTTTGATCTTTTTTATTTACATATGAACATAGAATTGGGTTAGAAAAGCAAGAAATACATCGATATGAAAAACTGCATAAGATGTAAAATTGAAAAAGATAATAATAATAATAAGTCACTCATGCCCTCGAGGCTTGACTACTGTAACGCTCTCTACATGGGGCTACCTTTGAAAAATGTTCGGAAACTTCAGATCGTGCAGAATGCAGCTGCGAGAGCAGTCATGGGCTTTCCCAAATATGCCCATGTTACACCAACACTCCGCAGTCTGCATTGGTTGCCGATCAGTTTCCGGTCACAATTCAAAGTGTTGGTTATGACCTATAAAGCCCTTCATGGCACCGGACCACATTATCTCAGGGACCGCCTTCTGCTGCATGAATCCCAGCGACCAGTTAGGTCCCACAGAGTGGATCTTCTCCGGGTCCCGTCAACTAAGCAATGTCGCCTGGCGGGACCCAGGGGAAGAGCCTTCTCTGTGGCGGCCCCAGCCCTCTGGAACCAACTCCCCCCAGAGATTAGAACGGCCCCCACCCTCCTTGCCTTTCGTAAACAACTTAAAACCCACCTCTGCCGCCAGGCATGGGGGAATTGAGATCCTCTTTCCCCCTAGGCCTTTACAATTCTATGCATGGTATGTATGTATGTATGTATGTATGTATGTATGTATGTATGTTTGGTTTTTATATTAATTGATTTTTAATCATCAATACCAAATTACTATTGTACACTGTTTTATTGTCGCTGTTAGCCGCCCCGAGTCTCTGGAGAGGGGCGGCATACAAATCCAATAAATAAATAAATAAATTATTATTATTATTATTTTTCTTTTTCAATTTTACATCTTATGCAGTTTTTCATTATTATTTTTAATTATTTTTATTATTATTATTTATTATGCTAAGATGATGATGATGATGATAATTTCTTTTCCCATTAGGGTTGTAACAGCACTGCATATATTCAAGATGCTTTCCAGTTGCTGCTTCCCATTCTTCAGATATCTCACATATCCAAATCCACGGTTTGAAAACACAACGGGCATTTCCTCTGAACTGGCCATCCGTTTAATTTCTGATGGGTACAATTAATTAATATCTAAATGTCGTAGAAGCCATTCTGGAGTCTTGAGAAGGACCCTAAATGCAGGATTTGCACGGAATGTATCAAACAAACGTTTTTCGATCCGAACGAATTATTTTAAGCGCGTTCAAATCAGCGAAGGCAGAAGCAACTTCATTTCTATTGTAGTAATTTAAGGCGTACTGTATTCTGTTTTTATTGCTGCAAATTCACCTTGGATGTATTAGTAAATATTTTAGATTTTGTTTTGGGGAAAAAAATGGTTGTTTTGTTTTTTGCTGAAATATTTTATCGAGTAAATTGAGTCGGCCAGAAAGGCTTTATTTTGCTATCATCCTACTATTAAATGTAAACATTCAGGAAAGAGATCCAAAGATATGTAACTGAAGAATGGGTCTTATTTTTAATGCTTCTTCTAGCATTAGACCTTACTTTTGACACTTAATCCATTTTCTATTTGTGGGCCTTCGCTCTTCCCGTTAGCAGAAATGTTTACTTGGCCTTAGCAATATTATTAGTGATTGCAAGTCAGTATTTTTGTAGGCTTACATCATAAAGTCTTATGCAGAAAAAGCAGTCAATTATTTAAACAAATGCTTATGTCTTTGCTTCTTCCCAATTACATCAAGGGTCGCCAACCTTGGCACCTTTAGCTCCTAGAAATCCCCAGCCAGCAAGCTGTTTTTTGCTCATGTTGGTTCCTTATACTGAAGAGGGTCCATATTGGGTTCGGAAGGGCTCCTTGGTGATCCTGAGCTGAGTGTGTTTTTTGAAGTTTCATTGCCCAAACTGTTGTGAGCTAAGAGACTTGGAGCAATGTTTCTCACTGGGGTGGCAGTTTTTCATCACACATAACCTGAAACATAGCTAGAACGATGGATGGATGGATGGGTGGATGGATGGATGGATGGATAAACGGATAGCTGTCAGATGAGGTAGGTAGGTAGATGAAATGGGGGAGGGAGAGAGAGAATAGGTAGATACTGGTAGATAAGTATAAATAAATTTGACAGATGAGAGATGAGATAGATCACTATGACAGTGATAGATAATAGATAATTGGATGGGTGGGTGGATGAATAGATGGAGGGATGGATGGATAGATAGAAAGAGAGAGAGAGAGAGAATCGGTAGATAGATAATCGGTAGATACTGTTAGATAATTATAAATAAAATTGATAGATGAGATGAGATGACAGAGATTAGATTATTTGGATGGATGGATTGACGGACAGACAGAAAGAGATAGAGATACTGGTAGGTAGATAATGATAATATTGAGAGATGAGATAGCACATTATGATAGAGATAGATAATAGATGATTAGATAGATAGATAGATAGATAGATAGATAGACAGACAGACAGACAGACAGACAGACAGACAGACAGACAGACAGACAGACAGACAGACACATTGACAGACAGACACACAGACAGACACACAGACAGACACACAGACACCGGTAGATAGATAATGATAACATTGATGGATGAGAGATGGGATACATTATATTATGATAGATAGATAGATAGATAGATAGATAGATAGATAGATAGACAGACAGACAGACAGACAGACAGACAGACAGACAGACAGACAGACAGACAGACAGACAGACACCGGTAGATAGATAATAATAACTGATGGATGAGAGATGAGATACATTATATTAAGATAGATAGATAGATAGATAGATAGATAGATAGATAGATAGATAGATAGATAGATAGATAGAACGTCCCTGTAGTGTTTATTTTCATTTAAAAGGACATATCATTGGTGTTTTGTTAAATTGTGTTTATTTGCAATACACAGACTAAGCATAGATGACTCAGCTTGCAGCAAAGCCTGCCCCGCTCCATTAAGGATCAATGTAATTAAGCTTTTAAGGCTCTGGATGAGGAATTAAGAGCACCAGGAAGAGACAACAGCCCAAGAGGCAGATTTATACGACATTATACTTCATCGAGATGACACCTGTCTCTTCGCAGCGCCTGCAATATAGACTCTAACTCGTCTTCTTGGCACTTTCCAATGAGAAACCCATTTTCTCCCCTGACTGCTTTTGTGACATTACTTTTGAGCCATTGCAGCTTCCAGGTGCCACTGAGAACACAATATTTCATACCCGCAGAGCTCTCAGTTCTGCGGCGTGTGGGAACGCTTTTCCAAACTTTCTATATAGGAGCAGGGCAATTCACCTCGGTCATTTTCTATAGGCAAGGGACTCAAAAGATTAGACTTATTTCATACGGTTCCACATAAAGAGCTGATAGATGAGTTAGTGAAGATTGGACTTAATTTCTGGATAGTTCAGTAGATTTGCAGCTGGCGGAAGTGTAGATATCAGAGGGTTATTGTTAATGGCGAGTATTCTGATAGAGACTGGATACAAGCGGTGTGCCACAAGGGTCTATTCTGGATCCTATTCTTTTTAAGATGTGAGTGACATAGGGGAAGGTTTGATAAGAAAGGTTTGCCTATTTGCCAATGACTCTAAACTGTGCAATAGGGTTGATATTCCTGGAGGCGTCTGTAATATGGCAAATGATTTAGCTTCACTAGATAAGTGGTCAAAGCAATGGAAACTGCAGTTTAATGTTTCCAAATGTAAAATAATGCACTTGGGGAAAAGGAATCCTCAATCCGAGTATTGTATTGGCAGTTCTGTGTTAGCAAAATCTTCAGAAGAGAAGGATTTAGGGGTAATGATTTCTGACAGTCTCAAAATGGGTGAACAGTGCGGTCAGGTGGTAGGGAAAGCGAGTAGAATGCTTGGCTGCATAGCTAGAGGTATAACAAGCAGGAAGAGGGAGATTGTGATCCCGTTGTATAGAGCGCTGGTGAGACGTTTGAAATACTGTGTTCAGTTCTGGAGACCTCACCTACAAAAAGACAGGCTACATAAAAGCATAAAATTTACCATGAAAGACTACATGAACTCAATCTGTATAGTCTGGAGGACAGAGGGGAAAGGAGGGACATGATCAAAACATTTAAATAGGTTAAAGGGTTAAATAAGGTTCAGAAGGGAAGTGTTTTCAATAGGAAAGTAAACACATGAACAAGGGGTCACAATCTGAGGTTAGTTGGGGGAAAGAGCAGAAGCAACGTGAGAAAATATTACTTTACTGAAAGAGTAGTAGATGCTTGGAACAAACTTCCAGCAAACATGGATGGTAAATCCACAGGAACTGAATTTAAACATGCCTGGGATAAACACATATCCATCCTAAGATAAAATATAGGAAATAGTATAAAGGCAGACGAAATGGACCATGAAGTCTTTTTCTGCTGTCAATCTTCTACTTTTCTATGTTTCTATTTCTCCCCAAAATGTTTTTTTGGTTCTGCGCATGCCCAGAAGCAAAAATATCGACAAAAATGGCCAAAATCTCACTTGCACGTGCACCCCCCACACGAGGGTGTGCCTGCTGACCATGTGCAGAAACCAAATATCATGCGCCCACTGGATGCCCATGCGCCTGCGACGGCCTCAGAGGGTCCACTGGTAGCATTGAAGAAAAACGGCCTTTCACTGATTTGCATGCGGAACAGTGGTATAAAACAGCAGTGAAATGTATTTACCTTCCCTAGGTGTTTGGAAAATGTGCGCTTTGCCTTTGGTGTGCGTGCTTCGCACTTATTATTATTATTTATTGGATTTGTATGCCGCCCCTCTCCGGAGACTCGGGGCGGCTAACAGCAATAATAAGACAGCGTATAACAATAATCCAATACTAAAACCAATTAAAACCCATTATAATAAAAAACCAAACATACATACAGACATACCATGCATAAAATTGTAAAGGCCTAGGGGGAAAGGATATCTTAATTCCCCCATGCCTGGGGGCAGAGGTAGGTTTCTAAGTAGCTTACGAAAGGCAAGGAGGGTGGGGGCAATTCTAATCTCTGGGGGGAGTTGGTTCCAGAGGGCCGGTGCCGCCACAGAGAAGGCTCTTCCCCTGGGTCCCGCAAAGCGCCATTGTTTAGTTGACGGGACCCGGAGAAGACCCACTCTGTGGAACCTAACTGGTTGCTGGGATTCGTGCAGCAGAAAGCGGTCCCTGAGATAATCTGGTCCGGTGCCATGAAGGGCTTTATAGGTCATAACCAACACTTTGAATTGTGACCGGAAACTGATCGGCAACCAATGCTTGCCACCATCGTGCACACTTTTTTACCCTCTGTGCATGCGCAGAAGGCTTTACGCATGCGCAGTTAAAAACTCTGCGCCAGAAGCAATATCTTGCGTAAGGACCTGCGTGTGAATGAGATTTTAGTGATTTTCGCCGATAGAAACCACTGGAAATGGGTGAAATCTCTCACACGGAAGCGTCCTCGCGCAATATTTCACTTCCGGCGCATGCCCATCTCCATTTCCGCTAACAGATCACCAATTCCACCCATACCATTACTGGTCTGAGACACCAGCAGGCGCCACTACCAGTACACCCAAACCAGTAGCATTTCATCCATAGTATAAAGTAAACAGTGAATGACAGGAGTTACAGTGATATTGATGATCAAATGCTCTTCTTGAAAGTTTATTATTTATTCCAGGGTTGCCTTGTGCTGATGGGATAAATACAGATTTTTGCAATGTCCTGCGGTATGCGGGCACCAATTGCATTTTGAAAAAGATCGATCCTTACTCTCTTGTCTATATTCTCCCCCGCAGAAACAGCGCTTTGAAAATAACATTTACATAATGTAAAATTTATTGTGGCTCCCATTCTTCATTACGCAAACCGCAAAATGTTTAATCGGATGCTAAGGAAACAGAGAATCAATAAATTCTTTCTCCTTGCATAAATTAACCTATCTATCTTCCAACTCGTTATCCCCTCTCCTTAATTAGAGGCCAGGGCACTTTGAGAAGAGAAAAGGCAGGAATTAATGCAAAAAGCTGCAGTCTACTTTTAAAGAGGGAACAAGAATAGGCAGGATTGTTTTGGAACGAAAAACATGAAAGAGTTTGAACTGGTGGTGAGCAAATTTTTAACAATAAAATAAATGTCAGCTGACAAAATGATGATTCTCAAATATATCACAGGCAGAAGAAATTAGGAAGGAAGGAATGAAGGAAGGAATAAGGGAAGAAGGGAAGGGGGGAGGAATGAATGAAGGAATAAGGGAAGAAGGGAAGGGGGGAGGAATGAATGAAGGAATAAGGGAAGATAGGGGGAAAGGAAGAAAGGAATAAGGGAGGGAAGGAGGGAGGGAGGAATAAGGGAAGGGAGGAAAGGTGGGGGAAGGGAGGAATGAGGAAGGGTAGGAATAAGAGGAAAGAGGAAGGAAGGAATAAGGGAAGGAAGGAAGGAAAAAGAAGGGGAAGGGAGGAAGGAACAAGGGAAGGGAGGGAAGGAAGGAGGGAGGAAGAGAGGGGAAGGAAGGAAGGAGGAATGAGTAAGAGAAGGAAGGAGGGAAGGAGGAAGGGAGAAAAAAGGAAGGAAGGAAAGAATAAGGGAAGGAAGGAAAAGGAAGAGAGGGAGGGAGAAAGGAAAGAAGGAAGGACCAGGTTTGGCCTGATTTAAAACTTGTGAACCTCAACTCCCAGAATTCCCTCGCCGGCATGGTTGCTGGGGGAATTCTGGGAGTTGAAGTCTACAAGTTTTTAAACCGTGACTAAGGTTTGGACCCGTCTCACTTTAAAACGCTCATGCGCAAAAAAAGCAGCCGGCTTTTCCCCCCGAAAAACCTAGCCCCGCCTCCCTCGCCTGCGCGCCAATCAAAGAGAAGGCAAAAAAAATACAATCCCTCAAGACAGCAGCCATCCTCTCGCCCCTCCCACTTTACCCCTCTCCAAACCTTCCCCCCCCGCCGGAGCTTCCAACTTTCCGTTCGGAAGAGCGGCGGCTGCGCGCGCAATCGGCCGCAGGCCGGCAGGCCAAAACGTTCGATGTGGCAAGGAAAGGGGAAGTACAGACGGAGTAAAGGAGGGGCGGGGCAAGGCAAGAGGTGGAGGGGTGAAAGGGGCGTGTCCAATATGTCCTACCGCTTTCTGCGGTGGGCGGGGCCGGAGAAAGAAGGCGTGGCCGAGCGGCCGGGAGGAGAGGGAAGGGCCGGGAGGAGAAAAAGCGGGGCGGGACAATGGAAGGAGGTGAGGCGTGGCCAAGATGTCTTTCTAGCGCTGCCTGCTGTGGGCGGGCCCGGAGAAAGAAGGTGTGGCTGAGCTGCCGGGAGGAGAGGGAAATACAGACGGAGAAAAGGCGGGGCGGGACAAAGCAGGGAGGGAGGCGTGGCCAAAATATCCTTTTATCGCTGCCTTCGGTGGGCGGGCCTGGAGAAAGAGGGCGTGGCCTAGCGGCCGGGACGGAGGTAGGGGGTGTTTTAACTCACGTCGTCTGAATTGGGGTTTGTTTTGAAGTCTGGGCTCCTTTCCTCGGGGTTCAGGTGAGAAACGGGGCGAGGGAGGGTGGATGGGGCTGAGGATGGCGGCGGAGGGGGGAGGACAAATGGCCTCTCCCGCCTTTTTTCCCCTCAGGGAAGAGGGTCCTCTGAGGGGAGGTGGGGGCTTCCTTCCTTTGGGACTCAGTCCCTCCCCCCCAACGCACATCCCTGCACTGGAGGTTGGGAAGCAAGTTTTGGTGAGAAGCAGCAGCAGCATCCTGAAGCAGAGGTCTCCTGAGTATGTGCAGAGTGCCTTCAACGACACCCGACACCGCCTCCCCTCAGGATCTGGGGTGGCCAGGTGGAGTTATTGGGGTGCATTGAGGCTTGTCTTTGCCGCCTGCACCGGGTGTGGGTGCTAAAAGGAACTTGGATATCTCTTTTCTTTTGTCTTTTAATTTTATGTTATCTTCTGTCTCTAGTTTGATATTATATTCTATATTTTATTTTCTATTATATTCTATGTTTTATTTTCTATTATATTCTTTATTTTATTTTATCTGTTATTTTATATGATCTTTTGTCTTATTTTATTTTCTATTATATTCTATATTTTATCTTTTATCTGTTATTTTATATGATCTTTTGTCTTTTATATTATCTTTTATCTTTTATTTTATTTTCTATTATATTCAAAATTTTATTTTCTATTTTATTCTATATTTTATCTTTTATTTGTTATTTTATGTTATTGTTTGTCTTTTATATTATCTTGTCTTTTGTATTATCTTTTGTCTTTTTTTTTATCTGTTATTTTATTTTCTATTCTATTTTTGTATTTTTTTTATATTCTGCTCAAAAAACACTCAAATAACCACATCCTAGATCTGAATGAATGAAATATTCTCATTGAATACTTTGTTCTGTACAAAATTGATTGTCAGTGTTGCTTCCTAAGTGGACAGTTTGATTTCACAGATGTTTGATTTACTTGGGAGTTATATTGTGTTGTTTAAGTGTTCCCTTTATTTTTTACTATATTATATATTATATTATATTATATATTATTAGACTATATCATATTATATTGTTATATTTAGGTTTTTTTATCTTTTATTTATTTATTTATTTATTCAATTTTTATGCCGCCCTTCTCCTTAGACTCAGGGCGGCTTACAACATGTTAGCAATAGCACTTTTTAATAGAGCCAGCATATTGCCCCCACAATCTGGGTCCTCATTTTACCCACCTCGGAAGGATGGAAGGCTGAGTCAACCTTGAGCCGGTGATGAGATTTGAACCGCTGACCTACAAAGTCAGCTTCAGTGGCCTGCAGTACAGCACTCTACCTGCTGCGCCACCCCGGCTCTTATATTGTATATTATATTTTATATTTTTCTTTTAATAATAATCATAATAATAATAATAATAACAAGAGTTGGAAGGGACCTTGGAGGTCTTCTAGTTCAACCCCCAGCTTTGGCAGGAGATCCTACACTATTTCAGACAAATGGTTATCCAACATCTTGTTAAAAACTTCCAGTGTGGGAGCATTCACAACTTCTGGAGGCAAACTGTTCCACAGATTAATTGTTCTAATTCTCAGGAAATTTCTCCTTAGTTCTAAATTATTTCTCTCCTTGTTTAATTTCCACCCGTTGCTTCTTTTTCTACCCTCAGTTGCTTTGGAGAATAGCTTGACTCCCCCTTTGTGGCAACCCCTGAGATATTGGAACACTGCTATCATGTCTCCCCTAGTCCTTTTATATTTTAACTTTATATTTTATATTTTGTTATATTTTATATTTTGTTATATTTTTATTCTATTTTACCTTTTATTTTGCTTTGTATTTCATTTTATTTTATATGTTATATTTTTATTTTAGATTTTATTTTAGATTTTGTTTCCTATTTTGTGCTTTCGTTTATATTTGATTTCTTCAGCTTTATTGGCCACCCATTTGACCACAGGATAACTCTTTGAGTAGCTTACAACCGTTAAAAAAATAAAACAAAAAATAAAGCTTTAGAAATAACATACTGTACTACAAAAAGTATAGAACCAAGAGGGTTGTGTACTACAAAGGAGGATTGGTCAAGAGGGAAGTCTCTCCAAACTGAGATAATCGCTTTATTATCTTGCATTCTCAGGTTGAATCATCTTGTCCATCCTGAAACTCCCCTTCCTCCAGGAAAGTTTGAACAGGATGCCATCCGATTTTCCAGCCTTTTGATAACAGTTATTACCAATATAAGCTGCTTCTGGTGAGTATTGAGTTAAAAAGAGTATGCTTACCCTATGTGGAATTATTTATTTATTTATTTATTTATTTATTGGATTTGTATGCCGCCCCTCTCCAGAGACTCGGGGCGGCTAACAGCGACAATAAAACAGTGTACAATAGTAATTTGGTATTGATGATTAAAAATCAATTAATATAAAAACCAAACATACATACATACATACCATGCATAGAATTGTAAAGGCCTAGGGGGAAAGAGGATCTCAATTCCCCCATGCCTGGCGGCAGAGGTGGGTTTTAAGTTGTTTACGAAAGGCAAGGAGGGTGGGGGCAGTTCTAATCTCTGGGGGGAGTTGGTTCCAGAGGGCCGGGGCCGCCACAGAGAAGGCTCTTCCCCTGGGTCCCGCCAGGCGACATTGCTTAGTTGACGGGACCCGGAGAAGATCCACTCTGTGGGACCTAACTGGTCGCTGGGATTCGTGCAGCAGAAGGCGGTCCCTGAGGTAATCTGGTCCGGTGCCATGAAGGGCTTTATAGGTTAATGGAATGAGAGAATAAAATGGAATAAAATAAATCCGTGTATACAGGATAAAAACTAAAACAGGAACAGACTGGGCCAGGCCTTCCCAGCTGGTATCTGTTTGGGCTTCAGGTTTTAATAACAACAATTTCCTGTGGTCTGGACCCACAATCACTAAACGCTGAACCCTATCGCTGCTCTCTAGAATAGAATACACTCCAAAATAAATAGGGGGGAAAGAGGAAATAAAGCATGGGGGAGGCAGTGATTGATTGATTGGATTCTCAGAAGGCTTGGGGCAAATTACAGCATATATCTTACAAATATGCCTTCATTAACTATGTTCTGACCCAGCCTTAACAGAAAGAAGAAATGAACTCCTGGTCACAAAAATCCCTTCTTTATGTACCTTTTGTGAATTAAATGTGTTCACCCACTGAAAAGTCCAGGCAAGAGTTCTGCAAGGAGTTAACTGAAGCAACAGACCTTATCAGTTCCTTGAGATAATTTCAAGGCTGAGCTCCCAGTCCAAAGGCTGCAAATTAAGTTTTATTGTAAAAGGTTGTTTTTTTTCTGACGGTGACTCAGAGAAATAAGCTACAAACTCTAGCTTCCTCTTGTGGCAGTCTGCAACAACTGCAGCCAATATATTGCCAACCCAACAGTTATGGACAGAGTCCTAACACAAACCACAGAAAAATACACACTGCCTAAGTCAAGGTTGGACAATGTGGATGGTTGAATGAATGGAGAATCTACAAGTATTATAAGCATTATAAATACAGGGAGTCCTCGCCTTGCAACCACAGTTCAACCTCAGATTTCTGTTGTTAAGTGAGGCATTGGTTAAGTGAGCTTTGGCTTGTTTTACGACCTTTGTTACCTCGGGTTGCTCAGTGGGTCACCAGAGTGGATAACTTAGTAAGTCGGTTGTGAAATGAATCTGGCTTCACACACACACACACACACACGATGTTGCTTGTCAGAAGGTTGCAAAAGAGGATTATATGACCGGATGCAGCAATGATCATGAATACATGAGCCAGTTGTGCCAAGCATCGTAATTTGGACCACAGGATCATGGAGATCATAGGTCTTAAGTCACTTTTTTCAGTGCTGTTGTAACTTTGAATGGTCACTAAATGAACTGTCATAAGTTGAGGATTACATGTACTGTAAGCCGCCCAGAGTCAGCTCATAGTAAGATGGGTGGCCAGTAGAGGAGAGGGGGGTGGAGGGAAAGAGGGAGGGAAAGAAAAAAGAAAAGGAAGGAAGAGAAGGAGGAAGGAAAGAAAGAAAGAAAAAGAGAAGGAAAGAAAGAAAGAGAAAAGAAAAAGAGGGAGGAAAGGAAGGAAAGAAGAAAGGGAAAAAAGAAATGAAAGAAGAAAGAAACAAAAAAGAAGAAAGGGAAGGAAAGGAAAGGAAATGGAAGGAAAGGAAGAAAGGAAGGAAGAACGGGAAGGAAAGAAAGAAAAAAGAGAAGGAAAGAAGAAAAGAAAAAAATGAAAGGAAGGAAAGACAGAAATAAAGAAAAAGTTTGCATTCAGAGCAGTTCTCATTTGTATAGCAATAGCAATAGCATTTAGACTTATATACGCTTCATAGCGCTTTTACAGCCCTCTTTAAGCGGCTTTACAGAATCAGCATATTGCCCCCAACAATCTGGGTCCTCGTTTTACCCACCTCGGAAAGGCGGAAGACTGAGTCAACCTTAAGACTGGTGAGATCTGAACTGCTGAACTACAGCTAGCTGAAGTAGCCTGCAGTGCTGCACTCTAATGACTATGCCCCCCGGGCAAGATTGAGTCTTGCCATTGCAATTTGGAGAAGCAATTTTAATTGCAGCACGAAAGTAATTAAAAATGAATGAGCCATAATCCTCATGCAGAATCGGGCCAAAAGCGGCTCAGTGGGGATCCTTTTCCTTGGCTGCTGCTGCTGCACCTTTATTTTGTTTTACTCGGTCAGGAACGATGGGCTCAGATTGTAGGAGCCTGATTGGCAGGGAAGAAATGTACCAGGGTGACATTTATACTTTTTAGATTTGAACTTTATTCAAGGCAAAGGGTTTAGTTAAGGATGCCCAGAGAGGATGATTGAATGTGGGAGTAACTCATCCTATACCCTCTGTTCAACATTAAATCCTGTGGAGTTCATTGGAGCTCGCGCCCACCTAAGTGAACGTTGCAGTCTAATTTATAATGCCTCTCTGATTTATAATGGAAACCTCAAATAAGGTAACTTGTAGTCCTTTCACATTCAGCGATCTCTTCTACTTTATGCTTGTGTAAGGTGGAATGGAAGCAGTTTTTGTGTTGTGTCCAGTATTCCACACCAATCCTGCATTTGTCCCAGTATTTAATATTAAGACTCATTGACAGTCAGTCAATCAGAATAGAGGCGGAAGAGACCTTGGAGGTCTTCTAGTCCAGCGTTTCCCAACCGGTGTTCCGCGGCACACTGGTGTGCCGCGAGACATGGCCAGGTGTGCCGCCAAGCTTCAGCTGGGCGGGGCGCTGCCGGTACTCCCCGCTCGCAGCTGTCTCCTGCTCGATGCCGCGGTTTTCGGCGCTCTCCTGCTGGGCCCCAAAGAAAGAAGGCAGGAAGAAGGAGAGCTCCATTCTTCGCACCTTTTTCCCGCCTTCTTTCTTTGGGGCCCAGCAGGAGAGCGCCGAAAACCGCGGCATCGAGCAGGAGGCGGGGGACAGCTGCGAGCGGGAGCCCCAGGACGGAAGTACCGGCAGCGCCCCGCCCAGCTGGAGCTCCTCTTTCGTCGACGGCAAGTGTCCGATGGGAGCGGGGGGGGGGTGGCCGCAGCGGCCGCAGGCAGTCGGGGGAGATGGCGGCGGCGAGAGGGATCGCTCTCTCTCTCTCTCTCAGCTGACTGCAAGTGGGAGCCCTGACGGTGGCGGTTGGACGTTCTGCTGGACGTCGTACATGCTGGCGCTGCGTGCCTGGCATATACGGTGTCCAGCACCACGTCCAGCTGCCGCCGTCAGGGCTCCCGCTTGCAGTCAGCTGAGAGAGAGAGAGAAAGAGAGACATATAAGAGGCAGAGAGAGAGAGAAAGAGAGACATAGCAAGAGAGGCAGAGAAAGAGAGACAGAGCAAGAAAGAGAGACAGCAAGAGAGGCAGAGAAAGAGAGATAGAGAGATAGAGAAAGAGAGAGAGAAAGAAAGAGAGACATAGCAAGAGAGGCAGAGAGAGAGAAAAAGAAAGAGAGACATAGCAAGAGAAAAAGAGAGACTTAGCAAGAGAGGCACAGAGAGAGAGAGAAAGAGAAAGAAAGAAAGAGAGACTTAGCAAGAGAGGCACAGAGAGAGAGAGAAAGAGAAAGAAAGAGAGACATAGCAAGAGAGACAGAGAGAGAAAGAGAGATATCAAGAGAGGCAAAGAGAAAGAAAGAGACATATAGCAAGACAGTGAAAGAGAGAGAGAGCAAGAGAGAGAGAAAAAAGCAAGAAAGAGATAGCAAGAGAGACAGAGAGAGAGAGCAAGGGAGAGAGAAAGACATAGAGGAAGGGAAGGAGGGAGAGAGAAAGAGAGCAAAAAAGAGAGGAAGAAAGAAAGAGGGATGGAGAGAGAGAATGAAGGGAAGGAAGGAAAAGAGAGAAAGAGGGAGAAATAGAGCGAAAGGGAGGAAGAGAGAGGGTTTTTTTGTCCAAACTTTTCTTTAGCCCCCCCCCCCCCTTTCAGTGTTCCCCAGGATTTTGAAAATACGAATAATGTGCCGCGGCTCAAAAAAGGTTGGGAAACACTGTTCTAGTCCAACCCCTTGCTCAAGTATTTCAGACAGGTGGCTGTCCAATCACTTCTGAAAAATCTCCAGTGATGAAGCACCCACAACTTCTGGTGGCAAGCTGTTCCACCGGTTAATTGTTCTCAGTGTTGAGACGTTTCTCGATTGCTAGGTTGCTTCTCTCCTTGATGAGTTTCCACCCTTTGTTTCTTGTCCTGCCTGACACCACCTTCTTTGTGACAGCCCCTCAAATATTAGAATTCTGCTACCTTACTCAAACTAAAGATTTTGGTTTTGTTCTGGTTCTATAGATTATTTTCAGGTTCATCCGTTTTTATCTGGAACTTAGTAAGAGTACAGTGTTCCCTCGCTTTTCGCGGGGGATGCGTTCCGAGACCGCCCGCAAAAGTTGAATTTCCGCGAAGTAGAGATGCGGAAGTAAATACACTATTTTTGGCTATGAACAGTATCACAAGCCTTCCCTTAACACTTTAAACCCCTAAATTGCAATCTTCCATTCCCTTAGCAACCATTTAGATTATTACTCACCATGTTTATTTATTAAAGTATATTAAAAAAAATATTTATTAAAGGCAGACAAAAGTTTGGCGATGATATATGACGTCATTGGGTGGGAAAAACCGTGGTATAGGGAAAAAACCCGCAAAGTATTTTTTAATTAATATTTTTGAAAAACCGTGGTATAGACTTTCCGTGAAGTTCGAACCTGCGAAAATCGAGGGAACGCTGTATAACTAAGATTCCATGAAGAATTCCAAATTCTGTGTTGCAATGCATGACACTAAACTAAACATTTAAAGATGTGTAATCACTTTATGTCTTTCCATATTTCTCCTAGCTAGCGGGTCATAAATCTGAAGATGAAATAAATTTTATGGCCTCTGGTTATATCCTAATTCATAGTTTTATCCTAATTTGTTTAAACAATATGGAATAATATACGACATAGTTGGCTTGATTTATGGTAAACGGAACATGCAGTTGCTCGATTTAAATATGTTTAATTACATCTAACTTGTACTTGTGGGGTTGGGATTTTATTTTATTTTTTTCGAATTTGTAGTCAAGTAAATATGGTTTTGATCATGAAGTCTGAAATAAATTACCTTAAATGAACTGAGAAAATTGTGTATGGCAGCTCTGTGCAGGCCAAGCCTTGATCCCCAAAACCTGCTATTGCATGAAATGATGCAATCTTTGTAAAACATGATGAGTAGTCCAAAATATATCTTCGCTCACAAAATGAAAACACATGGAAGATATTAAGGTTTGAAATTTTCCTCAGTACTTTTAAGAGTGTTTATGAAGAACCTATTTGTTACGGAAAATGTTTGGGTAGAAAGTTGTTTAGACTAAAATACAAATTTTAATTGCTGTTTGAATGTTACTTTTTAATGGGCATTGCTGATCTGAAAATTCAGACTTGTGGGAGATCTATTGTACTCTATTGTACTGTACAGTAAGCCCTCACCTATCGCTGGTGTTACGTTCCAGACCCGGCCGCGATAGGTGAAATCCGCGATGGGGAATTTATCGACTGATAGTACTTATTTAAGTATTTATATTGTAATTGTTTGGTAAGTTTTGATTGTTTTAAGTGTTTATAAACCCTTCCCACACAGTATTTATTTTAGATACAGTATTTAAATACAGTACAGTATTTACAATTTTAGATATATTTTTTTAAAAAACCTGCTGATCGAGTTCCGCGGGCTGTTTAAATCTGCCAATCGACTTCCTCAGAAACCCACGAACCAGCGAAGATCCGCAAATGATTTTTCTCATTAATATTTCTTGAAAACCCGCGATGAAGTGAAGCCGCAGTAGGTGAAGCGCGATATAGCGAGGGACTACTGTACTCTATTTTACACTCTATTATAGTCTAGTCCAGTCCATTCTATTCCCCCCCTTCTCCTATTCTATTCTGTTCCATTCCTCCTCTTCTTCTTCTCCTCCTCTATTCTACAGGGTGCATAGATATACAGTACAGATTTGTACAAACACTTAAAATTCTTCAAAGTACTGTCCTTGGGCCTCTACACATTTTTTCCAGCGACTCTGCCATGACTGGTACGCGCCCTGGAACGCGTCTTCAGGGACCTCTCGCAAGGCCTTCATCACAGCTGATTGGATCTCTTACATGGATGAAAAACGGGTTTCTTTCAGGGCTGGGAACAAAAAGAAGTCTGCTGGGGCGACGTCAAGACTATGGGGGGGGGGGCAGCATTGGCACCTGGTGTTTGGCCAGGAACTTGCAGAGTCATAGCATGTTGTGGCAAGGCGCGTTTTCTATTCCATTCCATTCTATTCCCCCTTTCTTCTCCTATTCGATTCTGTTCTGTTCTATTCCTCTTCCTCCTCCTCCTCCTTGTTTTCATCCATTCTATTCCATTCCATTCCTCCTCTTTTTCTTTTTCTTCTACCTCCTCCTCATTCTATTCTATTCCTCCTTCATCATTCTGTTCCTACTCTATTCATTCTTCATCCTTCTATTCTATCTTCATCATTCTATTCTATTCTCTGTTCCAGTGTTTTTCAACCAGTGTGCTGCGGCACACTAGTGTGTTGCGAGACATGGTCAGGTGTGCTGCGAAGAAGGAAGCTCAGGTTCTGGTCTCGCAACTTTTTGCTGAGGGCGCGAAGAGCAAAAAGTTGCGAGGCCGGAAGCTGAGCTTCCTTCTTTGTGCCTTCCCTGGCGGCGATGGTAGGTGAGCTTTGGGGCCCGGCGGGAGGGCGCCGCAGCGGGAGCAGGAGGGCGCCGGCAGCAGCGGCACCAGGCAGTACCTTTGGGGCGGTGGCTGCGAGCATTCAGCAACAGAATTCACTGTGCCAGCAACAGCTTTATCAGGCAGTAGCCACGGGGCGGCAGCAGGGCGGACATCTGCGAGCGGGAGCTCCATGGCGGAGGCACCAATGGTGGCAGATGGACGTATAGCTGGACGCCATACATGCTGGCGCAGCCCCACGCCCATGCTCAGCGCAGCACCAACATGTACGGTGTCCAGCAACACGTCCAGCTGCCGCCGTCAGTGCCTCCTCCCTGGAACTCCCGCTCGCAACCAACTGCCCTGCCGCCGCCCTGCCATAGCTACTGCCCAATGCTGCTGTTGCCGGTGTGGTGTACAAGAGAGAGAAAGAGAGAGATAGCAAGAGAGAGAGAGAAAGAGATAATGAGACATAGGGGGAGAGAAAGAGAGAGGGGGAGAGAGAGAAAGAGAGAAAGAAAGCGAGAGAAAGAAAGCGAAGAGAGAGAAAAGGAGAGGAAGGGAGAGAGAGAAATGAGAAAAAAGGGGAGAAGAAAAGAGAAATGAGAAAATGATTGAGGCAGAGAATGAGAGGAAAGAGAGAGAAACAAGAGAGAGGGAAGTGACTCTTGATTTAAAACACATGATAAAAAGCACCCAAAGAATAAGAGAGGAAAAAACCTCCAGCCTTCACCTGTTTTTGGAAAGAATAAGAGAGAAAAAAAACCCCAGCCCTCACCTGTTTTTGGAAATGGTTCAAGAGTGTGTGTACCCACACACACACACACACACACAAGGTGGGGGTGGGGGAGAAGACAGGGATGGAAAAAGAGAGGAGAGTGTCTTAGAGTGTCATTTTGGTTGGTAGTGTGCCCCAGGATTTTGTAAATGTGAAAAATAGAAACATAGAAGACTGACGGCAGAAAAAGACCTCATGGTCCATCTAGTCTGCCCTTATACTATTTTCTGTATTTTATCTTAGGATGGATATATGTTTATCCCAGGCATGTTTAAATTCAGTTACTGTGGATTTATCTACCACGTCTGCTGGAAGTTTGTTCCAAGGATCTACTACTCTTTCAGTAAAATAATATTTTCTCATGTTGCTTTTGATCTTTCCCCCAACTAACTTCAGATTGTGTCCCCTTGTTCTTGTGTTCACTTTCCTATTAAAAACACTTCCCTCCTGGACCTTTTTTAACCCTTTAATATATTTAAATGTTTCGATCATGTCCCCCCTTTTCCTTCTGTCCTCCAGACTATACAGATTGAGTTCATGAAGTCTTTCCTGATATGTTTTATGCTTAAGACCTTCCACCATTCTTGTAGCCCGTCTTTGGACCCGTTAAATTTTGTCAATATCTTTTTGTAGGTGAGGTCTCCGTGGCTCAAAAATGGTTAAAAATCACTGCTGTATTCTTTTCTATTTGTAGCTTGAGTTAAAATATGCTTAACTTTCATTTAGTTTATGGTTTATATTTTACTTAGCATATTTTATTTAGCTTAAATATAAACTTAATTTATATTTTATTAATTGTTTGTTTGCAAGCAAGGATGCTTGCTAGCAAAACAGCAGATTCGAATTTGACGTGAAGCTTACATCTCAATTCTACCTGTTTTTTTGGCAAAGTGGATTTGCTCTAGAAAGATTTTTCATTTAAAGTAGCAGTGATATAGTTTGGTTATTTGCTGGGTTGGACCTAAAACATTTGGGCACTGCAAAGCTTTGGGCACTACACGCGAAATCAAAGGTAGTTCAGTGCCTCACTCCAGTCTTCTCCAAAAGCCTCTCAGCCTATTTCTTCAGAGCTTGGGCCACCATTAGAAGATGGACAGGGCTCTACTTTTTTGAAGAAAAACTTCAGGAGAAAGCTAAGGGAGAATACCACAAGCCCACCAGAGAGGTTAGTAAAAAGGTTTGTCGGCAAGGAGTCAGCCAACAAATGACAAATGATAGCTCCCTGCCTCCATAGCCCACCCCTTCGGCATGTATAATTCAATTAAATTAAATTAAAACTAAGGCTCCTGAAAGCTCATGTTAAGAGGATGAAGCCACTGGCAACAACATAACACGATGCTTGCCTTTGTGTCGCTTTAAATCTTGATAAAAGTAGCAAGGCATTTTTCTCATTTCATCATTTTCTTTCAATTACGCTTTCCTTCTGTTAAGATAAGATTATCTAGGTCCTCAACAGTCTGGATTCAGGCCCGGCTACAGCACGGAAACTGCTTTGGTCGCGTTGATGGATGATCTCTGGCGGACCCAGGACAGGGGCTTGTCCTCTGTCCTGGTGCTTCTTGACCTCTCAGCGGCTTTCGATACCATCGACCATGGTATCCTTCTGCACCGACTAGAGGGGTTGGGAGTGGGAGGCACTGTTCTTCAGTGGTTCTCCTCATACCTCTCTGGTCGGTCGCAGTCGGTGTTAGTAGGGGATCAGAGGTCGACCTCTAGGTCTCTCCCTTGTGGGGTGCCTCAGGGGTCGGTCCTCTCCCCCCTGCTATTTAATATCTACATGAAACCGCTAGGTGAGATCATCCAAGGGCATGGGGTAGGTATCATCAATACGCCGATGATACCCAGTTATACATCTCCACCCCATGTCCAGCCAACGAAGCAGTGGAAGTGATGGGCCGGTGCCTGGAGGATGTTAGGGCCTGGATGAGTGTCAACAAGCTCAAACTCAACCCAGACAAGACGGAGTGGCTGTGGATCTTACCTCCCAAGGACAACTCCATCTGTCCGTCCATTACCCTGGGGGGAGAATCACTGGCCCCCTCAGAGAAGGTTCGCAACTTGGGCGTCCTCCTCGATCCACAGCTCACATTAGAGAAACATCTTTCAGCTGTGGCGAGGGGGACGTTTGCCCAGGTTCGCCTGGTGCACCAGTTGCGACCCTACTTGGACCGGGAGTCACTGCTCACGGTCACTCATGCCCTCATCACCTCGAGCCTTGACTACTGTAACGCTCTCTACATGGGGCTACCTTTGAAAAATGTTCGGAAACTTCAGATCGTGCAGAATGCAGCTGCGAGAGCAATCATGGGCTTTCCCAAATATGCCCATGTTACACCAACACTCCGCAATCTGCATTGGTTGCCGATCAGTTTCCGGTCACAATTCAAAGTGTTGGTTATGACCTATAAAGCCCTTCATGGCACCGGACCAGATTACCTCAGGGACCGCCTTCTGCTGCACGAATCCCAGCGACCAGTTAGGTCCCACAGAGTGGATCTTCTCCGGGTCCCGTCAACTAAGCAATGTCGCCTGGCGGGACCCAGGGGAAGAGCCTTCTCTGTGGCGGCCCCGGCCCTCTGGAACCAACTCCCCCCAGAGATTAGAACTGCCCCCACCCTCCTTGCCTTTCGTAAACAACTTAAAACCCACCTCTGCCGCCAGGCATGGGGGAATTGAGATCCTCTTTCCCCCTAGGCCTTTACAATTCTATGCATGGTATGTATGTATGTATGTTTGGTTTTTATATTAATTGATTTTTAATCATCAATACCAAATTACTATTGTACACTGTTTTATTGTCGCTGTTAGCCGCCCCGAGTCTCTGGAAAGGGGCGGCATACAAATCCAATAAACAAACAAACAAACAAATAAATAAATAAATAAATAAGAGGGTTTCATAACTTTGATGCCACTTATCTAGATGCAATCTTATTAGCAAGGGAAGGAGGAAAAGAAAATTAAAAAATGAAAAAGGAAGGAAGGAGAAAGAAAGAGAAAGAAAGAAAGAAAGCTGTATACAGGCAGACCCTGTGTTTCTCTCCTGTTTGGTTGCACCAATCTTTATGCTGAGTGCTGGTTATAGAAGGAATGGAAAAAAGGAAAGAGGAAGGAAGGAAAATGAAGGAAGGTGGGAGAAAGGGAAGGATAAAGAAAGAAAAAGGTAGGAAAAGATAAGAAAAAAAATCTCAAGGTTGGTTGAACAAATCTTTATGCGGACTGCTGGTTAAGGAAGGAAGGAGAGGAAGAGAGAAAGGAAAGGAAGGAATGAAAAAGGGAAAGGAGAAAAGAAAGAAAGAAAGATGTATACAGGCAGACCATGTATTTCCTCCTGTTTGGATGCACCAGTCTTTACACGCTGAGTGCTGGTAATGGAAGGAAGGAAAAAAGGGAAGAAAGAAACGAGAGAGAGAGGGAGGGTGAAATGGAAGAATAGGGAAAGAAAGAAAAAGGAAGGCAAGGATAAAGAAGAAAATCTCAAGATTGGTTGCTGGTTAAGGAAGGAAGGAGAAAGGGGGAGAGGAAGGGAGAAATAAAAGAAAGAAAAAGAAAGGAAGAAAAAGGAAAAGAAGGAAGAAAGAAAAAGAAAGCTTTATATAGGCAGACCATGTGTTTCTCTTATCCTGTTTGGTTGCACCAATCTTTGCGCTGAGTGCTGGTTAAGGAAGGAAAGAGAGGAGAAGAGGAAGGGAGAAATGAAAGAGAAAAAGAAAAGAAGGAAGAAAAGGGGGAAGGAGGGGAAAAGAAGCAAGAAAGATAGAAAAAGAAAGGAGAGAGAGAGAAAGAAAGAAAGCTTTATATAGGCAGACTGTGCGTTTCTATTATTCTGTTTGATTGCCCCAATCTTTACCCTAAGTGCTGGTTATAGAAGGAAGGAAGGAAAAGGAGGGAGGGAGAAAGGGGAGTATAAGGAAAAAAAGAAAATCTCAAGGTTGGTTGCACAAATCTTTATGCCAACTGCTGGTTAAGGAAGGAAAGAGAGAGGAGGAGAGGAAGGGAGAAATGAAAGAAAAAGAAAGGAAGGAAGAAAAGGGGGAGGGGGAAGAAAAGGAAAAGAAGGAAGAAAGAAAAAGAGAAAAAGCAAGAAAGCTGTGTAGCAGGCAGGGCATGTGTTTCTCTTCATCTGGTTGGCTGCACCAGTCCTTTTGTGCGCCGCTACTTGTGCCCGTTGCCTAGACGATCGCTTGCTCTCGCCGAGGATGTCTGGCTCGCGTAGAGAATTTGACGTGAAGCAGCTTTTAAAGCTCAGATGGAGGTGGTTTGGTCAGCAGCAGCATCTCCCTCCTCACCCTAACGTGGGTCGCGAAGGAGACTTCTGGGACAGAAGATACCCTGCAGCTGCTGGTGGCAGAAAGTTTCTAAATGCGAGCAGCCTGCCGCCGTCTTTGGCATCCCTCGGTTCTCGGAGATCCAAGCCACAGGGTTTGCCCGATTCCTGTTCTCGGCCAATGGCATCCATATCAGAAGTGCCCACCTTGGAGTTCACCAGGGAGAAGATCCAGAATCCACATCTGCTTGAGGTTCCGGATGCTGAGGATGGAGCCCTCGAAGAAGAAGAAGAAGAAAAAGTACCAGACCTCCCTGCATGCAGGTCTTTGCTTTCTCATTGTTCAGAATGAGCCGTTGCCGCGTAGTGGTTTCTTATTTTAAAAAAAATATATATTCCATCATTGAAAAGCTGCCAAAATTCTGGGCAGCCAAAATTCTGGGTTGCTCACCAGCCTTTTAAAAATGAAAATTATTTAAAAATGTAAATGAATTACAAATGTCGATTTAATAAATAAACCCTGAGTAAATATAGATGAGTAATGGCTAATCTGTATTCAAAATGTCTTGAAAAGAGGACTTAAGATGAATGGGTAGGATTTTAGAAGGAAAGGGATAAAATTAGCAGCCAGATATTTTCCCTGGAAGTCTATTTTGTTGTTTAATTGTAATCTGGATCGGTGTATAGGATGGTGGTTCCTTTATGTGTCCTTGCTGGGTTTTAGAATAGGAGTGTAATACAGGATTTATTTTAGACTGCTGAAACAGGTTAGCTGAATCCAGATTAGACATCGCATTGTAGAGAAAATATAGCTGGAGTTCTCTTTGTCACTTAATTTTTAAAAAAATAATGTACCTATATGGCTATGGTATGCACATTTACCTGAGAGTAAGCCTCATTCGGCTAAGTAGCTTTCTTTCTCTACAGACAACTGCATTTGGAAGTCTATTATCCTAGTGTGTATTATTCTAGTACTAGACTTTATTTTAATTCTGCTTTTGTGGGGAAAAAATGTACATTTCTGTTTTTATTTTTGTTCATTGTATATGATGCAGACCTATCAGGGCTGGTAACATTTGATATTTTCCCTTTAAAACTTAGCTAACAAATGGACAGCACTTACGGTCATTAGGATGCAGTTTGAGCAATGAACGGATTAATTATTTATGGCTCAGCACATGAACTAAAATGTATTACACCTCCTTTGTTCTTTTTAGTCGTGCAAACATTAATGTCGTGCCACGGACTTATGGTTTAAAAAGAGGGCAAAGCAGGGGTGAAATACTCCGGATTTGCTTGTGCCCCATAGCCGTTGGAGAGCCAGTCGCGAAGAAGCGCAAGGCTCCGCCCACCTGCCCGGATGCTGCCATTTGGGTTCTTTTACCTTCTGCGCTTGCGCAATGTGTTCTATGCATGTTCAGAGGGTAAAAGAACCCAAATTGCAGCATCTGGGCAGGTGGATGGAGCCTAGTGCTCCCTTCCCGACCGGCTCTTCGGACTGACAGGCACAAGTGAACCGCCCTGAGTCCTCAAGGAGTGGGGGGCATATAAATTCAATTTAAATTAAAAAAACCCATTAAATTAAAATAAAACCGGGAGCATTTTACCACTGAGGCAAAGCCATTACCGTAACATGTCGAACCTCTGCGCTGTAAACATTGTCAAAAATTACGAATGTACAGAAATTAACATTTCCGTTGAGCAGCAAGTTATTTTCTTTTTGAATGTCGGTAAATTACAGGTAGTCCTCGACTTCAGACTACAATTGAGCCCAACATTTCTGTTGTTAAGGGAGACGATTGTTAAGTGCTGTTCGCCCCACTTTATGACCTTCCTTGCCACGGTGGTTAAGTGAATCCCAGCAGTTGATAAGTTAGGTCAGTGATGGCGAATCCTTTTTTCCTCAGGTGCCAAAAGATTGTGAGTGTGCGCTATTGCGCATGCACAAGTGCCCATACCCATAATTCAATGCCTTGGGAAGACAAAAACAGCTTCCTCTGCCCTCTAGAGGCCAGAAATGGCCTGTTTTCCAATTTGTGGTGGGCCCAGTAGGCTCGTGTTTCGCCCTCCCCAGGCTCCAAACGCTTCCCAGAAGCTGGGGAAGGATAAAAAGGCCTTCCCCCACCCGCCAGAGGCTCTCTGGAAGCCAAAAGCGCCCCCCCAGAGCCTCTGTGCAAGCCAAAAATCAGCTGGCCGGCACACATATGCATGTTGGAGCTGATCTAGGGCAAAACATTTAAATATGTTAAAGGGTTAAATAAGGTTCAGGAGGGAAGTATTTTTAATAGGAAAGTGAACACAAGAACAAGGGGACACAATCTGAAGTTAGTTGGGGGAAAGATCAAAAGCAACGTGAGAAAATATTATTTGACTGAAAGAGTAGTAGATCCTTGGAACAAACTTCCAGCAGATGTGGTTGGTAAATCCACAGTAACTGAATTTAAACATGCCTGGGATAAACATATATCCATTGTAAGATAAAATACAGGAAATAGTATAAGGGCAGTCTAGATGGACCATGAGGTCTTTTTCTGCCGTCAGTCTTCTATGTTTCTATGTAACAGCTCGCATGCCAGCAGATATGGCTTCACATGCCACTTGTGGCACCCGTGCCATAGGTTCGCCATCACTGAGTTAGGTTGTAAAATGAATCTGACTCCTCCATTGATTTTGCTTGTGAAAAGTTTGCAAAAGGCGATCAGTCACATGACCCTGGAACACAGCAATGGTTATAAGTATAAATTAGTATGCCATGCATCTGAACTTTGATCACATGATCATGCCGTAAGTGTGGGAAATGGTCATAAATCATTTTTTCATATTTTTTTTCAGTGCCTTTGCTTCTTCAAAGAGTCATTAAGTGAATTGTTGCAGGCCCAGAACTACCTGGCCTAATTCTTCTGATCATATCAGCATTTAATGCTGATGGCAGGCATAAACAGATTGTGCTGCATTTACTAGATTTTAGTGCACTGTTAAATGTATTTGTTTAGGGTTACTACAGAGAGATAGTCTATTTCTATACAAATACAGTAATACCATGATATCAAAATAAATGTTTTTAAAGAAAAATCTTATTTCCTCTGGGGTGCCCAATTAGTTACGCTCAATTGTCGTAAATCAAGAAACTACCTGTATTACATGGTATTCATAGGTATAATAGTTATAGTTATAGTTTATTAGATTTGTATGCCGCCCCTCTCCGAAGACTCGGGGTGGCTCACAGCAAAACCAGTAATACAATATACAGTGATCCCCCGCTCGTTGCGAGGGTTCCGTTCCAGGACCCCCCGCAACGAGCGGGTTTTCGCGAAGTAGCGCTGCGGAAGTAAAAACACCATCTGCGCATGTGCAGATGGTGTTTTTACTCCCACAGCGCTAGCGAGGAACCGAAGATTGGGGGCGGCGCGGCTGTTTGCCGCCGGCATGGGGGGCTTCCTAGCAGCCCCCCAAACCCGGGTTGGGGGTCCGGGGGGTGCTGGCAAGCCCCCCATGCCGGCGGCGACATTTTAAAATAGCCGCGCCGCCCCCAATCTTCGGCTCCTCCGCGCTGGCTCTCGGCGCTTTCGAGCTGAGTCCGGGAGCGAATTCTCTTCCGGACTCAGCTCAAAAGCGCCGATAGCCAGCGCTAGCGAACGGCTTGTCCACGCTGGCTCTCCGCGCTTTCGAGCTGAGTCCTGGAGCGAATTCGCTTCAGGACTCAGCTCGAAAGCGGCGAGAATGAACCGCGTGGGCGGGCGAAGGGCGGGCGGCAGCGAGGAGTTTGCGTGGGCGGTGGGGAAACTCCTCGCTGACGCCAGCAAGAGGGGGAAGACCCAGGGAAGCCAGTTGCCATCTACGCATGCGTGCCCATAGAAAAAACGGGCACGCATGCGTAGATGGTATTTTGACTTCCGGGTTGAAAAATAGCGAAGTACCCTGTTCGCAATGGTTGGGGACGCAATAAACGGGGGATCACTGTATTACAAATCTAATTTATATAGCGCCGTGGTGGTGTAGTGATTAGAATGTAGTATTGCAGGCGAAGTGGGTAAAACAAGGACCCAGATTGTTGGGGGCAAGAGGCTGACTCATTAAACTGTTTAGAGAGAGTTGTTAAAAGCACTGTGAAGCGGTATATAAGTCTAAGTGCAATTGCTATAATGTGAAGTATGGCCAGTACTTGCATTTTTTCATTTAGACCCATGTATGAAATAGTGAATAGCACTAGCCCTTATATACTGCTTCATAGTGCTTTTACAGCCCTCTCTAAGCGGTTTACAGAGACAGCCTCTGGTCCTCATTTTATTGACCGCAGAAGGATGGAAGGCTGAGTCAACCTTCAGCCGGTAAGAATCGAACTCCTAGCTGTGGACAGAGTTTGTCTGCAATTATTATTATTATTATTATTATTATTATTATTATTATTATTATTATTATTATTAATTAAATTTGTATGCCGCCCCTCTCCGTAGACTCGCATTCTAGCCCCTGCGCCATTGGGGCACATCCTAGTTAATTACATATTAGGTTAAAATTAAATTACTTTTAATAGTAGTTTAGTTTTAGATTATAACAGGTTTGGTTTGATTTTTCTTTTACTATACATGTCAAGTTTTTTTCATTTGTGGTGGTAAATTTATTAAAGATTATAATTACAATAAAAAACAAATATGTATTTTAAAAAATAGAAGGGGGGGGGAGTTGGGATTCTTCATAATTATTTCCAAAACCTTATTACAATTTTTACTGGAGATTAAATTTAGCCCACTTGTACACTCTAAAATCAAAGTTTTTGTTATTCTTTGGCTGTTTATTCCATTTTTAAAATAACTTCTTATAAGTTGTACTTAAGTTGTACTTAACAAATAATTCCCTTAACACGGTCAAACTATTCACAAAGTCTGGACTACTGTTAATCTCCTCATCATTTCCACCACCCATCTTCTCCCACAAATGACTGTATGTATGACTATAACTTTGTTGCTTGTATCCTTATGGTTTATATTGACTGGTTCCTAATATGATTTGATTACTGATTTGCACCTGGCCTATCATTAAGTGTTGTACCTTATGATTCTTGATGAGCGTATCTTTTCTTTTATGTACACTGAAAGCACCAAGACAAATTCCTTGTGTAAACCAACCACACTTGGCCGATAAAAAAATTCTATTCTATTCTAAAACAGCTCTATCAGGACCACTGTCACCAACGCTCACAGGGCAAGCTAGTATACTTATAAAATGAGAGCAAGCCTCCCCCCTATGAGCACTGATGACGTTACCTACCTGGGTAATTAAATGTATGCAAGAAAACAACTAAGCTCAGAGAGAACCAAGGACCCCGCAGAGTGTTTAGGTACCGTATTTTCTGGAGTATAAGATCCACCTTTCCGCCCCTAAAAGAGGGTATAAATGTCAGTGCATATTATTATTATTATTATTATTATTATTATTATTATTATTATTATTAATTAGACTTGTATGCCGCCCTTCTCCGAAGATTAGAAGCAGCCATTTTGGGCTCCCTAAGCCATGCCTCTTCACCATTTGGTTTGCTTTTTGCAAAAATGGGGTGCGCTGAGGGGTTGGGAGCAGTGTTCCCTCTAATTTTTTTGGGGGGTGGGCGGAAAAGTATAGTGTCTGAGCGGCAGTCCCCTCGGGACTGAGCGGCACAGAAATAAATAAATAAATAAACAAACAAACAAACAAAAAACCCACCCTGTTTTGCCTCAGAGAATTTCAAAATAAAATACTGTACTGTGTGTCTTTAACAGAGAGCTCATAATAGGGCAACTCTATCAATATCAAAATCCCACTGAAATAGTTGAGCTAGTTTCAAACTAGATTTTGATTTTCTTTCTCTCTTCCTTACTCCCATTCTTTTTCTTTCTCTTTTCCTTCCTCTCTTTTTTCTATCTGTTTCTCTCTCTCTTCCTCTCTCTCTCCTTCCCTTTCACTCTTTTCCTCTCGGCTTCTGGGCAGGTTTGGAAAACTCTGAGTTGATGATGATTTTTAAGTGACCGATTGCTCACTGCTCAGCTTAGAGGGAACTATGGTTGGGAGGCCTGCAGAGTGTTCCTACGGGCTGGGGAAGACAAAAACACCCGTGTTTTTATGGGAAAATGAGTGAAAAATGGGGCGTTTTTTTGCCTTCCCCTAGCTCCCAGGAGCATTCTGCAGGCTTCCCAAACTCTGTGTTTTTGCAAAAAAATGAGTGAAAAACGGGCCCATTTTGCAAAAATATGGGGTGTGCAGAGGGTTTGGGAGACCTGCAGAGTTCTCCTAGGGGTTGGGGAGGACAAAACCCTTTTTCTTACTTACCTCTTTGAAATCTTGGTGTGTCTTATACAACGGTGTGTCTTATAGTCCGAAAAATATTTTACTTGCGTGTACAGTAATCCAAACTGCAATCTTCTCAAATATTATTGATGTTGGATAACCATTTGTCTGAAGTGGTGTAGGGTTTCCTGCCTAACCACCTCCAACGCCCCTTTCAACTCTGCTATTCTGTTCTATTCTATTCTGTTCTGTTCATTGTTTATTCTACTCATGTATCAGTTCAAGAGATACTCATGTAATAAACAAGATGGTTTTAAATGCATATTGAAAAATGTCTTCCTCAACTTTAACAAAATCTTCCTCTAATGCGGAAGTGTCAAACTCAAGCCCAGGGTCCAGATGTGGCCCACAGGGTGTTTAGATCTGGCTTGCAGAGCCACTCTGGAAACAGCAAAAGACTGGCCTGTTGTGCCTCTGCCAGTGAAAATAGAGCTCAGAAGGGCCACACACTGCTCTCCAGTGCTCTGTTTTCGCTGTCCGAGGGTTGCAGGAGACCTTTGCAGCCGAAAATGGAGTTTGGGAGCCCGTTTTCTCTGGCAGGCCATTCATGCCACCACAGGGGCATCCGATATGAGTGATGTTGAGCTGGCCACACCCACTTCACCCCCCCCCCAAGGTCAAAACACAGCCTTGATGTGGCCCTCAATGAAACCGAGCTTGACACCCCTGCTCTAATGAATTCCAATCAGTAAAGTACTTCCTTAGGCGGATGCACAGAAGCCTTAATTTTACAGATTTCCCGGCTGGATCATTGCTAATAACTGAAACATTTTCTTCTTTCCCCCTGGCTGATGTGAGACCATAAAACGAGAAACTGCTGTGGCCTTTTCCCCCCTAACCGACGATACATCTTCTTTATAGCCCTGGCTAATTTTGAAACCTAATTATGATCCTATAAACGCAAGCACTGTTAATTGCAACTTTGCTGAACGATAAACCGCTTTTCCCGGGCACCAGTGGTCCATTTCAAGGGTTCTCCGGTTGGTTTGAGAAAGAGGTTTGTAGCCTAGAGAAATGTTTTTCAGCCTTTGGAGATTTAGATGCAGTCAAGCCATCAGCGAGTTTCTAAATGTATTTTGGTACAAAAAAACCCCCAGCAGCTTCATTTTCTAACATAATTTCCACAGCCGCTTCAGACACCGTTCCTGTTCTTTTTAGTTCTTCCCATCCACGCGCAGCACATTGATGAGCGGGAATGCAAAAATACATGTCATAAAGGCCTTGATTTTTTTTTTAATTGTTTGGGATTTTTTTGAAAACAAAAATGACAAACAACATAAAAAGCAATATACAACAAAAAAAAATCAGATTTAAAGACATATTTACAGTTACATTCGGTTTCTCCATTTAAAAAAAAAAATTATAATTATCTTATTCCTTTCTTTCCATCAATCCAGTTATAAAATTTACCCCACACGATATAGTATTCTTTATCCTGTTTATTCTGTAACTCTAATGTAAGTTTCTAGTATTTTCCTAATTACCATTGTTATTATTATTGTTGTGAGCCACCCCGAGTCTTCGGAGAGGGGTGGCATACAAATCTAATAAATTATTATTATTATTATTATTATTATTATTATTATTATTATTATTATTATTATTATTATTACCAGATCCTCGGATGGTACGTTTTCTCTTTTCCAATTTTGGGCGAAAACCAGTCAAGCCACAGTTAATATTTATATTATTAAATAACAATTAGCCTTTTCATGTTGTCCTCTAATTATTCCTAATAAATAGGTCTCAGGTATTAATTCTAGTTCATACTGTAATATCTCTTTTAACAAGTTTTGAATCATACTCCAGAATTTTCTTGTTTCTGGGCATATCTACCACAGAAAGTACCACACATTGACTTACAATGTAAATCTTAAAAGCTTTTCCCGTCAGTTCAGCCAACTAACAAAATAGAGTCTTTTGACAAAGTGTCGGCAGCTTTTTGAGAGCTCACATTTTGTCAAAGCGGGTAGTAGGAAGTGCACTTTCTTTTTTGTCTTAAAAAATGCACCGTAAATACCTTTTCTCATCCATTTGTATATGCCTTGTATTTCCAGAACTTCCCATAGCGGAGAGCCTCACCTGCCGGGTCACCCAATGGAGCCTTGCACATCTGATGAATTTTTTCAAGCACTCAACCATGCAGAGCAAACCTTTAAAAAAATGGAAAATTACTTGAGGCACAAGCAGCTGTGCGACGTGGTATTAGTGGCAGGCGATCGACGGATTCCGGCACACAGGTACGTTTGCATTCAATCCCTTAAGCCATCGCTCCTATGGAAACATTTGAATGTATGAATAATTCATTCGAAGCATGTTCATTTAGCGATTCCAAGGATGGCTTTTTGGTGAGTTGCTTGTTTGTTGTTGGTCGCTGTCAACAGAAAAGCCGAAAGGCTTATTGATTTTTCTGAAACCGTAACAAAATCGTTAATGTTAACGCTCTTTACATAATGCCGACTACTGTTACCCATTTCAGAAATCTTTAATTTTTTTTAAAAAAACCTCCCTCTTTTGTCCTTTTAAAAGACATTTTTGTACATTTATTTCTGTTAACTGATTTTATTTGTGCCACGGTGGTGCATTTGGTTAAAGTTTTAATTTAATTGCACTCATTGTACTTTAATTGTACCTGATTTTAATTGTACTCAGAACTTCATTTATATGGATTGGTATTTACGGTGCTTTTATGAACAGACTGCCAAATTAACTCAGGCACTGATTGCCTTCCCTTTTGTCTCCCTCCTGTTTCACGTGGGTCCAGATTGGTGCTGTCCTCCGTCTCGGATTATTTTGCAGCCATGTTTACTAACGATGTCCGAGAGGCCAGACAAGAAGAAATCAAAATGGAAGGTGTGGAACCCAATGCATTATGGGCGTTAGTGCAGTACGCCTATACAGGTAAAAGCAATTACTGTATTTTTCGGAGTATAAGACACACCTTAGTTTGGGGGGAAGAAAATAGGGGAAAGAATCTGCTTACCCGATATTTATCTGGCTAGCATCCTTAGTCTAGTCAGCTTCAGCACATTATTTTATCCCTTGGTTAGGGCTTTAAAAAAAAAACCTTATTCAGAGAGAGTAACAATACAAGAGCTTGCAAGTGGGTAAGAGCTGGGAACTTCATTAGCACCTGGTTAGGGCTAGAAAGAAACATTTGGAGCAAGTTAGAGGAATGTAAAAAAAACCTGCAAAGACCTAGGGCTTGGAAAACATTCTTTGCAGAGAGTAACAATGAATGAACTTGCAAGGTAAGAGCTGGGAAGATGGTTAGCATCTAGTTAGGGCTGGGGAACAAAAGCTTGGTGGGGGGAAAACAAACCTACATTCAGAGTATAAGACACACCTGAATTTTTAGCTTCTTTTAGCGAGGAAAAGGTGCGTCTTATACTCCAAAATACGGTACATTTAAAGCCAAGCAAATGCTAAATTCTATGGTTTGTGTACCAAGCTGAAGATTCCCCACTTTGTATACAGTGGGTGAATTATAATTATAGTCCAAAGTACTGATCTGGAGATAGCAAGGGTTGATGTGTGGGGGTTTTTAAAGCTAATTTCAAAAAGGGCACGAGGTGAGTTACCCCCAGTATGCTGAGGATACTCACCTGTACATCTCCACCCCGTGTCCACGCAGTGAAGCATTGGAAGTGATGTGCCAGTGTCTGGAGGCTGTCAGGGTCTAGATGGGTGCCAACAGGCTCAAACTCATTCCCAACAAGATGGAGTGGCTGTGGGTTTTGCCTCCCAAGGACACATCCATCTGTCTGTCCATTATCCCAGGGGGGGGAATTATTGACCCCCTCAGAGAGGGTCCGCAACTTGGGCGTCCTCCTCGATCCACAGCTGACGTTGTGGCTTTCAGCTGTGGCGAGGGGGGCGTTTGCCCAGGTTCGCCTGGTGCATCACTTGCAGACCTATTTGGACAGGGAGTCTTGGCTCACCGTCACTCATGCCCTTATTACCTTGAGGTTCGACTACTGCAATGCTCTCTACATGGGGCTACCTTTGAAGAGTGTTTGGAAACTTCAAATCGTCCAAAATGCAGCAGCGCGAGCGGTTATGAGCCTTCCAAGGCATGCCCATATTTCATTATCACTCTGCAGATTGCATTGGCTGCCAATTGGTTTCCGGACAAAATTCCAAGTGTTGGTTATGACCTATAAAGCCCTACATGGCAAAGGACCAGACTATCTCCGAGACCACCTTCTGCCGCATGAATCCCAGCGACCGGCTGGCAGGACCTAGGGGAAGAGCCTTCTCTGTGGGGGGCCCGGTCCTCTGGAATCAGCTCCCCCCAGAGATTCACACAGCCCCCACCCTCCTTGCCTTCCGAAAGAGCCTAAAAACTCATCTTTGTCGCCAGGCCTGGGGCCACTAGATCTTCCCCCTGACCAACGAATGTCGTTAGCATGAATGTGAATGTGAATGAATGTTTTAAAATTAGAATTTTAAGAATTCCTTTTTTTAGCATATTAACTGGACAAACTATTGTTACATATTTTGGTATATGTTGTGAGCCGCCCCGAGTCCATGGAGAGGGGCGGCACGCAAGTCCAATTAAATAAATAAATACATACATTTTATTCCAACTACTTGTAAGTGCTTTTCCAAAGGAATGGTAATATTTAAATGCACCAATTATCTTGTTTTATTCATTTCCCTTAAATCATCTCCCAACATTGGGATGTTCGAATCTTATTTTTATGTTTTTCTAAAGAACAGAGTTGAAAGGGACCTTGGAGGCCTTCCAATCCAACCCTCCCTATTTAGGCAGGAGACCCTATACCCGTGATGGCAAACCTATGGCCCGCGTGCCACAGGTGGAGCACAGATCCTATACCCGTGATGGCAAACCTATGGCCCGCATGCCACAGGTGGAGCACAGATCCTATACCCGTGATGGCAAACCTATGGCCCGCATGCCACAGGTGGAGCACAGATCCTATACCCTTGATGGCAAACCTATGGCCCGCATGCCACAGGTGGAGCACAGATCCTATACCCTTGATGGCAAACCTATGGCCCGCATGCCACAGGTGGAGCACAGATCCTATACCCTTGATGGCAAACCTATGGCCCGCATGCCACAGGTGGAGCACAGATCCTATAACCGTGATGGCAAACCTACGGCCCACATGCCACAGGTGGAGCACAGATCCTATACCCGTGATGGCAAACCTATGGCCCGCATGCCACAGGTGGAGCACAGATCCTATACCCGTGATGGCAAACCTATGGCCCGCATGCCACAGGTGGAGCACAGAGCCATCTTGGAGGGCACTTGAGGCGTTGCCCTATGTCAGCTGCAGCATGCATATGGGCGCTAGTCATCTGATTTTCGCCTTTGGGAAGGCTGTTTGCCCTCCGGAGCCTCCCTCAAGCCCCAGAGTGTAAAAATCCACCCAACGGGCAAACCAGAAGTTCAGAAAATGGACTTCCGGTTTGCCTGTTTGGCCATTTTTCACCATCTCAGACTTTAGTGAGGACTGTCGTATGCGCGGGGATGGGAAGGATATTGTGCGCATGTGCAGGGGCAGCGCAGGGTGTGCACATGTGTGTGGGGAAGGGAATGGGTGTGGGCATGTGCATGCGTGCTAGCACATGCACGTACACCCTTTTGGCACATGAACCTCCCCCCCCCCCCAAAAAAAAAATCGCCATTACTGACCTCTACCAGGAGTAGGCAAAATTAGCTCTTCTATGACTTTTGGACTTCAACTCCCAGAATTCCTGAGCCAATGAATGCTAGCTCTGGAATTCTGGGAGTTGAAGTCCACATGTCATAGAAGAACCCCACTTTGTCTACCCCTGCCCGATACCATTCCAGATAATCCAATATTTTCTTAAAGGCCTCCAGTGCTGGAGCAATCATGATTTCTGAAGGCAAGGCCTTCAACTGAGTAATTCTTCTCAACGTTAGGAAATTTCTCCTTATTTCGAGGCTGGTTCTTTCTTCCTTGATGAGTTTCCATCTATTGCTCCTTGTTCTAACGTCAGGTGCTTTTGGAGAATAGTTTGCCTCCCTCTTCTTTGTGGCAGCCCCTCAAATATTGGAAACCTGCTATTATGTTTCCCCTGGTCCTTCTTTTCATCAAATAAGACCCACCCCATTCCAACCTCTTTTGTTTCAGGAGGCATTGTCCTTTTATGAGAGAAGAAAGTAGAAGCCAGGGCCTGAATTCACTCATTGTGCTGAATCATGGTTTGCTTGACTGGTTTCCTGAAGGAATGAGGCACAGTAGACTGGGATCAGATGCCATAATGAGTGAACAAATCACGTTACAGTTGAGAGCACAAATCAATGGATCTGTTTCTATGTCTTCCAACTTGACTGGGACCCAAATGATTTGCTGGACGGAACCCTTGTTCCATTAATCTCAGCAATTTTTAAAATGTGGCTCCCTTGGGAACCTTGGCATTTAAAGTCCTCACTTCTGAAAGTTGCTGGGGTTGAGAAATGATGGAGTAGAGCCCCTAGGAAAGCAAATCTTTTTTCTCTCGGATGCCAAAAGAGCATGGGTGTGCACTATTGTGCATGGGCAAGTGCCCACACCCATAATTCAATGCCTGGAGCGGGAGAAAACGCCTTCCCCACCCTCTGGAGGCCAGAAACGGCCTATTTCTCAATTTCTGGTGGGCCCAGTAGGCTCATGTTTCACCCTCCCCAGGCTCCAAAGGGTTCCCTGGAGCTGGGGGAGGGTAAAAACACCCACCCCTACCCGTGAGGTTCTCTGGAAGCCCAAAACACCACTGGGTGCGTCAAAAACCAGCTGGCCGGCACACACATGCACGTTGGAGCTGAGCTAGGGCAACGGCTTGCGTGCCAGCAGATATAGCTCCACATGCCACCTGTGGCACCCATGCCATAGGTTTGCCATCACTGCCCTAGGACAAGTACCACTGCTCCACTCACCCCAGCACTTTCAAGGGTCTCGGCCTTACATATCAGTGGGCACAGTGGCATTGGCTTGGGGAGCTTCTATTCTCCCCCTCCCTCCCCCCTCCCACTGTCAAACAGACCACCAAAACCTGCCAACTCCACGAACTGCATTCTTTGCTAATAGATTTCCAAAATAAATTGAAGGGTCTGTGGATTTTTTTTCTTATTTTTATTCTTGTCTAAATCATCACTAGCTGTTAGATTGGACAAAAGTGGCCTTTCAACTTGTCATGCGTAGTAACTCTGTTTTAAACCGTTCTAGGTCGCCTCGAATTAAAAGAAGATAACATTGAGTGCCTGCTGTCTACAGCTTGTATTCTTCAGCTGTCTCAGGTTGTGGAAGCCTGCTGCAAGTTTTTGATGAAGCAGCTTCACCCTTCCAATTGCCTTGGAATCCGCTCTTTCGCCGACGCACAGGGTTGCACGGATTTGCACAAAGTGGCCCACAATTACACCATGGTAGGCAATTCTTTAAAAAAACATTCGTTTTTATTTATGGCAAAAGCATTCCGTAATATTGTGATCATCGTCATCACCCTTATCCTGGATGTGCTTATTAAGATTTCTGTTTTATTTCAAAAGAATGTAGAAGAGAGCCTAGGACCATGACGGTGAGCCTATGTAGGGCATGCACGCCCACACAGGTGACACGCAGAGCCATATCTGCCAGCAAGGGGGCGCCATTGCTGTAGATCAGCTCCAGGGCGCATATGCACGCTGGCCAGCTGATTTTCGGCTGGCTATGCCCTCCTCCCTTCCCAGGAATCTCTAGTGACCTGTCTGGGAGACTGGCCTCTGGAGATCTTATGGAAGGTGTGAGAGGCCGTTTTTGCCTCTGGAGCCTGTGGAGGGAGAAAAATGAGCCTTCCGGTCACACCAGAAGTTGGCAAATGGGCCGTTTCCGGCCTCCAGAAGCCAAGGGTGAGGAAGGCCGTTTTTGCTCTCCTCATGCTCCCAGAAAGCCTCTGGATTCTAAGGAGGGCAAAAATTTGATTTGATTTGATTTAATAATTTTAATTTAATTTAATTTAATTTAATTTAATTTAATTTAATTTAATTTAATTACCCACCGCTTTTGGCACACAACAACAAAAAGGTTAGCCGTCACTGGCATAGAATCTCTTACATCCTTCGTATGTCGTAAAGCCTTTATTTCAAATAGTTCTGAACCTGGAAAACAGTAATTAGATCTTTTTTTCCCACTTTAACTTATGTCAGGCATACTACTCTTATATTTTTTTACTTCAGCTCATTTTCTCCCCCAGTTACAGGTAGCCCTCAACTTAACAACAGTTCTTTCAGTGACTGTTCAAAGTTACAACGGTGCTGAAAAATGACCTCATTACTTTTTATCATACTTACGACCGTTGCAGTATCTCCATTGGTCATGTGATTTGCACTCAGATGCTTGACAACTCACTGACTTTTATGACGGTTGCACTGCCCCAGTGTGTGTGTCTTGTGACAAGCAGAGTCAATGGGGAAGCCAGATCCGCTTAACAAATGCAGCGATTCATTTAACAAATGTGGATTCACTTAACAAATTTCCTTGCTTACCAACATAAGCTCTGGGCTCAGTTGCGGTTGTAAATTGAGGACAGCCTGTACAACATATTCCAGTTCATGGCTGTAACAATTGTGACTAATACTTTGAATACTTTGAACTTCTAGGCACTTAAAACTATACAAGTTCCCCCAAAATAAACCTGATGACGTATTCAATAGTTGTTAGGCCAAAGCCATTGCTTGATTTGGAGACTTTGGCCTGCCACATATATTAGAACGTAGAATGTATTAGGGCTGTGGGAGTTTGGGAGGGGCTGCCGCATAAGGGCTGTAGAATTGTAGCTGTAACAAATTCCTTCTAGATTCTCAAGGTCATCCTTTATTCAGCACCTGCCCGGAATTGATGGGAGGACCTGGACACTTTTGGCAGAACCAGACTGGGCCACATGATGAACTTGCGAGTGTGGGAACACGTGAATGAACTTTAAACTGAAACCCACAGAACTTCAGAATTGAGTTTTTCATAGATATACCAACATGGCTCTCCAAATTAATTGGAACTTTGAGAGACGATATGCCTCAGAGTCTGATTTAAATCCGGATGCTATTCGAAATGCTGACAATAGTATTTGGAACAAGTTACGAGCTCTATTATAATCATTTAATGATTTTAAGTAAAGGACTACTTGTATACTACTAAACATATACCATATTTTTTGGAGTATAAGACACATCTTAGTTTTTTGGGAGAAAAATAGAGACAAAAATCTACCTTCCTTTGGCTGGTGTCCTTAGTCTGGTCAGCTTCAGCACATTATGTTATCCCCTGGTTAAGGGCTTTAAACAAACTTTATTCAGACAGAGTAACAATGAAAGAACTTGCAAACCAGTAAGAGCTGGGAACATCATTAGCACCTAGAAAGAAACATTCGGAGCAAGTAGAGCAATGGGGAAAAAAACCCTGCAAAGACAGGATTTGGAAAACATTCTTTGCAGAGAGTAACAATGAAAGATATCGCAAGCCGGTAAGAGTTGAGAACATTGTTAGCACCTGGCTAGGGCTGGAAAGAAACTGATTCAGAGCAAGTTAGAGCAATTAAAAAACCCTGCAAAGACTTAGGACTAGGAAAATATTCTTTGCAGAGAGAAACAATGAAAGAGTCTGCAAGGTAAGAGCTGGGATGATCGTTAGCAGCTAGTTAGGGCTGAAAAAAAAAGCTACCTTCAGAATATAAGACACACCCAAATTATCAGCGTCTTTTACGGAGGAAAAAAGTGCATCTTATACTCTGAAAAATATGGTCTTCCCTAGTGATTTCTGATACATTATTTTGCTATTTTTTGTATCTCTGATACTTTTCCTTCTCTTTTCTTAATTTATTGAGATGTTTTATATCGTTTTCCCTAAGGCTAAAGCCATGAAAATTACTCTTTTTAAGGTTATTGGCATTTGGGGGGGGGGGGGGGGGGGTTAAAACAAAGCCGGAAACACTCTTCTAGTCTTTAACAGCTTGAGTTGAATAAAATTTAAATTAAGATGGTTTTTAAAAAGTGATTTTCCAGAGTAATTAGTTGTGCTACATGAATTCTTCCCTGGGCTTTTTAAAAAAATATGGTCTAATTCCAACAGAGACATAAAATTGAATTTTAATAATAAGGAGCACCATAGAAGCACTTTCTTTGACTGGAAATATACGTTGCCATAGAAACAGTACAGACATGTGTAGGCCAATTGAATCTTCAATTAGAGTATTAATTTCATTTGCTTAAAAGCTCCTTGAAATCAAAAATTTTTAAAGGAGCAGCCATTTTGCCCTCAGTTTTGCAATGTAAGTGCCTACATTACAGTTAGTCCTTCACTTATGACCACAACGGAGCTCAATATTTCTGTTGTTAAGTGAGATCTTTGTTAAATAGAATAGAATAGAATTGAATTCTTTATTGGCCAAATCTGGTTGGACACACAAGGAATTTGTCTTTGGTGCATATGCTCTCAATGTACATAAAATAAAAGATACATTTGTCAAGAATCATGAGGTACAACACTTAATGATTGTCATAGGCAGTGATGGGCTCTTACAGGTAGGGCCAGGTACGCAGAACTGGTAGAAAAACTTTGGTCAGGTATACAGAGAAATTTTGATTTTTTTTCTTTTTCCCCCCATCTGGGCTCTGGGTATGTTTTTCCTACTGCAGTAAATGAGGTTGAATGTGTATAATTTTAGAAGAGCTTTGTCAAGAATCATGAGGTACAACACTTAATGATTGTCTGAAGGGTCAAATAAATAATCAGGGGGAAAATCGATATTAATAAAAATCTTAAGGATACAAGTATGGATGCCAAGTGTATCGGTGGTTATTGAAACGGATGTCCAAGTGCCGCCTCTATGTTGGTTGAGGCAGGCAGGATTCTCTTGAGTACCATTTGTTGGGGGTCAAGGGAAAGGGAGGGTTTGGCCTTCTCTTTCTACTCAAGATCCCCATGGACAATTGCATGGGCCACTGTGTGACACTGAATGCTGGACTTGATGGGCTTTGGCCTGATTCAGCATGGCTCTTCTTAGGTTCTTTTGTTCTTAAGTAAATGAGTTTTGCTCCTTTTTATGAACTTTCTTGGCTCGATTATTAAGTGAATCATTACAGCTGGATAAATTAGTAACTTGGTTGTTAAGCGAACCTGATTTCTGCGTTAATTTTCCTTGCCAGAAGGTCGCAAAAGAGGATCACATGATCTTGGGACACAGCAACAAATTATGAACCAATTGCTAAGCATTGGATTTTGACCTACATGATCATAGGAATGCTCAAAGCAGTGGTGGGCAGCAGCTGGTGCGGTCAGGTGCTCCGTTCTGGTAGAAAATTTCAGGATGTGCACACAGCTGTGTATCCCTGATGCGTGCCTCTGCAAGATTTCACTTCTGCGCATGCGCAGCAAGTAAAATATGTGAGGATGCTTGCGCGACCAAGATTTTTGCAATTTTTGCAAATGTATTGGTGAAAGTTTCACTCACACGTGGTCTTGCATAAGATTTTGCTTGCTGCGCATGCGCAGAAGCCAAATCTCGCACTGAGGGGCGTATGCATGCCTGTTGGACATGGGTGCACCCGTAATGGCCTTGGCGGGCGGACCAGTAGTGCTGAAGATGAGTGGCCCTTCACTGGCTCAAAGGTTGTGACCTTGAAAAGCAGTAATATGCATAGGCGGGCAGCTGCCAGTTCGGAATGATTCAGGTGAACTGATAGTTCCGACCATCAGCTAGGTCCACCCACCCACCCTATCGCTATCCCGTCCTATATACGCTATTTTTCCCCTCACCTCACCTTCTTCCTTTGGCAGCAACTCTCTTCCTCCTCTTCTTCCTCCTCCTCCCACCCAAATGCCGAGCTTTTATTTCTTTCCTAATGGGTTTGCATGTATTATTTGCTTTTACATTGATTCCTAGGAGAAAAATTGCTTCTTCTTACAAACTTTTCTACTTAAGAACCTGGTCACGGAACGAATTAAGTTCTTAAGTAGAGGTATCACTGTATTTTGAGGCATGTACAGCTTATATAATCTTTTTGGATGAAACATTTAGGATTGGTAAATCTTTTCACCAATCATTTTAAATATAAATGTAAATAAATATTTGTACAATCTTTTCCAGGTGAAATATTTAGGTTGGGTAAGATCAATTCCCTCCCCATCCCTGAATTTTTTTCACTGGGTAACTGATTGGCATTTCCTTTGTCATACCAGTGAGTGAGAAAAAAGACTGAAAAATTCAAATGGATAATATATTGATTTCTGTCCAGGTTCTCCTTCCATTTCATATATACCTGGTTTTATTTATACTTCTTATTATTTTTAGGAGCACTTCATGGAAGTAATTAGAAACCAAGAATTCCTCCTGTTACCAGCCACTGAAATTGCAAAGCTTTTAGCTAGTGATGATATGAACATTCCTAGTGAAGAGACTATTCTTAATGCGTTGCTCACTTGGGTACAACACGATTTGGAACAACGAAAGAAAGATCTTAGTAAACTCTTAGCGTACATCAGACTCCCTTTACTGGCACCTCAGGTGAGTAATTGGCATTCCCAACAGCCAGTTGTCTGTCTTCAGATCTCTCAATAACTTAAGATATTGCCACTTAATTTTCCTTTTTTTTTAAAAGAAAAAATATTCGAAGACCTTCTAACTATGCATGTCTTTTCTGAATTTAGAAACAAAATTTTTGAATGATCATCTGAGAGAAGGCTTTCCAAATGTAAAATAATGCACTTGGGGAAAAGGAATCCTCAATCTGCATATTGTATTGGCAGTTCTGTGTTAGCAAAAACTTCAGAAGAGAAGGATTTAGGGGTAGTGATTTCTGACAGTCTCAAAAAGGGTGAGCAGTGTAGTCAGGCGGTAGGGAATGTGAGTAGAAAGCTTGGCTGCATAGCTAGAGGTATAACAAGCAAGAAGAGGGAGATTGTGATCCCGCTGTATAGAGCGCTGGTGAGACCCCATTTGGAATATTGTGTTCAGTTCTGGAGACTTCACCTGCAAAAAGATATTGAATGGGTCCAAAGACAGGCTACAAAAATAGTGGAAGGTCTTAAGCATAAAACTTATCAGGAAAGTCTTAATGAATTCAATCTGTATAGTCTGGAGGACAGAAGGGGAAGGGGGGACACGAATGAAACATTTAAATAGGTTAAAGGGTTAAATAAGGTTCAGGGGGGGGAAGTGTTTTTCATAGGAAAGCGAACACAAGAACAAGGGGGCACAATCAGGTTACTTGGGGAAAAGATGAGAAGTAGCATGAGAAAATATTTTACTGAAAGAGTAGTAGATGCTTGGAACAAACTTCCAGCAGACGTGGTTGGTAAATCCACAGTAATTGAATTTAAGCATGTCTGGGATAAACATATATCCATCCTAAGATAAAATACAGGAAATAATATAAGGGCAGACTAGATGGACCATGAGGTCTTTTTCTGCCACCAGTCTTCTATGTTTCTTAGGCCAGTTCACACACGGGTGTGATTAAATTATTTCCATCATTTCAGGGATTGAAAATTAGATTGTTGGATGAAACAGAGACTAGTCCCAGAAATGTAAACGCTGCTATGCCATTAAAAGAGAGACCGCTTTGCTGATCCATTTTAAAAATTCTTATCAGGGCAAGATTTTATCTCGGGTGCTCCAAAGAGCCGATTACTTGGGCTGAAACAATCATTTTATCATAGTTGTGAAAAGTATATAAAAACCACTTAATCTGTTTATTGGGGATTCCTCCAGCGATGTGAATTCCTCAAGTAGAATTTGTCCTGTGTTCAGTGAGAACGTAAATTCATGATGCCTTAATTAAATGCTCACAAACGTATCTCAAGTGAAGGGTGGGTATATCCTTGGTTAATGAAAGCTTCAAAGCACTAAAACATCAGGAGATATTGAAATGAGTATTTTGTAGTCTATTCCAGTTATGCATAAAGATGGTCACCTGGGGAGATGAGAACTGAATTTGTTTCAAACAAGCCATCCTCATGTAGATTTGTTCTGTGGCCTGGTAGAATGAAACAGACTTCCAGTTACTGATATTTATAATTTTATATAAATTGTTCCAGGCTGTAGAATCTTAAAATGCCAAACGATGCCAGTGACTGTGATTAATGGGAAATACAGTGGTACCTCTACTTATTTATCTATTTTATTTATTTATTATTTAGATTTGTATGCCGCCCCTCTCCTCAGACTCGGGGCGGCTCACAGCAAGATACAACAATTCATGACAAATCCAAATACAGTGGTACCTCAAGATACGAACCCCTCGTCTTACAAACAACTCGTGATACGAACCCGGGGTTCAGAAAAATTTTGCCTCTTCTTACGAACTTTGTTCGAGTTACGAACCGGCGTTCGGAGACTGCTGGGAAGCCGCACGGCTGTTTTAAAAGGTGACAGCCGGGCGACGGGGCTTCCCAGAAGTCTCCCGAACGCCGGTTCGTAACTCGAACAAAGTTCGTAAGAAGAGGCAAAAATTTTCTGAACCCTGGGTTCGGTTCGGGAGGTTGCTGGGAAGCTCCCCAGCCCGGCTGTCACCTTTTAAAAAAGCCGCGCCGCTTCCCAGCTGTCTCCCGAAGCCAAACGCGGAAGTTCGGCTTTAGCGTTCGGCTTCAGGAGACAGCTGGGAAGCGGCGCGGCTGTTTTAAAAGGTCGCAGCCGGCCTGGGGGGCTTCCCAGCACCCCCCGAACCCTGAACCCAGGTTCGGGGGGGTGCTGGGAAGCCCCCCAGGCCGGCTGCGACCTTTTAAAACAGCCGCGCCGCTTCCCAGCTGTCTCCTGAAGCCGAACGCTAAAGCTGAACTTCCGCGTTCGGCTTCGGGAGACAGCTGGGAAGCGGCGCGGCTGTTTTAAAAGGTCGCAGCCAGCCTGGGGGGCTTCCCAGCCCCCCAGGCCGGCTGCGACCTTTTAAAACAGCCGCGCCGCTTCCCAGCTGTCTCCTGAAGCTGAACGCCAAAGCCGAACTTCCGCAGTCGCCAAAACCCGTTTTTTTGCGGGGGGTTTTTTGGTTGCACGGATTAATTGACTTTACATTGTTTCCTATGGGAAACAATGTTTCGTCTTACGAACCTTTCGTCTTACGAACCTCCTCCTTGCACCAATTAAGTTCATATCATGAGGTATAACTGTATAATTTAAAATATTTAAAAAGAACCCCATTTTACTGACAAACACACACACAAACATACCATGCATAAATTGTACATGCCCGGGGGAGGTGTTTCAGTTTCCCCATGCCTGACGGCAAAGGTGGGTTTTAAGGAGTTTACGGAAGGCAGGGAGAGTAGGGGCAGTTCTAATCTCTGGGGGGAGTTGGTTCCAGAGAGTCGGGGCCGCCACAGAGAAGGCTCTTCCCCTGGGGCCCGCCAACCGACATTGTTTAGTTGACGGGACCCGGAGAAGGCCCACTCTGTGGGACCTAATCGGTCACTGGGATTCGTGCGGCAGAAGGCGGTCTCGGAGATATTCTGGTCCAGTGCCATGAAGGGCTTTAAAAGTCATAACCAACACTTTGAATTGTGACTGGAAATTGATCGGCAGCCAATGCAGACTGCGGAGTGATGGTGAAACATGGGCATACCTAGGTAAGCCCATGACTGCTCTCGCAGCTGCATTCTGCACGATCTGCAGTTTCCGAACACTTTTCAAAGGTAGCCCCATGTAGAGAGCATTACAGTAGTCGAACCTCGAGGTGATGAGGGCATGAGTGACTGTGAGCAATGAGTCCCAGTCCAGATAGGGCCGCAACTGGTGCACCAGGCGAACCTGGGCAAACGCCCCCCTCGCCACAGCTGAAAGATGGTTCTCTAATGTGAGCTGTGGATCGAGGAGGACTCCCAAGTTGCGGACCCTCTCCGAGGGGGTCAATAATTCCCCCCCCAGGGTAATGGACGGACAGATGGGATTGTCCTTAGGAGGCAAAAACCTCCTTATGAACTTAATCCGTTCTATGACCAGGTTCTTAAGTAGAAAAGTTTGTAAGAAGAAACAATTTTCCTCATAAGAATCAATATAAAAGCAAATAATGCATGCGATTGGGGAAGACACAGGGCGGGTGGAGGCCCTGTTTCCTCCCAGGAGATTCCCAGAGGAGCCCCACAGAGGCTTCTCCCCAACTTCTCTGGCCCTGTTTCCTGCCAGGAGATTCCTAGAGAGGCCCCACAGAGGCTTCTCCCCACCTTTTCCGGCCCTGTTTCCTCCCAAGAGGTTCCTAGAGAAGCCCTACGGAGGCTTCTCCCTGCCTTTTCCAGTTACAGTTTCAGAGACTCGGGTTTGTAAGTGGAAAATGGTTCTTGAGAAGAGGCAGAAAAATCTTGAACACCTGGTTCTTATCTAGAAAAGTTCGTAAGTAGAGGCGTTTGTAGGTAGCGGTACCACTGTATTATCAAATCCTACTGAAATTGGAACTTTGATATTTTGCCCCGCCCAATGAATGAATGTAGGATGTATGACGCATGAATCTGTTTGTCTAATTTTTAACTGTAGGAGTTTTAGAATGTAATTTTATTTAGATTTCTAATATGCTGTAAGCCGCTCTGAGTATCAGGAGAAAGGCGGCATAGAAATCGAATGAATAAATAATAAATAAATGAAAGTTTTGTATATACTACCAGAGAAGTGTTGGCAGAGTCTAGGGCAGTGTCAAGAGAGGAACCGGTCTCACAAACTATCTACTGTATTTTTCAGAGTATAAGATGCACCTTAGATTAGATTTATTTAGATTTATTGGATTTATATGCCGCCCCTCTCCGCAAACTCGGGGAGGCTCACAACAAGGTAAAAACAATACATAATAACAAATCCAATACCCACCAATCCAATTACAATGTTAAGCTAAAAAATTCATAAAAAACAACCCCAGAATATAAAAAAACAAGCACACAATCAATCTAACACCAGAACAACATGGGCAAGGGGGAGATGTTTCAGTTCCCCCATGCCTGACAGCAGAGGTGGGTTTTAAGGAGTTTGCGAAAGGCAAGGAGGGTGGGGGCAATCCTAATCTCAGGGGGGAGCTGGTTCCAGAGGGTCGGGGCCGCCACAGAGAAGGCTCTTCCCCTGGGTCCCGCCAGACGACATTGTTTAGTCGACGGGACCCGGAGAAGGCCAACTCTGTGGGACCGAACCGGTCGCTGGGATTCGTGCGGCAGAAGGCAGTCCCGGAGATATTCTGGTCCGGTGCCATGAAGGGCTTTATAGGTCATAACCAACACTTTGAATTGTGACCGGAAACTGATCGGCAACCAATGCAGACTGCGGAGTGTTGGAGTGATATGGGCATACGTAGAGATGCCCATAATTGCTCTCGCAGCTGCATTCTGCACGATCTGAAGTTTCCGAACACTTTTCAAAGGTAGCCCCATGTAGAGAGCGTTACAGTAGTCGAGCCTCGAGGTGATGAGGGCACCTTCCCCCTGCCCCCCAAAAAGAGACTGAAAATTTGGCTGCGTCTTGTACTCCGAATGGAGCTTTTATTAAGTTTTTTCCCCAGCCCTAACGAGGTGTTAATGCGACCTTCTGTGAGCAATCTTTCCTTTGCCTGCTTTGTTTATTGCTGCTCCCTCCGACAATTAGCTGAGCCTTTTTTCAGCCCTAACTAACAGTGAAGCAATCTTCCATGCTTTGCTAGCAAGTGATCTTCCACCTTTTTTTCAGCCCTAACAAGTTGCTAACGAATGAAATGTGTTTTGCTAGCAAAGCGATCTTCCCTTCGCCTGCTTTTCTCATTGTTTCTCTCTGAAGAGAGAGAGAGGAGTAAAGTGTTTTAGAAACTGTTTTTTATCCCAAGCCAGGGAATAAAAAGCAAGCATGCATGCTCAAAACCAGCAAACTAATGTGCTGAAGCTGAATAGACTAAGGCAGTGGTGGCGAACCTTTTTTTCCTGGGGTGCTGAAAGAGTGTGCATGTGCGCTATCACGCATGCACGAGTGCCCACACCCATAATTCAATGCCGGGGGGGCAAAAACAACTTCCCCCACACCCTGGAGGCCCTCTGGAGGCCAGAAACGGCCTGTTTCCCAAGTCTAATGGGCCCAGTAGACTCATGTTTCACCCTCCCTAGGCTCTAAAGGCTTCCCTGGAGCCCGGACAGGGTAAAAACGCCCTCCCCCATCCCCCTGGAGGTTCTTTGCGAGCCAAAAACACCCTCCCAGAGCCTCTTTGCGAGCCAAAAATCATCTGGTCGGCACATACATGCACGTTGGAGCTAAGCTAGGGCAACGGCTCACATGCCAACGGATATGACTCCGCGTGCCACCTGTGGCACCCATGCCATAGGTTCATCACCACTGGACTAAGGACTAGCCAGGTGAATACCTGGTAGGCAGAATCTTTCCCCTTATTTTCCTCCTCAAAATCTAAGGTGTGTCTTATACTCCAAAAAATATGGCAAGTCCAACACCTCTTAAATTCCGTTGACTCTTAGGTAGCACAAATTTAATTCTGACCGTTAGTTGATTAGATTCTTATGTACAGGCTTCAGCAATGGATCATCCTAATGGAAAGTTAATGTGCCACCCCAATTCTTCCCACAGTCCCACACTCCAAAGTCTACACAATTTCACTTTCATGTACAGTGGTACCTCATCATATGAACTTAATTGGTTCCAGGAGGAGGTTCGTAAGGTGAAAAGTTTGTAAGATGAAACAATGTTTTCCATAGGAATCAATGTAAAAGCAAATAATGCGTGCAAATCCTTCAGGAAAATCCCAAACTTTAGAAGGGAGGCGAACAGAGGGCAGGGAGGAGCAGCTAAAGGGGGCGGGTGGAAGAAGCAAGGCTAGGCTAAAGGGTGAGTGGGAAGGAAGAAAGGCAAGGGGGGCGCCCCTCCCTTTTCTTTCTTCAAAAGACACCCTTTCAGTGCCTTTGCAAGCACGTTGTTCTCTGCAAAATCTTTCCTACTCCAAGCAGCCCCTCCCTTTTCTTTCTTAAAAAGACACCCTTTCAGTGCCTTTGCAAGCACGTTCTCTGCAAAATCTTTCCTACTCCAAGCAGCCCCTCCCTTTTCTTTCTTAAAAAGACACCCTTTCAGTGCCTTTGCAAGCACGTTGTTCTCTGCAAAATCTTTCCTACTCCAAGCAGCCCCTCCCTTTTCTTTCTTAAAAAGACACCCTTTCAGTGCCTTTGCAAGCACGTTGTTCTCTGCAAAATCTTTCCTACTCCAAGCAGCCCCTCCCTTTTCTTTCTTCAAAAAAGGGGGGGGGAAAGAAACCCCTTCATCCCAGCAGCAGCTGCTTGGGTTCGTAAGGTGAAAATAGTTCGGAAGAAGAGGCAAAAAAATCTTAAACACCGGGTTCGTATCTTGAAAAATTCGTTAGAAGAGGCGTTCGTAAGATGAGGTACCACTGTATATTCATTTCGGAGGAAAAAATGGTTAAAATCCTGAGCGTCCGTCATCTAGAGCCTGATAGTCCAAGTAACTAAAATCAATGGCTCCCTTTTCTATGTCAGCCTTAAAATTAATGACAAACCAACTGCCACCTTACGTGCATGGCAATCAGTTGTAAAACAGTTGGTTTAAAATGGTACACTCAGAAAAGCGCCACAAAGACCTGTAGTTGCATTATTAATCTGTCAGATCCGGTTAACTGATTTATTTCGGTCTTGCTCGGTATGAACCGAATGCAATGCTCGTGCTGCTGAGCTCAAATCAAAAATTGAATTTAGAAATGTGGAGAGGCTCTGCGTGGCGATGCAGTTAGAATTTGAATTAGAAAGGAAAAACTCCAAATCAGCTATGACCCTTGCTGGTTAATATCGGTCTGCTTTTTTTGTTTCTTTTCTAACATGCATTGCAGAATAATTATGATTATAAAATAAAGTAAAAGATGCTTTTACAGGAGGCCACTGGGCTATCTGTTTTTTCTTTCGAAGACGTTTCTCTTCTCATTCGAGAAGCTTCTTCAGCTCTGACTGGATGGTGGAGAATGGAAGGATTGATACTCCCTGCAGACAGCTGGCCATTTGTGCTCTTTTAGAGAGCCCTTGAGGCCAACTGCAGGTTTAATCTATGTCCTCTAAAAGGATGCAAATGACCAGCGGTCTGCAAGGAATATAAATCCTTCCATTCCCCACCATCCAGTCAGAGTTGAGGAAGCTTCTTGGATAAGAAGCGAAACATCTTCAAAGAAAGGCAAGAAAGTCCAGTTGCCTCCTGAAAAAGCATCTTTGGGATGTCCATAGATGTCCAAAACATACATATATGGATTTAAGTTGCTGTAAGAAAAGGAAGAACAAGAAAAAAAAATCAATAATGTTTCCTGGCTCTGATTACTATTCCAGAAATTTTAATTTGTTACATTATAGTAAAATAAGCTTCCCTAAATTTTAGATCAATAATTGTTGATGATTCTATTTTACTAAATCAGTTAAACAGTTATTAGAGTTCCAACATTTTAACGTTGATTTGGACAGAAGGCAGCAAATATAGATAATTTAAAGTAAACATATTACTCTTCAGTGAGGTGTAACACTGTAAAACATGATTTTGATGCCTATGAACGTTATGCTGCTTTGTTTGTTAGGAATTATACAGAATCACTTGAAGCTTATATTCTCCGACGCTCATAATGCTAATGAAATTTTCAGCAGTTACAGACACATAAAGCGCAGAACTAGATAGCAGTAACGGATAATAAAATTTCTATATTCTACATGTTTATTGCAGTGTTAGTTAACCTTGCTGCAGCACAAATGCTTTGTGTGAAAGTTTCATCTAGCAGAGCAATTACCACAGGGGTAAATGGATTTTTATGTTAGAGAAAATAGTTAAAGCCAGCTTTGATTTACAGAATCTTTTAGTACAGAAATTTTAAAACAGAACTTTTAAAACTAGTACAGTGATACCTCGTCTTACAAACGCCTCGTCATACAAACTTTTCGAGATACAAACCCGGGGTTTAAGATTTTTTTGCCCCTTCTTACAAACTATTTTCACCTTACAAACCCACCGCCGCCGCTAGGATGCCCCGCTTCCAGACTTCCGTTGCCAGCGAAGCACCCGTTTTTGCACTGCTGGAATTCCCCTGAGGCTCCCCTCCAAGGGAAACCCCACCTCCGGACTTCCGTGTTTTTGTGATGCTGCAGGGGAATTCCAGCAGGGGAATCCAGCAGTGCAAAAATGGGTGCTTCGCTGGCAACGGAAGTCCGGAGGTGGAGTTTCCCAGCGAGGGGAGCCTCAGTGAAATCGCAGCATCGCAAAAACACAGAGGTCCGGAGGTGGGGTTTCGAGGACTTCGGTGTTGTTGCGATGCTGCGATTTCAAAGATACTCCCTTCGCTGGGAAACCCCACCTCCAGACTTCCGTTGCCAGTGAAGCAGGGATTTCCCTGCAGCATTGCAAAAACACAGAAGTCCAGAGGTGGGATTTCCCATGGAGGGGGGCATCAGGGGAATCCCAGCAGCGTAAAAACGGGCGCTTCAGCTGGCAAAAGGGGTGAATTTTGGGCTTGCACGCATTAATCGCTTTTCCATTGATTCCTATGGAAAACATTGTTTCGTCTTACAAACTTTTCACCTTAAGAACCTCGTCCCGGAACCAATTAAGTTTGTAAGACAAGGTATCACTATACTTGTTCTTTTTATACCCTGATTATTGCAAATCATTTGTTAAGTGTACATATTGATCGGAATGCGCCCGCGCCCCACTGAAATTTCACTTGCACTTGCACGGGAAGCAAAATCTTTTGTGAGATTTCGGGGATTTTTTTGCTTCAGCGCATGCCCGGAAGCAAAAAAAAAAAGCTGAAATCCCTCATGCGTGTCCCCTCGTGAGATTTTGCTTCCTGCGCATGCGCAGAAGCAAAATCCTGGTAGGGCACGTGCACATGTCAGAGACCTGAAGCTATGTTCGCAGCACACCAGTAGCCACTCCACCCCACCCTAAGATGAAACAACCCCGATGTGGCCCTGAATGAAATCAAGTTTGACATCTCTGGCTTAGATGATATTTCACAGTGCCAAATTAATTTACATTTCCTGCTGGCTTACTCCTGATCCACCATTATGGTTTAGCAATTCAACAAATTTATTTCTCCCTTTAACCTAGTTTCTAGCCGACATGGAAAACAACGCCCTCTTCAGAGATGACATTGAATGTCAAAAACTCATCATGGAAGCCATGAAGTACCATTTGTTGCCAGAGAGGAGACCCATGTTGCAGAGCCCTCGCACGAAGCCTAGAAAATCTACCGTGGGCGTCCTGTTTGCAGTGGGAGGCATGGATGCCACTAAAGGTATATTGGTATAGAAAAAAGATTAAAAACTAATCCATCATACAGGGAGTCAATTCAAGTATAAAGAGACGTCCCGGTTTGGATCTGTTTAATTAGTAAGACTGTCAGGATTCCAAATAGCACCCAAAATTAAATCAGAGTCCAAAGCACAGCATTCCTCAAAGTTCCAATTTATTATCAGGGCCATGGTGGCACTTCTGTGAAAAACCCGAATCTAAGGTTATGAGGATTTCTCCACCCAGTTTAAAGTTCATTCCCTTGTTCACACAAGTTCATCATGTTGACCAGTCTCCTTCATGCCAACGTGTCCGTTACTCCTATCAACTTCTGGACAGGTGTTGGACAAGGGATGACCTTGAGAATCTAGTAGGAATTGGTTACAGCTACTTTTCTACTTCCCTCAAGCAGCAACCCCTCCCAAATTCTCACAGCCCGAATACAGTCTAATACATAATATGAGGCAGGCCAAAGTCTCCAAATCAAATGATGGCTTTGACCTGACAACCTTCTATCATTAACCTTCTGCATGGAGTCCTACCTGTTTCATTTTCACAGAACTGCGATTATAGTTCCAAGTAGTATTTTTTTTTAACGTTGTACTATTATTAAGGAGCGACCAGCATTGAGAAATACGATCTCCGTACCAACATGTGGACTCCGGTTGCAAATATGAATGGGAGAAGATTGCAGTTTGGAGTCGCCGTGTTAGACGATAAATTGTACGTCGTAGGAGGTAGAGATGGACTAAAAACATTGAATACTGTGGAGTGTTATAACCCCAAGACCAAAACTTGGAGCGTGATGCCCCCCATGTCAACTCACAGGCACGGGCTTGGTATGTATAAATATTTACATTTTTTTGTTTTTTAGAAAAGTGTTACGAGTTGAGCTCTTACCAAATTAATTCAAGTAAGCGATTCCAATGTTTTATTTCTGGGTCTGGGGAGGAGTGTGGAGTGCTCAGGGAGGGATAGCCTTCTGCCGCACGAATCCCAGCGACCAGTTAGGTCCCACAGAGGTGGCCTTCTCCAGGTCCCGTCAACTAAACAATGTCGTTTGGCGGGACCCAGGGGAAGAGCCTTCTCTGTGGCGGCCCCGACCCTTTGGAACCAACTCCCCCCAGATATCAGAGTTGCCCCCACCCTCCTTGCCTTTTGTAAGCTCCTTAAAACCCACCTCTGTCATCAGGCATGGGGGAATTGAGACTTTCCCTCCTCCTAGGCTTATAAAATTTATGCATGGTATGTTAGTAGGTATGATTGGTTTCTAAATTGGGGTTTTAAATTAACTTAAATATTAGATTTGTTTACATTGTATTATTATTGCTGTTAGCCGCCCCGAGTCTGTGGAGAGAGGCGGCATACAAATCTGATTAATAAATAAATAAATAAAAATAAGGAGCATGTCGTGCCCTTTTACAGCAGCTCTTTTAGGGCAGCTCGTTCACTTTTGGCCCAAACCTGTCACTCAGCTCTCACCTGTGGCTCCTAGTAGCTGTAGCATGCGTGGCGACCATACCCCAGGCAACAACTTTAATAGGCTGGTCAAACCAGGGCCAGTGACTAACCATACTTCTGTCGACTGCAGATTCTCCATAAACTCTACACAAACATTTGTGAATGTTCCCAACAGTTTCTTTCTCCGCAGTGAGAAATTCAATGACGACACGCTGTTTGTAAAGTACGTCACTTACAGACGCCATTTCAAAACACTGCCGCAGTTACGCTATCTGTCTGAAGAAAGGCAAAATTTACACACGCACTCCTGACCATTCAAATAATGTATATCTAAAGTTTCGCATTCGTACCATTACTGTAGGCTGAGAAAAAAAATGTGGCACATTGCTTTCTGGGTGACCCTCGTAAGTCTAAGTGCTGAGTGGTGCAGGGGCCTAGAGTTGGAGCTCTTGCCTCACAATCAAGAGGCTGTGAGTTCGATCCTAGGTAGAGACAGATGTTTCACTGGACACAATGGGACTATATCTGCTGAACAAAACTTCCCACTGGCGACAGGGAAGGGCATACGGCCACTAAACATTCAGCTGCATTTAGTTGCCCAAATTCCACCTCGCAAGGGATTATGGGATCATTAAAAGATACAAGTCTATTGCTCTTAAGTCTTTCAAGTAATACATTATGAATATTAAACTTTTAATTTTTAAATCCATACTTAAATCCATATACCTTCAAATAGTGTAATATTACAATAAATACATGATTATACACTTCAACCAATCATAAATTCTTTATATATGTAACACTTTTTCCCAGGTATATTTTTCTGTAATTATGTGCTTGTAAAAGAAAGAAGAGAGGGAAAAAGGTCTAATTTACCATCTGGAATTTCTACCAATTAATTTCCAGTAGCTTCCCCCCCCCCCCCAATTGATCACTATTAGCTTAATTTACTGTGTTAATTATTATTCCGCCTGCCTTTTTAATTTTAAGCCATCTTTGCTTCTCCATCTTTCTTAATCTTCTAATTAATCATTCTTCCCCCCCCCCCGCCCCCGCCTTTTTGCTTTATCTTAACCAAATGTCTCATAGAAAACAATCCTCATTTGTATTATTCTCTTAAACTTGATTTCTCATATTATATCCTACCCGAGCACAATAGTTGTGGAACACAATATTCCCGGCATCTCCCTGGAGATATTTTTATGTTCTCTGAAAATTGTTTATGAAAATATAGAGATCTGGTTTGCCCTTCAAGAGCAGAAGAAATCTCTGGTCCAGAATTTTGAATGTTCGCTTTCTTTGAAGGAGTGGCAGTATTGGAAGGTCCGATGTACGCTGTGGGAGGGCACGATGGCTGGAGCTACCTGAACACAGTGGAAAGGTGGGATCCACAGGCTCGACAGTGGAACTTCGTGGCCAGTATGTCAACTCCAAGGAGTACAGTGGGTGTAGCAGTACTAAGTGGAAAGTAAGTAACAGACAACCAAAAGTTAAGGCTTTCTGGTACAGGTAACCCTCAACTTACAACCAGAATTGAGCCCAGAATATCTGTTGCTAAGTGAGACGGTTGTTAAGTAAATTTTGCAACCATTTGGTGACCTTTCTTGCCTTGGTTGATATTCCTGGAGGGGTCTGTAATATGGTAAATGATTTTGCTTTACTAGATAAATGATCAAAGCAATGGAAACTGCAGTTTAATGTTTCCAAATGTAAAATAATGCACTTGGGGAAAAGGAATCTTCAATCTGAGTATTGCATTGGCAGTTCTGTGTTAGCAAAAACTTCAGAAGAGAAGGATTTAGGGGTAGTGATTTCTGACAGTCTCAAAATGGGTGAGCAGTGTGGTCGGGCGGTAGGAAAAGCAAGTAGGATGCTTGGCTGCATAGCTAGAGGTATAACAAGTAGGAAGAGGGAGATCGTGATCCCCTTATATAGAGCGCTGGTGAGATCACATTTGGAGTACTGTGTTCAGTTCTGGAGACCTCACCTACAAAAAGATATTGACAAAATTGAACGGGTCCAAAGACGGGCTGCAAGAATGGTGGAAGGTCTTAAGCATAAAACGTATCAGGAAAGACTTAATGAACTCAATCTGTATACAGTGATCCCCCGGTTATTGCGTCCCCGACCATTGCGAACGGGCTAATTTGCGATTTTTCAACCCGGAAGTCAAAACACCATCTGCGCATGCGTGCCCTTTTTTTCTATGGGCACGCATGCGTAGATGGCGCCCGGCAGATCAGCTGCCGGGCGGCTTCCCTGGGTCTTCCCCCTCTTGCTGGCGGGAGGGCGAGCGGCGGGCATCAGCAAGGAGTTTCCCCACCGCCCACGCAAACTCCTCGCTGCCGCCCGCCCTTCGCCCGCCCACGCCGTTCATTCTCGCCGCTTCCCACCTGAGTCCTGAAGCGAATTCGCTTCAGGACTCAGGTGGAAAGCGGCGAGAGCGAGTGCTAGCGAACGGCTTGTCCGCCGCCCGCTCGCGCGTCCCGCGCCCACGCCGTTCATTCTCGCTGCTTCCCACCTGAGTCCTGAAGCGAATTCGCTTCAGGACTCAGCTGGAAAGCGGCGAGAGCGAGCGCTAGCGAACGGCTTGTCCGCCGCCCGTTCGCGCGTCCCGCGTCCCCGCCGTTCATTCTCGCCGCTTCCCACCTGAGTCCTGAAGCGAATTCGCTTCAGGACTCAGCTGGAAAGCGGCGAGAGCGAGCGCTAGCAAACGGCTTGTCCGCCGCCCGCTCGCGCGTCCCGCGCCCACGCCGTTCATTCTCGCCACTTCCCACCTGAGTCCTGAAGCGAATTCGCTTCAGGACTCAGCTGGGAAGCGGCGAGAGCGAGCGCTAGCGAACGGCTTGTCCGCCGCCCGCTCGCGCGTCCCGCGCCCACGCCGTTCATTCTCGCCGCTTCCCACCTGAGTCCTGAAGCAAATTCGCTTCAGGACTCAGCTGGGAAGCGCGAGCGAGCAGCGCCAGCGAACGGCTTGTCCGCCGCCTGCCTGCCCGCTAGCGAGGAGCCGAAGATTGGGGCGGCGCGGCTGTTTTAAAACGTCGCCACCGGCATGGGGGGCTTGCCAGCACCCCCCGGACCCCCAACCCGGGTTTGGGGGGCTGCTAGGAAGCCCCCCATGCCGGCGGCAACATTTTAAAACAGCCGCGCGGCTTCCCAACTGAGTCCCGAAGACAAACGTCAAAGGCGAACTTCCGCGTTTGTCTTCGGGACTCATTGGGAAGCCGCGCGGCTGTTTTAAAACGTCGCCGCCGGCATGGGGGGCTTCCTAGCAGCCCCCCAAACCCGGGTTGGGGGTCCGGGGGGTGCTGGCAAGCCCCCCATGCCGGCGGCGACGTTTTAAAACAGCCGCGCCGCCCCCAATCTTCAGCTCCTCGCTAGCGCTGCGGAAGTAAAAACACCATCTGCACATGCGCAGATGGTGTTTTTACTTCCGCAGCGCTACTTCGCGAAAACCCGCTCGTTGCGGGGGGTCCTGGAACGGAACCCTCGCAATGATAGGGGGATCACTGTAGTCTGGAGAACAGAAGGAAAAGGGGGGACATGATCGAAACATTTAAATATGTCAAAGGGTTAAATAAGGTTCAGGAGGGAAGTGTTTTGAATAGGAAAGTGAACACAAGAACAAGGGGACACAATCTGAAGTTAGTTGGGGGAAAGATCAAAGCCAACATGAAAAAATATTATTTCACTGAAAGAGTAGTAGATCCTTGGAACAAACTTCCAGCAGACGTGGTTGGTAAATCCACAGTAACTGAATTTAAACATGCCTGGGATAAACATATATCCATTGTAAGATAAAATACAGGAAATAGTATAAGGGCAGACTAGATGGACCATGAGGTCTTTTTCTGCCGTCAGTCTTCTATGTTTCTAGTTGTTAAGTGAATCACCGCAGTGAATTCTGTAACATGTTTTTTTAAATGAATCTGACCTCCCCTTCAATTGCGCTCGTCAAAAAGTCATGAAAGGGGATCACATCAGGGGCGGGTCCCTTACCTTTTCCTAACCAGTATGCTGCGTGCACATCACAATGTTTTGTGTGTGCTCACGTGTCCCCAACGTGATTTTGCTTTCATGCATGTGCTGAAAGCATTTTCTTTCAGCCCATGCTCAGAGAACCGAAAATCATGGAAAATGATTTTTCAGAATGCTTGTAATATAAGCCCTACCCCCCAAATAAGCCCCAGCTAAGCTAGTCAGGCAGATGGATGCAGTTAGCACCGTGTTTTCCCCAAAATAAGACCTAACCAGAAAATAAGACCTAATGAGTCTTTGGGAGAAAAAATTGATATAAGACCTGGTCTTATTTAACACTCATAATGATTAATGTTACATTAAGCACTAATCCTTACTATAATTTATGATAAATGTTTTAATACTGCTTCAGGTACAGTGGAAAACCACAAGTTCAGAGTCAGAGGAAAATTTGTGGAGGGAAAGGGGGAAAAAACCACAATTCCTTTGTATTTAGTTGCCGAATGAAAAGATTCTACTTGATTAATAGTTTCTACTTCTGAATTATCTGTGGAGGAATACCTGGAAAAAACTGCTTTCCAATCCAAAATTTCCCTTTGTTCAGTCCCCGCATTGTAGATCTCGAGAGCTTCACAGCAATTGGCTAAATTTTTTTGTAGATGATTGAAAGCAAATTATGAGAAACAAAACATGATAAACTGCTCCAGTTTCACATTTATACTCCCACTTTGGCATGATACAATCTCACACGCGCATTTTCCTATATAAGACATTTAAAGGCTGATCTTCAGAATAAAGAATTATTAGAAAACAGGAGCAATCAGGCTTCATCCTGATGAACTTGATCTGCAAAATATTTGCAATGTTGCTTTTCAAACTTTCACTGTATTATTATTATCCCCCCTCCCCCTGCAGTTAGATGTAATTCAGCGTCGGTTTGGGGTTTTCCTCATTTTGTTCTGCATGGAAACTGATAGCTAATGTTACCTCTACAAAATATCTATGTGCGTTTGCAGGCTCTACGCGATAGGCGGCCGAGATGGAAGTTCTTGCTTGAAGTCCGTAGAATGCTTTGACCCGCACACGAACAAGTGGACGCCCTGCGCTCAAATGTCTAAACGAAGAGGCGGCGTGGGAGTAACGACCTGGAATGGCTTCCTGTATGCCATCGGCGGTCACGATGCACCCGCTTCTAACCTGACATCAAGGCTGTCCGATTGTGTAGAAAGGTACGATACCAATAAATTGCCAACTTTATTTATTTATTCATTCATTCATTCATTCATTCATTCAATTATTTATTTGTTTGTTTATTTGTTTGTTTGTTTATTTGTTTATTTATTAGATTTGTATGCCACCCTTCTCTGAGGAGTCGGGGCAGCTCACTGCATATAATATAACAATACAGCACAACGGCAAATCTAATTAAATTTAAAATTACAATCTAAAAATCCAATATTTAAAAACAATCATACCAGTTCAATCGTACAACATATATCTCACTTTGTTGGCCAGCGGGCTAAGACCTAATTGCCCCAAGCCTGGCGACATAGGTGAATGTTATGGAAGGCGAGGAGGGGGGGAGCAGTGCAGGGGGGGAGCTGATTCCAGAGGGCCGGGCCCCCACAGAGAAGGCTCTTCCCCTAGGCCCTGTCAAGTGACATTGTCTGGCTAACGGGACCTGGAGAAGGCCGACTCTGTGGGACGCAACCAGTCGTTGGGATTCATGCGGCAGAAGGAGGTCCCGCAAGTATTCTGGCCACTTTTCTCCGAACAGGCACAAAACCCCATTCACCCCGGGCTTTTGGGAACATGGGACACCAGCCAATCAAAGGAGCAAGCAATGCCTTGCCTTCCGTCCCCTCCCCACACTCATCAAGTTTAAACGGAGTTCCATTTCCCTTCTCTTCCTCTGTTGCATCATTTGCTCTCTATGACTGTTTGCAGAAGCAATGCCTTTCCTTCCTTCTCCCCCCCTCCCCGCTCATCACGTTTGAACGGAGTTCAAGTCTGCCCAACTCATCATGTGAATGGGTTTCATTCCCCTTCTCTCCTTCTGTTTGCATCAGTTGCTCTCTATGAGTGTTTGCAGAAGCAATGCCTTCTCTTCCACCCCACCCCCCACTTATCCAGTTTGAACGGAGTTCCATTCTCTTCCACTTCTCTATGAATGAAGTTCCATTCCCCTTGTCTCCCTGAGAAAGGCCTGTGACTAAGCAGCTGTGATGGAAGGGCTGGGCCAAACAGCCAGGAGAAAAGGCAGAGCCCAATAGTCGGAGACGGAAGGCTGGAAACCAATCAGGCATGGCCAACAGGAGGAAGTGAAAAGTACTAGACCCCCACTTTGGCAACCTTCTATCAAGTAAAATGAGCCGAGGTGGCACAGCAGGTAGAATGCAGTACTGCAGGCCACTGAAGCTGACTGTAGATCTGCAGGTCACCAGTTCAAACCTCATCAGCGGCTCAAGGTTGACTGAGCCTTCCATCCTTCCGCGGTGGGTAAAATAAGGATCTGGATTGTCGGGGGCAATAAGCTGGCTCTGTTAAAAAGTGCTATTGCTAATGTTGTAAGCCACCCTGAGTCTAAGGAGAAGCGTGGCATTAAAAAATCAAATCAAATAAATAAACAAACAAACTCAACAGGGAGGTCAGATTTAATTAACAACCACGTTACTAACTTAACCGCAGCAGTGATTCACTTAAAAAAAACAGCAGGAAAAGTGGTGAAACGAGCCAAAATTCACTTAACGCATTTCTTCCCTTAGCAACACAACTTTTGGGCTCAAATTGAAGTCATAAGTTGAAGACTCCCTGTAAACTCTTATTGGGTGGAGTTTCAAGGCCTTATCTTTCGTTGGATCACTGTTTGACAAAAAATCAAAACAAGTTTCAGGAGAGTAACTTACAAACACATGCAGATATTTTTGTGACAGTTCTGCAGTGAAACAAAATGGAAACTTGTTTTTTTTTTATATTACAAAAAATAGATACGATCCCAAAACAGATGTCTGGACAGCTGTGGCGTCAATGAGCATCAGCAGGGACGCGGTGGGCGTTTGCCTTCTTGGAGATAAGCTGTACGCTGTGGGAGGATACGACGGACAGGCGTACCTTAATACAGTGGAATCTTACGATCCTCAGATAAATGAGTGGACACAGGTAATGTGGAGGTTAAGAGCTGACCAGTACATCTGGGATTGTGGGGTCTTTGGTTATATCTGAGCTTTGTTGCTTCCTTGCAGACATTTTATTCCCAAACTACCGTATTTTTTCAGAGTATAAGACGCGCCAGAGTATAAGATGCCCCTTAGTTTTGGGGGAGGAAAACAAGAAAAAAAGGCCTCTACTTCCCATCAATCAATCAATCAATCAATCAATAGTGTTTGCTGCATATTTCTGTGCATGTGTGCCTGATCCATAGAAATAGCAAAGAATTGGAGAAATGTACATTATGGTTGTATATTAATGCCAGAAAGTTTTCTTAAATGTAATCACACTAACTCCTCCAAATTATTTAAAGCGATCTATTCCAAACATGACTACATCAGGGTTTAACTCACCTGCCTTATCTTAATGGCAAAACAGGGCACTGTTACATTTCAGATTATACTTTTACAGATCTTTAAAGTTGATGTGGCTTTCTGGAAGTATACATTATTCTCTTATTATTTAAAAGAAGGTACAATAGCACTGGGCCTCTTCAGATCAAGCATTTATTTTAAAAAGCTTCATTTTGTTAAGTTGTCTAGAACAATAATAAAGCAGTCTTTAAAAAATAAATCTAATAATTGGAACATTCTATAGGCATTTATAGTTATTTACTTACCTGCTTGCAGCAAAGAAACAAACAGCCAGTTTCAGCAGTTGCCTCCCTATGCAGCAATTTGCCTATGCAGTTTTAGTTTCACTTTCATTTTACCACCAGGCCTTGCCGAAATTTCAATCAATCAGCTAATCCCAATAATGGAATGTGGAATAGAATATAATACAGGAGAGGAGTGGAGTGAGAATAGAATGGAATGGAGTGGAATAGAATAGAATAGGAGCTGGAAGGGACCTTGGAGGTCTTCTAGTCCAGCCCTCTGCTCAAGTAGGAGACCCTATACCAGTGATGGCAAACCTATGTCACGGGTGTCACAGGTGGCACATGGAGCCATATCTGTTGACACACGAGCCATTGCCCTAGCTCAGCTCCAGTGTGCATGTGTGTGCCGGCCAGCAGATTTTTGGTTCACACAGAAATTCTAGGAGGGCATTGGCTACCAGAGAGCCTCCGGAGGGATGGGGGAGGGCATTTTTACCCTCCCATGGCTCCAGGGGAGCCTTTGTAGCCTGGGAAGGGCGAAACATGAGCCTACTTGTGTTCTGCCAGGCTCTCTGATAGGAGCCTCCCGAAAATTCAAGGATACAAATTTCAGACACACACATGTTTGAAAATTCAAAACAATGTTCTTTATCACAAAATTCAAAATAAACAAAGCACTCTTTTTGTATTGCAAAGAGCACTCTTCCCAAAACAACCGCGTAGTCTGTACAATTTCCCGTAAGCAGTCATTAAGTACTTAGCTAGCAGCTGTGAAGAAATTTCACACCCCTTCTTCTTCCAACGAAGTGAGACACACACACACGTTGCTCTGCTTTGGTTTCAAAGGCGTGAAAAAGCAACAAAGTCCAGCAACACAAGATTCCTGACGAACTCCGATCAGATATTCTTCCACAACGGCCAAACCCACATGCTGCTATTTATAACAGCAGCCCTAATTACTGGAGCCCCACCCAAACACAGGTGGCCTCCCTGATTTCCTCTAATATGTTCTTACTTGGTCTCTCCTACGCATAATTCTGCGCTTGCGTGGGTCCAAAACATCATCATCCGAATCAAAGGAAGATAAGGGAGATTGACTGCCTGGGCTGTGTGCCAAGTCCCCCTCTGCCGAGTCACTCCCGCCTTCTTCTTTGTCCGAGGAAACTAAACTCTGGACTGGTTCTGTCAGCAATAACACCGGCCTGTGACATGTTGAATTTTCCCCTGCATCTACCTCCCCATTCCCTGGGGCAGGAGCTGGGCCAGAGCCAACCACAGCAACTGGGCCCACCAGAAGTTGGGAAACAGGCCATTTGTGGCCTCTATAGGGCTTCTGGGGCTAGGGGAAGCTGTTTTAGCCCTCCTCAGACATTGAATTATGGGTGTGTGCACTCACGCACGCGCGATAGTGCACGCCCACACTCTTTCGGCACCCGAGGAAAAAGAGGTTCACCATCACCTATACCAGTGATTTTCAACCTTTTTTGAGCTGCGGCACATTTTTTACATTTACAAAACCATGGGGCACATTGAGGGGATGAGGCTAAAAAAAGTTTGGACGAAAAAATTATCTCTCTTCCTCCCTTTCGCTCTATTTCTCTTTCTCCCACTTTCTCTCCCTTCCTTTTTTTCTCTCTCTCCATCCCTCTTTCTTTCTCTCTTCCTTCTTTCCTCTTTTTTGCTCTCTCTCTCTCCCTCCCTTTCGCTCTATTTCTCTTTCTCCCACTTTCTCTCCCTTCCTTTTTTTCTCTCTCTCCATCCCTCTTTCTTTCTCTCTTCCTTCTTTCCTCTTTTTTGCTCTCTCTCTCTCCCTCCCTACCTCCCTCTATGTCTTTCTTTCTCCCACCTTCCCTCCCTCTCTTTCTCTCTCTCTCTTACTTTCTTTCTCTCTCTTGCTCTCTCCCTTGCTTTCTTTCTCTCTTGTTCTCTTTCTCTCTCTTGCTTTCTCTCTCTTGCTTTCTTTCTCTTTCTTTCTTTCTCTCGTTTTCTTTCTCTTTCTTTCTTTCTCTCTCTCTTGTTTTCTTTCTCTCTCTGAGTTTCGCGGCACACCTGACCATGTCTCGCGGCACACTAGTGTGCCACGGCACACTGGTTGAAAAACACTGACCTATACCATATTAGACAAGTGACTGTTTAAATTATTCTTAAAAGCCTCCAGTGATGGAGCAACCACAATTTCTGGACGCAGGCTGTTCCACTGAAAAGCTTACTTTTCTTTTGTGAATCATATTGATAATTTTGTCCTTGATTCTTTTTTTTAATTTTTACTCTTTTCCTATTTCAGGTTGCACCATTGTGCCTCGGAAGAGCTGGCGCTTGTGTGGTGACTGTCAAACTTTAGTAGCGAAACAATTGTAGACTCTTTGGTGATTTCACATCAAATTATTAAAGCCTAAACATGCCAGGTACTGTGTATCTCCGCAAGGCAAAGAGACTGACCTTGAATCTATTTGTATAAAGGATTTTTTAAAAGGACCAACATTGTGCACTTTTCAACAAAAAAACACCACCATTAGTAATGCCAGTTTATGTATACGTCTATATGTATCGTTAATGGAAATACATTATGGATAAGATAGCATGTTTGAAGTAAGGGGAAGGAACTTTCTTTGTTTGGCTTCTAGACACAGATTTGCAATTTCATTTAAGTCCTTTTTGCAAGATGCTTATTAGTCTTGCTTTGTTCCAAATGCTTCTTTTATTGTTTGCCGTTCCTTCTTTTCTTCTTTTCTTTTTTGGACATGGTACAACAAACCAAATGCAAAGGAAATACAGTGGTATCTCTACCTACAAACGCCTCTACTTACAAACTTTTCTAGATAAGAACCGGGTGTTCGAGATTTTTTTGCCTCTTCTCAAGAACCATTTTCCACTTACAAACCCGAGCCTCCGAAACTGTAACCAGAAAAGGCAGAGAGAAGCCTCCGTGGGGCCTCTCTAGGAATCTCCTGGGAGGAAACAGGGCCGGAAAAAGCGGGGAGAGGCCTCCATGGGGCCTCTCTAGGAATCTCCTAGGAGGAAACAGGGCCTCCACCCTCCCTGTGGTTTCCCCAATCGCACACATTATTTGCTTTTACATTGATTCCTATGGGAAAAATTGCTTCTTCTTACAAACTTTTCTACTTAAGAACCTGGTCATAGAACTAATTAAGTTTGTAAGTAGAGGTACCACTGTCTCAAGTGTACTTCTAATTTGAGAAATGCTGTACCTCCAATGCCTGTGTTGGTAGTCCTTGACTTACGACCATTGTTGAGCCCAACATTTCTGTTGCTAAGTGAGACATTTTTTCATTGAGTTTCACCCCATTCGACGACTCTTCTTGGCACAGTTGTGACGTGAATCAGTGCAGTTGTTAATTATTATTATTATTATTTATTGGATTTGTATGCCGCCCCTCTCCGCAGACTCGGAGGGCAACACAGTTCTTAGGGGAATTGACCACCTTTATGTAGATGCCAAGAGTCTATATTTTGATCAAATGACCGTGGAGATGCCACGTTGGTCGTACATGTGAAAAATGGCCATAACTTTCAGCGGTCGTTAAAACAAATTGTTGTAAGTCAATGACAACCAGTAATTCTTTCAGAGATATTTTGTACTCTTTTCTCTTTAAACCGAAGCCTTATTTTAATTCTTGTCTTACACTTGGAAATAGGTTATGGAGTATATTTTCCAAGAACTTTCCATCACTGAGTACCCTGTGTCTTGTTACTCAAGTTTTACTTAATCTAGAAATAATCCTGCAAATCTTTCCGAACTGCGATTGTATTGTCACTTTATGGATCATTTCTTCTGCACTTACGTTGCAGTAAAAGGACACCTGATGAGGTTGATTAAAAGTTATTATTATTATTATTATTATTATTATTATTATTATTATTATTATTAAAAAAACATTCCATGATTGTGGCTAACTTGATCCTAAATGAGACGTTTCCACAGGTTTTATACAGGCATCGACAGATTTTTGTTAGATAGACAAGAGTTTTGTTATTTTGTAACAAAAATAATAATAATCATGTTTGGCCCATTTCATATGTTCAGTTACATTCCAAATCAAAGACTGATCAATTTCTCTAAGATTAAATGTCTGTGGCTCAATTATTTCATAATATAGATTCCCGTGTGGAATTTTCTAAAAGTTTATATGTTACCCGATTATGAAATATTTGGATGTTCCAACCTGCTCTTCGCTTTTTATATTTTCTTTTGTGCCATGTTTAAACGCTACAAGGCCCTCGACTTAACGACTTCAGTTGAACCCGTTGCTAAGCAAGGTAATTGTTAAATGCCTTCTGGTCCATTTCACCACACTTTTTGCCACAGTCATTATGCAAATCATTCCCCATTGACTCTGCTTCCTCCATTTGACCCCTGGACATGTAAATACACGTCAGGTGTCAGGCCCTCAATTTTTGATCATGTGACCATGGCGATGTTACAATTGCCGTAAGTGTGGAAACTGAAGACGAGTTACTTTTTTCCAGTGCCGTCCTAATTTCGAAGAGGCGGGCTGGGCTACACTGAAGCAGTTTGTACACATGGCTCAGTTACTCAGAGGTAGTTCCGTTGCTCTCTCTTGTTGAAAAGGCCACCATCTTTGCATTCTGGAAAAAGATAAAAGATAAGAAAATAAGAAAATGGAGCCCCCCTCCCTTATGAAACTAGGTTGCAATGCCTTGGTCTCTTCAGCCTTGAAAGACGGCGTTTAAGAGGCGACTTGATTGAAATGTATAAAATCATGCATGGGATAGAAAAGGTGGATAGAGAAAAATTCTTTTCTTCATCACACAACACTAGGACGAGGGGGCACTCCCTAAAGCTCATAGGTAAGAAAGTGAGGACAAATGAAGGGAAATATTTCTTCACCCAGAGGGTCCTTGGTTTATGGAATTCCGTTCCAGAAGAGGTCGTGACAGCTGTCAGCCTGGACAGCTTCAAGGCAGGATTAGACAGATTCATGGAGGCCAAGTGTATCATAGGTGGTTATTGAAACGGATGTTGGTTGAGGCAAGTGGTGTTCCCTGGGGTCCCATTTGTTTGGGGTCAAAGGAAAGGGGGTGTTTTGCCTTCTCTTTCTGCTCAAGATCCCCATGTACAATTGGTGGGTCACTGTGTGACACAGAATGCTGGACTCGATGGACTTTGGCCCAATTCAACATAGCTCTTCTTATGGTCTTATGGAGGTCAAATGAAGCCAACCTTAATCCTCAAGGTAAAGATGAGTCCAGTCCAGTGGGCCAAAGCAAGTTCCATAGGCAAAGGAAACAGGTGAAACAGGGATGACATGCTCCTGGTTCGCTCATGCCTTTCGGTCATCGGAGACCCGGTTACAAAGGCAGCATGAGGCTCCGCCCGGACGCTGCCCTTTGGGTTAATTTTCCCTCTGGGTATGCGCCAAGTGCTCTGTGCATGCCCGGAGGCTAAAGAACCCAAATGGTGGGGTCTGGGAGGGTGGGCGTAGCCTCACCCTGTCTTCGTGACAAGCTTTCCGTCGACCAAGTGAACCGCGAACATTTCACCCTTGAGCTGAAAAGACACGATCCAAAGTTCGAGGCAAGGACACACAGCAGGAAGACAGACATATCGTTCCTAGCATTGCCTCCATCTATCTGCTGTGGAAAATAGCCAACTCAGGGTGCAGAGCATCAAGAAGGGCAAGGCTGCCTCTCGTGAACAATCTTAAAGCAACATAATACTAATTCCTCCAAACATACATTGCTAGTTAGTCTATAATATTGACAAACTCAACCGGTGATGTATGTATTGCTGACAGTATACACTGATACCTCTACTTAACAACGCCTCTACATAAGAACTTTTCTAGATAAGAACCAGGTGCTCAAGATTTTTTTGCCTCTTCTCACGAACCATTTTCTACTTAAGAACCAGAGCCTGGAAAAATTTCCCAGGAAATTTGAGAGGGGCATGAAGGCCCAGCCAGTTTCCTGCCATTCCATCTTTAATCCCGGCCTTTCGATGGCGCTTAAGGAGGCTTTGGCAGCCCAGAGCAAACGAAGCATTTTCCTTTCTTAGGGCGCTTGGAGAGGGAATAAACCTGTACCAGCGCCCAGAGAAAAGAATCGCTCCCTTTGCTCTGGGCAGCTACTGTCCTCCTCTTCTTCCTCCTCCTCCTCCCACCCAAATTCCGAGGTTTTATTTCTTTCCTAATGGGTTTGCATGCATTTATTTTTTTTCATTGATTCCTATGGGAAAAATTGCTTCTACTTACAAACTTTTCTACTTAAGAACCTGGTCACGGAACGAATTAAGTTCTTAAGTAGAGGTACCACTGTATTTTAAAAGAATTCTTGCAAAAGCTGGGGCAAAGTGATAAAGAGATTCCTTACCTCATTACAGGGACTTCTTTTCCTGAAATTCTAATGCAATTTAAAGCAATCCCCAAACTTTGGAGGTTTTACACACACACACACACCCCAATGATGCAACAGTGAAGACTACGGATAAAAGGAGAATATTTGTCTCTTGGGGTTGAAATTAAGGGGTCCTTGGTGTTCTCTGAGCTTGGTTGTTTTCTTGAAAACATTTCATGACCCAACTATTGTGAGTAACATAAAGATTGTCCTTAATGGTGTTCCCTAGTTGGGTCATAAAATGTCTGTGAGATAAACCAAGTTCAGAGCATAGCAAGGATCCCTCACAAGCGAAGACTATATCAGTTGAAGTTTTAGATGTTTGTCATCTGGGATCTGGGGGTTTCCCCCCCCCTAACTCTTTAAAATTCAATTTTCTTGTGGCCACCAGATATTCTCCAGGAGATCCCACTCCCTACATGTCCTTAATTTCACCGGGATCAGATTTCAGGCACAATCGGCAAACCAGAAATGGAAGGCAGAGTAAAAATCTGTATGGAGATTCTGTCATCCGGGTCGGTCCCGAAGGTGGTGTTTTCAAGAGGCAACTGGACTTTCTGGGGTTTTTTCTTTGAAGACATTTCGCTTCTCATCCCAGAAGCTTCTTCCGCTCCGACTGAATGGTGGGGCATGAAAGGATGTTACTGCATAAATCCTTCCCTTCCCCACCATCTGTTCTGTCGGGCTCTCTGGTAGACTCCTCCCAAAAATTCACAGGTACAAATTTCAGACACACACACGTTTGAAAATGCAAAACAATGTTCTTTATAATGAAAATTCACTTAAACTAAGCCCTCTTTTGGTATAGCAAAGAGCACTGGTCTCCAAACAAACTGGTAATTGGTACAAGTCCCTTATCAGTTCTGTGATACTTAGCTTGCAGCTGTGAGGCAATTCACAGTCCTTCTTTCACAAAGTGAAATACATTTTGCTCTGGTTTAGTTTCAAAGCGGGGGAAAAAGCAGCACACAAAAGGTCAAAGTCAGTAAAGCAGGCACGAAACACAATGATCAGATAATCCTCCACAATGGCCAAACCCACAGGCTGCTATTTAAAGCAGCCTCACTAATTACCACAGCCCCACCCAACCACAGGTGGCCTCATTTTCTTTGATAATAATCTCTCAGTTGTTGTTGCCTATGCATCGCTCTCCGCATGCGTGGCTGTATCATTAACTCTTGTTCTGAATCCAAGGAGGAGCTAGATAATTGATCTCCTTCTGAGCTGTCTGCCACACTCTCCTCCCTGTCACTCATGTCTTCTTGGTCAGAGGAGTCTTCATCAGCAGATTCCACAGGGGGGGGGGGCAAAACAGGCCTGCAGCATATGGATGTCTCCCCCACATCCACAGTCCTTGGGGCAGGAGCTGGGCCAGAGCTAACCACAACACCATAGAAACATAGAAGTCTGATGGCAGAAAAAGACCTCATAGTCCATCTAGTCTGCCCTTATACCATTTTCTGTATTTTATCTTAGGATGGATATGTGTTTATCCCAGGCATGTTTAAATTCAGTTACTGTGGATTTATCTACCACGTCTGCTGGAAGTTTGTTCCAAGGATCTACTACTCTTTCAGTAAAATAATATTTTCTCATGTTGCTTTTGATCTTTCCCCCAACTAACTTCAGATTGTGTCCCCTTGTTCTTGTGTTCACTTTCCTATTAAAAACACTTCCCTCCTGCACCTTATTTAACCCTTTAATATATTTAAATGTTTCGATCATGTCCCCCCTTTTCCTTCTGTCCTCCAGACTATACAGATTGAGTTCATTAAGTCTTTCTTGATACGTTTTATGCTTAAGAAGACCCTCCACCATTCTTGTAGCCCGTCTTTGGACCCGTTCAATTTTGTCAATATCTTTTTGTAGGTGAGGTCTCCAGAACTGAACACAGTATTCCAAATGTGGTCTCACCAGCATTCTATATAGCGGGATCATAATCTCCCTCTTCCTGCTTGTTATACCCCTAGCTATGCAGCCAACCATCCACCCAGAGCTGAAGAAGCTTCTGGGATGATAAGCGAAACGCCTTCAAATTAGAAACATAGAAACATAGAAGACTGACGGCAGAAAAAGACCCCATGGTCCATTCTTCTTGCAGCTGGTTGCCTTTCCTTCCACTTTGCCTATACTGGTGCAGATTTATTTTTTATTTATTTTATTAGAAACATAGAAGATTGACGGCAGAAAAAGACCTCCTGGTCCATTTAGTCTGCCCTTTTACTATTTCCTGTATTTTATCTTACAATGGATATATGTTTATCCCAGGCATGTTTAAATTCGGTTACTGTGGATTTACCAACCACGTCTGCTGGAAGTTTGTTCATTAAGTCTTTCCTGATACGTTTTATACTTCAGACCTTCCACCATTCTTGTAGCCCGTCTTTGGACCCGTTCAATTTTGTCAATATCTTTTTGTAGGTGAGGTCTCCAGAACTGAACACAGTACTCCAAATGTGGTCTCACCAGCGCTCTATATAAGGGGAATTAAAACCGGAAAGTCCAAACGTTGCCCACCATTGGGACAGATTTAAAATGGTGATAAATACAGAATTTGTTCTTTCCCTAGAAAAGCCTACAGAGTTGAATTGTGTTGAAGCAGCTGTCTCTAGTTCAGGACAAAAGGTACATTCCAAAATATTGGCTTCAAGGCGATGCCCTCAAAAGAAGCTGTTTCCAGTTTTCATTCCAACGGAAGAGGAGTAGTTATTTACTAGCAAGTGGGAGACTTTGAGAGGAAGAAGACCTGTGGAAATTTGCACCCCAACCTCAGGGTGTGAGGTGTGTTGACAAAACTTCTATTTATTTATCACACACAAAGACAGGCGAGGCCATTTTCTTTCAATCTTCAACTCTGGCCTCAAGATGGCTATCAGGACTTTGAGTGTGGATTATAAGGTCCACGTTGATTTCCCCATAGGTGTTTATGTATCATTCCACTTTGATTATTTTTTAATAAATAAAAAATAAAATAAAACAAAAAATAAAAAACAGTGGTGCAGTGGTTACTTTTTACTTAGGTTTATACAAACTACTACTATTTATATTTGACCAATAAAATCAAACAAATAAAACAATCTTTCCATGACTTGGTGACCCATGGCTGATGTTACTGAGCGCATTCTTCTTGCAGCTGGTTGCCTTTCCTTCCACTTTGCCTATACTGGTGCAGATTTATTTTTTATTTATTTTATTAGAAACATAGAAGATTGACGGCAGAAAAAGACCTCCTGGTCCATTTAGTCTGCCCTTATACTATTTCCTGTATTTTATCTTAGGATGGATATATGTTTATCCCAGGCATGTTTAAATTCAGTTACTGTGGATTTACCAACCACGTCTGCTCGAAGTTTGTCCCAAGCATCTACTACTCTTTCAGTCAAATAATATTTTCTCAAGTTGCTTCTGATCTTTCTGATCTTTATTTTGTCAAGCACGTATTGGTAGTATACAGAGATATAACAACGTTTATGTACACGATATTGGTACCAATAATAGAGAAATGATTTCTCAAGGAAGCTAGATAAGTTTTCCATTTACACTTTATAGCATAATTTCCTCACTGATTTCACGCACTAAAGCAGGGGTAGGCAAAGTTGGCTCTTCTATGTCATGTGGACTTCAACTCACAGAATCCCTGAGTTAGCATGATTGGCTCAGGAATTCTGGGAGTTGAAGTCCACGAGTCAGAAGAGCGAACGTTGTCTACCTCTGCGTTAACTATATTCTCATGATAAAGGAAAACACTCCGAAGAACGGTCGCCTCTTCCATTTATTATCTCTAGGGGCCTCCGTCTCCCGGGTGAAGCCGACGCGGATGCCTGCCAAGCGGCTGAGTGCACATGCGCCCTTCCTCTCCTCTCGCCCCTCCCCCCCTTTTAAAACTGCCGCTCGGTTTCTGAGGGGGGAAAAATGCAGGTAAAGGTCGAGGGGCTTTGGGGAGCCGCGAGGCAGGTAGAGCCTCCTCCCCCGCCAGCCGTGCCCCGTTTTTTTCTGTCAGGAACGGACTCGGGGCCTGCCTTTCCCTTCCCTCTCGAGCGTCCGTAGCTTTCGTGGTTAATTAAGACAGGCGGCTGTTCAAGCGGTGTGGTTTCCTTCCTCCGTGAGGAATTTGGGTGGTGGTGGTGTTTAACCTGTGGAACGCCCGCCTGCCTGCATGTTCAGAGGCTGCGAGGGGAGAAGGAGCCTCCCGTCGCTGGAAACGGGCAAAGGGGGGTGGACTAGATGACCTCGCAGGCCCCCTTTTCCAGCTCTTTGTTAACTTTGTTCTAACCATCGCTGCCGCCCCCGCCCCCCCATCCCTTTGGCGGGTCTTCTCCAAGGAGTTCTCTCTTCTCATTCATTAGGGGGCTCAAGTCTTTTACTGGCTTTTATCTTTCTATCTATCTATCCATCTTATCTAACCTATTGTATCTAATTATCTAATCTATTTTATCTGTAGTTTCTGTCTGTTTGTCTGTCTGTTTATCCTATCTATCTATCTATCTATCTATCTATCTATCTATCTATCTATCTATCTATCTATCCATGCATCCATCCAATCTAATCTATTGTATCTAATTATCTAATATAATCTGTTTATCTGTCTGTCTGTCTCTCCTATCTTATCTATCTATTTATCTGTATATCTACCTATTATCTGTCTCTCTAATTCTATATCTATCTATCTATGTGTCCATACATCCATCCATTTAATCTAATCTAGTGTCTCTATCTAATTATCTAATCTATTTTATCCATAGTTTCTATCTGTCTGTTTATCTATGTCTGTCTATCCTATTTTATCTATCTATCCATCATATCTAATCTATTATATCTAATTATCTAATCTATCTATAGTTTCTGTTTGTCTGTCTATGGTATCTAATCGTATATCTAATTATTTAATCTATCTTATCTGTAATTTCTGTTTGTTTTATCTAATCTATTTATCTATCCATCCATCCATCCTATCTAATGAATCTATCGTACTTATCTATCAATCATATCTAATCTATCTATCTACAGTACCTACCTACCTACCTATCTATATCAAACTATCGTATCTACCATATCTATATCAATCTGTCTACCTATCGTATCTATCTATCACATCTATCCTGTATGTGTAGTATTTGTCTATCGTATCTTTCAATCTATATCAATCTATCATATCTATCAATATATTTATTTTTATTTTATTTATTAGACTTGTATACCGCCCCTCTCCGAGGCCCCGGAGCGATCACATCTATTTTGTATGTGTAGTATCTGACTATTGTATCTATTAATTTATATCAATCTATCTTATCTATCAATATATATCAATCTATTGTATCTATAAATTGTATCTAATCTATCTATCCTACCCTACCTACCTACCTACCTACCTATTATCTGTCTCTCTAATTCTATCCATCCATCCATCCATCTTATCTAATCTATTTATCTAATTATCTAATCTATTTTATCTGTAGTTTCTGTCTATCTGTCTGTCTGTTTATCCTATCTTAACTATCTGTCTGTTTATCCTATCTTAAATATCTGTCTGTCCATCCATCCATCCATCCATCCATTATATGTATAGTATATGTCTATCATATCTATCAATCTATCATATCTATCAGTCATATCTACAGTATCAATATATCAATATATTGTATCTATCAATTGTATCTAATCTATCTTTTTATCATATCTATCATATCTGTCTGTGTATCTGTCTATCTATCTACCCTATTTTGCCAAGAGGAGATTCTGCTGCAAACAGGCCTTTTATAACAGATGAACTATGTTCTACTGATTGAAATATAAGGCCTTAAAAAATGAAAAGAACTTACAAATGTGTAATTCTCCCTTTCCCTCCACAGCGTATATTTACCCTTTCAGAGAAAGACGGACCTAGTGCCCCTTTGCAATTTGCTTGGCAAAAAACCTTAGGAAACTACATTGCGGTTATAGGGTAAGATTAAAAGAGAAAGAGAAATGGATTACAGATCCTTGGTGACTGGGTTTGACATTGCAGAAGTGCAAGGTGTGGAATGAAAATGTGTTTGTTATCTTTTTGTTTAAACCTTTTTCCAAAGATATGCAAAAAATTTATCATTGATTTTAGAATGTGAAAAATGTTATTGTAATTCTTACAAGCTTTTCTTTATTTGTTTAAAGATACAGTCGTACTGTCAAAGTCTTTGATCGCCATGGCCAAAAGAAAAATGAAATTATTTTACCGGGGTAAGTTTTGAATCTCAGTTCATGACCTTAGATATTCTCTAAATTTAAAATCTCACTTGTACATGAACAGGTAATGGACGTTTTGAAAATAAGATATTTATCCAAATAGATTTTCTCCTTGTAGTATGCAAGTATCTTCACTTGAAGTTTTGGAACAGGTTATAAAATATGTGTAGATCAGTGATGTTTATTAAAGAGCATTTGGACATTTTTGTCTTTTGATAGGAACTGCATTGCTATGGATTGGGATCAGGACGGAGATACTCTAGCAATTATTGCTGATAAATCCAGTGCTATTTTTCTGTGGGATGCCAATACAAACAAAACCACTTTGATGGATACTAGCATGAGGTAATTTATTTATCAAATTAATATAATGTAATGTGATATAATGTAATAGCAATAGTGCTTACACTTGTATGCTGCTTCCTAGTGCTTTACAGCCTTTACTGAGCGGTTTACAGGGTCAGCCTCTTGCTCCCAACAATCTGGATCCTCATTTTATTGACCTTAGAAGGATGGAAGGCTGAGTCAACCTTGAACTTGATGAGATACAAACTGTCAAATTGCAGTCAGTCAGCAAATGTTGCCTGCAGTACTGTGCCACCATGGCTCTAGATTTATATAAATATATCAGGTACATAATACAGTATATAGTATTTACATGATATCAATCTGGTTAACATCTATAATATCTCAATGCAGCATTTTGAGGACATCTGTTTTTAAAGATAATGTAATGTACTATAATGCCATGTATTTCATGGCTGTCCTCATTAAGGTGTGTGTGTGTGTCCATCTCACTGCCACTTTGGAATTGATTATTCTCCATATGGAATAGATTACTTGCAAGTTAGCATCTTCTTTGTGTCATTTTACTACATTATTTTCAGAAGAAAGACTTTTTAAAAAAAGACATCTTCCAATAAAGACGTCTTCATCAAATCCTAAAGATTTGCTGTTTTTCCATGTTGCTAATGAAGAGGTGCTCCAAAATAGTTTCTCCTGCAAATAACACATAACACAACACAATACAACAATCATGCAAGTGTACCTATGTTTTCCTTCCCTTCCTCTTGTATCTTAAGGAGTCGGAGTTCAGTCTATTTTTAAAATACTTTCCCTTCACTCTGGTCTCAAAACAAAACGGTTCCTTTTGTTGTCTTAATGGTTTATGGATAATTTCTCCAATGTCGTCTCCTTATTATCTCCTTCCTCCATCTTATTTCACTTCTTCCTTCTCTCTTTGAAGAATAATTCATTTTAAGCAAGGGCAATATTTGTATTTTAAATAATTTATCCAAATGCAAATGTTAATTTTGAATTTGATTATTTCAAGGTACAGTATGAGGTTTGATATGAGTGTCTTTTATTGTTCTCTTTTCTTTTCTGTTAATTTTATGAATAATTCACATCAAGAACTGTTGATAGATATTGTGCCTGTGGTTTATGCTCTATTTTATATTACTTTAATTATAATTGAATCATGCTAGTTAATTGATCAGATTTTGATAAAAGGGCTTTTGCTGTACTGCCTTTTTCTCAAAAATAAGGTTGTAATCAGCTAAATACTGTTTAATTTGGCAGAGCTTATTTTTTATTTTTTTATATATTTCAGGGAACCAATGTCTTTCTTGTGTTGGTCAAAAACTGATGCCTTACTAGTTGCTGGAACAGCTAAAGGGAATGTACTAATATATAACCGCCAGACTTCCCGCAAGATTCCTATCCTTGGTCAGTAGCTTGAAAACTGTAGAAAGGGGTTTTCTGAAGAGTAGTATTTAAAATGTAACAGGCTTAAGTCAGAAAAAAGCAAATGTGTTATTGATAGAAGAGAATATTAGTAGTGATGAAACATCACTCAGCTGCTTGTGTTAATCAGGTTTTGCTGAAGCTGAAACAGGCTGTTTACTATTTGTTGTAAGGAGGCAAATTGCTGGGGGGCAAAGGCAGATATTTTTCCCCTTGTTTTCCTCCCAAAAAAAGGTAGGTGTGTCTTATAGTCCAGAGCATCTTATACTCCAAAAAATACGGTACTCTGTTCTCACCTTTGCAATTTGGTCCTTGTGTTTGCTGGCTCCATTGGAATACTTCCATTGATTTCTCTGCTTCTGTTTGTAAATGAGATGTTGTGGTTTATTCGTCGTCTTCTCATTTTAAAGTTGTTTGAAAGCTGGCCTGGGGCCATAATAAAGTGTTGTTTACAATTTAAAAAGTTGGGGATTTTTCTGCCTGTCTTCTTTTATCAGGCAAGCACACCAAACGGATCACCTGCGGTTGCTGGAGCAAAGAAAAATTAATTGCATTAGGTGGAGAAGACAAATTAGTAACAATTAGCAACCACGAAGGCGACACTATCAGAGTGGTAATAAACTTATATTTTTGTTACGTCCAAGAGATGAAAAAAAATACAGGAAATCTTTGCACTTTTCCTCTTTTTTTTTCAGTGTCTGTTCTTTATAGAAATCCCCAAACAGTTACATCTCAAATCAATGCCTTAATCAGTTTAGGATTTGTTTTGAAATTATAGGTGATTAATGCAAAACATGACAATCAGGTAATAATAATTATGAAATACACTGAATTTTGTAATTAACTGAATTATTAAATATACCTATTTTTAGAGAAACTGGATTATTAAATATACCTGTGTTAGAGCAATACGAAAATCCAGTCAGCATCTAAAATATCCTCCAAATGGTTAATGACAATTTCTCGATAAACAATTGTGTGCCCTATTTCTCTCATTTTTCCATTAGTATAACTTTACTAGAAATCCACTTAATCTGGAATCTTGTTTTTGCAGACAGCAGTGAGAGAAGACCCCAGCAATATGCAGTTTGTTAATATGAAGACTGATGAAGAAGCAGGAGAAATTGAGACTACAGTAGGTTATTGATGACCTTACTGGAACCATATTACACCTTTCTTGCTTTATCTGCTGAAATGAATTTTATTGGCCAAGTGTGATTGGACACACAAGGAATTTGTCTTGGTGCATATGCTCTCAGCGTACATAAAAGAAAAAGATACATTTGTCAAGAATCATGTGGTACAACACTTAATGATTGTCATAGCGATCAAATAAGCAATGAAGAAACAATCAATATTAATAAAAATCTTAGGATACAAGCAACAAGTTACAGTCATACAGTCCTAAGTGGGAGGAAAAGGATGATAGGAATGATGAGAAAAACTAGTAGAAATAGAAGTGCAGATTTAGTAAAAAGTCTGACAGTGTTGAGAGAATTATTTGTTTAGTAGAGTGATGGTGTTCGGGAAAAAATGTTCTTGTGTCTAGTTGTCTTGGTGTGCAGTGCTCTGTAGCGACGTTTTGAGGGTAGGAGTTGACACAGTTTTTGTCCAGGATGCGAGAGGTCAGTAAATATTTTCACAGCCCTCTTTTTGACTCATGCACTATGCAGGTCCTCAATGGAAGGCAGGTTGGCAGCCACTGTTTTTTCTGCAGTTCTAGATGTCAGATTCAATTATTCCTCTGTAGAACTGTATCAGCAGCTCCTTCGGCAGTTTGAGCTTCCTAAGCTGGCGCAGAAAGAACATTCTTTGTTGTGCTTTTTTGATAATGTTTTTGATGTTAGGTGACCATTTTAGGTCTTGAGATATGATAGAACCTAGAAATTTGAAGGTATCTACTGTTGATACTGTGTTGTCTAGTATTGTGAGAGGTGGAAGGGTGGAAGGGTTTCTCCTAAAGTCTACCACCATTTCTACGGTTTTGAGTGTGTATATTTTATATTATACATAATAATCATTCAACTATCAAAAGTCTCATTTTTTACCCCCTGTGGGGAGTTTAATCTGCAAAGCTGCCTGTAAAGTATATTCAATATTTTGCCACTAAACTATAGTTTTTCCCAATTGTATGATACACACACACACACATATAAAGTTTGCATTCGTCGTCTCTTTTCCCATGTGATTTTTGCCCTTAATGTCTTGTTCAGATTTCATAAATGATATGGCAGTATCCTTATACAAAATATTCTGGACTGGCCAAAAAAAATTAACTCTTTGTATTTGTCAGTCTTTCAAGCTTGGTTCTGTTGTTATTCAGTTCGACTTTAACATTAATAAAGTTTAATTATTTGTTTAAAAAATAGCCCTCTTTATATTCCTTTTTTTTACTGGCTATATTGAAAAAGTTAGAACCAAAGAAGTGTCTTGGATAAGAAGTGAAACATCTTTAAGAAAAAACAAGGAAGTTGAATTTGCCTGTTTGGAAGCACCTTTGAGACAAGAGAAAGTGTGGCTTATTTGTACTGGAAGCATTCTTGCCTTCATTCAGTAACCTTTCCTTTCTTTTGTCAGGTCTGCATGGTGATTGGACAAAAAACATTATATTTTTTTAACTTCAAAGATCCAGAAAAGCCAATTGAACTAGCATTTCAAAAACGTTATGGAAAGATAGTAGCTTACAAACTGTAAGTAACACCTAAAGTAATAATGTTTCCCTGGAGTGATTGTATTGGTCAGTTGCAGCAACAGCAACAACAAAGAATAGCAACTTAAAAACAAATATACTGTAGTTTGTTTTGTTTTTGTGAACTGAAACATACACTGTCAAGCTATGGCAGTTTAATTCATAATTTTAAAGTGAGTTTTGAGTTTTGGTTTTATTTAATTAAATTTAGAGAGAGGAAGAAGGAGGAGTGTGTGTGTGTGTGCGTGTGTGTGTTTTTGGGCTCAGTCCTGGTCATAACTCAAGGACCAGCTGAATCAGACATCTTTCCAAGAATGTATTTCAATGGGATTTTAAAATTGTACAAAATAGTTAGCGTCATTGTGTGTCTTGACACAATAATGTCAGGTAACATGTATGTCTCATATCAAAAGCTATTTATCATGAGTTACAGACTTCTTGGTTATGAAATGCCTATTTTAAAAATGAGTGTTATTATATAAACATTTATTTATTTTGTTATACATCATCCAAATTAACAATAGTTAACTGAGCAACCAAGCAATAAATAAAAAATAATAAATAAACAAAGCCCCAGTCTGGGTCAGGACACAATGAGAGACATTATTCCAGATTTATACCTTGAATCTCTCCAGAACTTCGAAGATAAATATAAATAAAATACAAATAAAATAAAATACACTGCTCAAAAAAATAAAGGGAACACTCAAAGAACAAATCCTAGATCTGAATGAATGAAATATTCTCATTGAATACTTTGTTCTGTACAAAGTTGTTTGTGCTGACAGCATGTAAAATTGGTTGTCAAACACTGTTGCTTCCTAAGTGGACAGTTTGATTTCACAGAAGTTGGATTTACTTAGAATTAGATTGTGTTGTTTAAGTGTTCCCTTTATTTTTTTGAGCAGTATTTGAAGGTCTTGGCATATTTGGGTCTTTTCCTGTGTAAGGTTGATAGATTCCTGGTGATTTTTGACGAGGTTGATTTTGGACACTTCTTTTGGTTTTGGATACGTTACAATCTAAAATGTAATATTCCTGAAAAGAGATATGCAATTGAGTCTCTTATCTTTTGGTATTAAATGCAAGTTAACATTTGGATATTTTTTCTGTTTTTCTGATCATGTTCAACTCACAGTCATTTCACCATTTAAGACTATCTCCTCATTCTTTCTATTAGGAATTACGAATGCTTGGCAGGTTTTATTTTTGGTTCTATAGAAACATAGAAACATAGAAGTCTGACTGCAGAGAAAGACCTCCTGGTCCATCTAGTCTGCCCTTATACTATTTTCTGTATTTTATCTTAGGATGGATATATGTTTATCCCAGGCATGTTTAAATTCAGTTACTGTGGATTTATCTACCACATCTGCTGGAAGTTTGTTCCAAGGATCTACTACTCTTTCAGTAAAATAATATTTTCTCATGTTGCTTTTGATCTTTCCCCCAACTAACTTCAGATTGTGTCCCCTTGTTTTTGTGTTCACTTTCCTTTTAAAAACACTTCCCTCCTGGACCTTATTTAACCCTTTAATATATTTAAATGTTTCGATCATGTCCCCCCTTTTCCTTCTGTCCTCCAGACTATACAGATTGAGTTCATTAAGTCTTTCCTGATACGTTTTATGCTTAAGACCTTCCACCATTCTTGTAGCCCGTCTTTGGACCCGTTCAATTCTGTCAGTATCTTTTTGTAGGTGAGGTCTCCAGAACTGAACACAGTATTCCAAATGTGGTCTCACCAGCATTCTACATAGCGGGATCATAATCTCCCTCTTCCTGCTTGTTATACCTCTAGCTATGCAGCCAAGCATCCTACTTGCTTTCCCTACCGCCTGACTGCACTGTTCACCCATTTTGAGACTGTCAGAAATCACTACCCCTAAATCCTTTTCTTCTGTAGTATTTGCTAACACAGAACTATGTATTCTATGTATTATTTTTGCAGGTACGGTGAAAACTACGTCATGATCGGTTTTTCGCTGGGCTATTTTGTGGTGATTTCAACACAAGTTCAAGAGATCGGCCATGAGATCTTCCAAGCTTCCGATCATAAAGATTCCTTGGTCGACATTGCAATCACTGAATCGTTAAACAAGGCTGCATCATGTGGAGATAACTGGTGAGGCATAATATTTCCATGGAAGATCATTTAAATAACAAAAGCACTGCTGTGGCAGAATTTTTTTAAAAATTTCATGAAAAGAGTTGCCCTTAGTAGATTAGAATTTTATGTATGCAGAATACAGAGGAAAGCAACACATAAACCAGTGCTCTGTAAGAACCCTCACTCCTTTTTAAGAATGGAGGGCGTTCCTGAGACCCAAGTCGTTCAAAATTTCTAGCCTAAACAAAGCTAATATCTAAATGAAAGACTGCCTGCCTGGCTCTCTATATTTTTGCGCCATTTAGAGATTTAGCTGTGAACAATTTTTTAAAAAAATTCAATGTTACCAGTTGTCCCAAAGGTGTTCTTTTCAGGAGGCAACTGGACTGTCTGTTTTTTCTTTGAAGACATTTCACTTCTCATCAGCGGTGAAATCTACTTATCTTTCCTACCAGTTCGGAAGTGTGCACACCATCATCACATCCGATTTTTGACCCTCTGCGCATGCGCAGAAGGTTTGTACATGCACAGAGGGTTAATAGGAAGTAACGACATCTGAGCAAGTGGGTGGAACCTTGCGCTGCCACCACTACAAAATGTTAAAACCAGGAAGTAATGATATCCGGGTGGGTGGGTGGAGCCTCGCGCTGCCTCCACTACTAGTTCACTGAACCATCCGCCATCACCACTATCGGCACAAACCAGCAGAATTTCACCACTGCTTCTCATTCAAGAAGCTTCTTCAGCTCTGAAGGAGAAGCTCTGAAGAAGAGCTGAAGAAGCTTCTTGGATGAGAAGCGAAACGTCTTCAAAGAAAAGTCAAGTAATTCCACTTGCCTCTTGAAAAGCGCCTTTGGGACAACTATGACTTGGATGACTGAGAATCTTCATAGATGTTACCAGTTCAATTTTTGAACGCAGCTCTCAAGATATTCTGTGTTTACATAACTGATGTTTTGCAATTTATTGTTAAAAATAGACTACTGATGAAATCGATTTTCTTTTTATTGTAGCGTCAAGATTCATAACTTGTCAGATCTGACGGAAATGTGTGCGATCATAAATTTAGAGGATGAAAATAAAGGTTTGACAGCTTCCCAGTTTGATAGCTTGCCTATTTAATTGTTTGTGTTAGATTAAACAAGATTGATTTTCAATAACTTTGGAGTCTTTGGGGGACTGAGAAGGAGCAGTATCAAATGGGACCTCATGTGTTTCAATCTGCTATTTGGTTCAGTTTTCAGTTAATAAAAAATCTTAGAGGGCCCTTAATACTGGAATAAAGCCAAAAAAAAAAAGATAGTTTGCTGAAACTATAGCATCTCCCAAGTCAGGATCTTTAGGAAGTTGGGAATTTCAATGTCTTCTCTTCTGTATATGAAGGGAAGAGGAGAGCACCCAAGTCAAAGTACCAGTGCAAGTTATTCCAACTTTAGACAATTTTTAGATCAGCAGAGCTCAGGAATTCCAGGAATCCTCCTTCAGCTTTGCACTGTAATTAAGATCTTTAAAAGAAAGTCTGTTTCTGCAGAATGAGTAAGAAACCATAACCAAACACACATTTTACCCCCAAACTACCTGCAGTACCACCTCTTTCTGTTCTGCAGGATTCCCATTTTTGCAAATTCCACCAAGTTAGGATTTTTCTAAAGATGGGATCCTTAACGTAATCCAAATAAATAGCTGTTGGGGTTGAGATAAGTTCCCTCTTCATGACTGTTTGGCAGAGTGATTAAACCAGGGGTCCCCAAACTTGGCAACTTTAAGACTTGTGGATTTCAACTCCCAAAATTCTCCAGAAAGATTTCTGGGAGTTGAAGTCCACAAGTTTTAAAGTTGCCAAGTTTGAAGAACTCTGGATTCCTTTCTATCATGAAGATCTTCCTTTCTACCATGTCCTTTTAGAGTTTCAGAGATTTTTTAAAATTTATATTTAAGCATTTACCTTAGTTTTATAAATGTGTTTTTGTAAAACCTGTTGGGGGATGTAGAATAGCAAGTAAGTAAATCAAGCGGACACATGATAAAAGTTATTCCCTAATATTTTTTTTTAATCTGCCAGGCACTGGATGAGTTGGAACTACAATAGCCAGACAGAAGGGGTTGAAAATGTACTTTTGCATAAGATTTTCATTTTTGTTTTTTTTAAATGGCTTTCCAAGACAAACGTAACTATTCAACGTGATATTATGGCTATTTTAGGTCTAGATCAGTTGTCATGGACAGACGATGGACAATTGTTGGCGGTGTCTACCAAGCGAGGATTCATCCACGTTTTCTTAACCAACCTTCCCATCCTCGGAGCCTCTTATGGCACAAGGATTGCCTACCTCACCTCCCTTCTCGAGGTCACGGTGGCCAACTACATTGAAAGTGTATGGTGCTTTATTCCTTTATAAAGTTCCCATTAGGATAAAGGTTTCGATTTAGACTCATCAGTCCTTTTAAGTTTTAATTTTTCTTTAAATCCACTTGTGACTTTTAAAATATTTTCTTCAAATTCTTATTCTTTTTCAGTCTCTTCAACTCTCACCAAATCCAATTATAAAAATAGCCTCATGTTTGGGCTTTTAAACTCGATCCTTTAAATCTCTCTATGGTATTTCCAATTGCTAGATAGCCACTCACTCCATTTTGAAGCCTCTTTTAGTTCCCTTTAAGTTTTCTCCTTTATCGTTAAATTGGCTAAACACTCACCCAGCTCAGTTCTTCTTCACCTCTCTCCATCACATAGATCTTGTCATCCAGGCAATCCACGATCTCTCCATGTAATCAATCTGACTGTGGCCGTCCTAGCTATAGTGACAAAGTTGTTCCTTTAGTTGTTGGTTAAAAGGCTGGTGCCGGCTCTCGGGGGGGAGGGGGTGTTGCAAGCCCACCCCCTGATCCCTGACTGCTGCCTTTCTTCTCCACTGCCCGTCCAGGGCAGATCTGACCTGGTTCCAGTTCAGTTCCAGGTCTCCTACCAGCTGTAGTTTGGGGTTCCCTGCAGAATGCAGGAGACACCTTTATTGCTGGGACATTGGCCATGCTTCTTGTCGGCATCCTCAGTCCTCAGGACAAACTTTGTGCTCATTTGAGGGGTTGCTACAGAGAGGAGGGGCTCAGGCTATTTTCCAAAGCACCTGAAGGCCAGACAAGGAACAATGGATGGAAACTGAACAAGGAGAGATTCAACCTAGAAATAAGAAGAAATGTTCTGACAGTGAGAACAGTCAACCAATGGAACAGAAGTTGCCTTCAGAAATGGTGGGAGCTTCACCACTGTAAGCTTTCAAGAAGAGACTGCCCTCTGTCAGAAATGGTGTAGGGTCTCCTGCTTGGGTGGGGGTGAGGGGGTTTGGCCTAAATGAGACCTACAAGATCCCTTCCAACTCTGTTAATTTGTTGATCTATTTGTCTTTTGTAGGAACCACCGATAAGAGTTTCTGTTGAAGTTGAGCCCAACTTTGTTGCCGTTGGGCCCTACCACTTAGCTGTGGGCATGAATAATCGGTCATGGTTTTATGTCCTCGGAGAGAGCAGTAAGTATATCCCTGGTTCCTTGATTTCTCAGGAGACTTTCATTGCTCAGCTTAGCAAATGTCATCACCATCACCGTTTTATGCTATGCTGTTTCATACCTGGGGAGAGAGAGGAAGGCTCAGCGGTTAAAGGCACTGAGCTTGTCAGTTGAAAAACTGGCAGCCAGGGTTCGAAATCCGAGTTTAATAAGGTAAATTCCTGTTCCTTACCCCATCTCAGAGGTGAAATTCAGCCGGTTCGGACAGGTTCTATAGGATTAGATTTGTTGTAAACTGTTTTCACTTGTGAGCCGCCCCGAGTCTGCGGAGAGGGGCGGCATACAAATCTAAATAATAAATAAATAAATAAATCAGTGGTGGCAATTATACTCAGTTCAAAGAACCAGAAAATCGCACCACTGACTGCCCCCCCCCCTCCCACTCCTTCTTGGGCTCATACCTATAGAGCAAACATGAGAATGGGTCGAGAAGCAGCCAGGTTGAATGCTAGAAGACTTGGGCAACCTTTTCTGTCGGTTCTGTGGGTGTGGTCACGCCCACCAAGCCACGCCCACAGAACGGGTAGGAGGCAAATGTGAACGTTACCCCTGCCTCATCTCCTGCCAACCTAGCTGTTCAAAAGCATGCAAATGCAAGTACCGTAGATTAGAAGGTATTACCTCAGTGTGAAGATAACAGCATTCTGGCCATCTTTGGCGTATATAGTCATGCTTGGCCAAATGACCACGGAAATTGTTTTCGTACAACATTGGCTCCCACAGCCAAGAAACAGAGATGAGCACATCACTGACAGGGAAACCTTTACTTTTCAGATAGTCCTCAACATAGAACCACGATTGAGCCCCAAATTTCTGTTGCTATATGAGACATTTGTTATGCGAGTTTGACCCCATTTTACAACCTTTTTGGCCAGAGTTCATAGGTGAATCGCTGCAGTTATTAAATTGGTAACACATTCGTTAAGCGTATCCGGCTTCCCCATCGACTTTCCCTTGTCAGAAGGTCGCAAAGGAGGATCATGTGACTCGGGATGCTGCGACCATCATTTATTTATTTATTTGCTTGCTTGCTTACTAGTTTGTTTGTTTATTTGTTTATCTGTCTGTCTGTCTGTCTGTCTGTCTGTCTGTCTATCTATCTATCTATTTATATGCCGATCACTACAAAAGGACACTGAGCATCTAACAATCGGAATAAATACAACAACAATAAAAACAGTTAAAATCTAATAATAAAAATCAATAATAACAATAATATAAAAAACATACATACTTACAATCAGCCTAATCCCAGGCCTGCCGGAAAAGCTAGGTCTTAACGGCTTTCCAGAAGACCAGTAGGGTGGAGATAATGCGGATATCTGGAGGCAGTTGGTTCCAAAGAGTCGGAGCCACAACAGAAAAGGCTCTTCCCTGAGGTCCCGCCAGCCGACATTGTTTGGTGGACGGGACCTGGAGAAGGCCAACTCTGTGGGCCCTTACTGGCTGCAGCAAGGTATGAGGGAGGAGGCGGCTCTGAGCCATTTATAAATAGGAGTCAGTTGCCTCGGGTTCATATTTTGATCACATGAGGTTGTTACAATGAAAGTGTAAAAAACTCTCAAAAATCATTTTTTCAATGGCGTTTAATTTTGAAATGAACTGTTGTAATCCGAGGACTTCCTGTACTTTTGTACCACAATTTGTCACTATGGAGGCTGCGACATTTCATCCATGCAGATGTTAGATAGTTGTAAGATTCACAAGCTCAATCTAAGCTTATCAAAGATCAGAAGTATTTTAAATTGCTTTGAAATTTTAAAAAAACCCTTTTTTTTTGCAGGAGTAAAAAAGCTCAAGGACATGGAATATCTGGGAACAGTGGCCAGTATATGTCTTAATTCTGATTATGCCGCTGCACTTTTTGATGGTAAAGTCCAGTTGCACATGGTAAATATGTTAAGAATTTTGAATCACCTGTAGTTTGCATGAAGTATGGTTAAAGAGACCCATTTAAGCTGCAAGTAGAAATCTGAGCGAGAAACTCCTGTTATATGACAGATGACAGTAAATTTTATTTTACTCCAATCAAGGTGAAAAAGCCCAATTATATTTTCCAGTATAACTTGTAAGAGAAGAGAAAGCAAGCTCAATTCACTAGAATGTATAAGTTGAAATGATAGAATTGCTGGTCAAATACCTAGCTCTAATTGGTTTGGTTTGAAAAGTCTAAAGGTTTTAGGGCAGTTTGTGATTTCCTTAAGAAAAAGGATAAAGTTAAATTGTTAGATTATTATTCAGAAACCAAAAGTTCTTGTTATTATTTTAGATAGAAAGTGAACTTTCAAATACTCAGGAGGAACGAGAGACCAGACTGTTCCCAGACACAGATGAGAAAAGTAAAATTTTGTGTCATTGTTTAACTAATGAGTTCCTCATCTACGGTACTGATGTAAGTATGGTTCTGTTTCAACTCTCTCATTCGTTACAGCAGTGTTGTTTGCTACGTACCCATACTTTTCGGAGTATAAGATGCTCCAGATTATAAGACTTAGCTAACTTTTGGGGGGAGGAAAACAAGGGGGGGGGGAATCTGCTTCTGCCTCCCCGCAATTTGCCTCCTTGCAGCAAACAGAAAACAGCCTTTTTGTTTGTTTGTTTTTTTGTTTATTAAATTTGTGTGCCACCCACTCCCGAAGGACTCTGGGCTGCTTACAACAATAAAAAATAATATAAAAACAGTTTAAAATCCCATTAAGACAATCAAACCATGTCATGCAATCTTACTTTGCCAGAAGTAAAGAAGTATCAATTGCTCAGGGCCCCTAGGCCTGTCGTCAAAGCCAGGCTTTCAAGGCTTTGGAAAGCCAGTAGGGTGGAAGCAGTATGGATCTTGGGGAGTACAGTAGTCCCTCGCTATACCGCGCTTCACCTACTGCGGCTTCACTTCATCGCGGGTTTCTGAGGAAGTCGATCGGCAGATTTAAACAGGCCGCCGAACTCGATCGGCAAGTTTTTTTAAAAAAAAAAATATCTAAATTGTAAATACTGTATTTAAATACTGTATCTAAAATAAATACTGTGTGGGAAGGGTTTATAAACACTTAAAACAATGAAAACTTACCAAACAATTACAATATAAATACTTAAATAAGTACTATCAGTCGATAAATTCCCCATCGCGGATTTCACCTATCGCGGCCAGGTCTGGAACGTAACACCAGCGATAGGTGAGGGACTACTGTAGTTGGTTCCAGTGAGCCGGTGCCACTAAAGAGAAGGCCCTCCCCCGCGCCCATGCCAGTCAACATTGCTTAGTCAACATTATTTCAGTTTCAGCACAGCCTGATTAGCACAAGGGGGGGCGGATCTGCCTCTGCCTCCCAGCAATTTGCCTCCTTGCAGTAAATAGCAAACAGCTCAATTCAGCATCAGCACAGCCTGATTAGCACAAGTAGTTGATTGTCTGTTGGATCAAGTTCCTGACCATCAGCTGTTTCAGGCTGCAATGAATGTTACAGCCAATTGCTGCCTCCGTGCGCCCCAATTTTGGCGGGTGGACTACATTCGGTATATGCACCCAAATTTTCACCTTCTTTTGGGCGGGATGCATCTTATACGGTATATGATTGCCATCTTTTGGCAGATCTAGATTTGTGATACTGGTAGAACCTACATTGCATCTGGTGTAAATACAGGTAATTTCTTCACTTACAACCTTTCATTTAGTAACCATTACAACAGTGACAACAGCACTGAAAAAAGTGACATGGCCATTTTTCACAGCATCCCTGTGGTAATGTGATCAAAATGTAGAGGCTTGCCAAGTGGTTCATTTTTATTTTTATTTCATTATTAGAGTTGGAAAGGACCTTGAAAGTCATCTAGTCCAACCCTACATCACACTAGTCCAATAGAAGTCCAGTCTTTTCTTGAAAATCTTAAGTGTTGGAATGTTATGACAGTCACACTCTCCCGGGATTACGTGATCCCTTTTTGCAACCTTTTGACAAGCAAAACCATGTATGAATTGAATAACTGCAGTGATTCACCTAATGTCCGTGGCAAGAAAGGTTGCAAAATGGGGCAAAGCTCACTTGACAACTGTCTCGCTTAGCGACAGAAATGTTGAGCTCAATTGTGGTCATAAGTCAGAGACACCCTGTAGATGCCGCAAATAACTCCTGATAGACTATACTGAATGTAAACTGCCTTTAATTTTACTGTCTTAATTCCAATTTTCATAGTATGGCATCCTACTATATATCGTATTTTTCGGAGTATAAGACGCACCTTAGTTTTTGTGGAGGAAAATAGGGAAAAGAATCTGCTTTCCAGATATTCATCTGGCTAGCGTCCTTAGTCTGGTCAGCTTCAGCACATTATTTTATCCCCTGGTTAGGGCTTTAAAAAACCCCGTATACATCGTTAGCACCTGGTTAGGTCTGGAAAGAAACATTTGGAGCAAGTTAGAGCAATGAAAAAACCCCCACAAAGACTTAGGGCTTGGAAAACATTCTTTGCAGAGAGTAACCATTAAAGAAGCTGCAAGATAAGAGCTGGAAAGATCGTTAGCACCTACTTAGGGCTGGGGGGAAAAAGCTTTGAAAAAGCTGCATTCAGAGTATAAGACACACCCAAATTTTCAGCCACTTTTAGGGGAGGGGGGGAAGGGTGCATCTTGTACTCCGAAAAATACGGTATACGTGTTGAAGGCTATTGTCTATATACTTGATATTCAGCACATTTTTCAGATGAAAAGTCTTGCAAGTCACATATATGACAACAAATGATATTCACAATCCTATGGTTTACATTTTGATAAATTCATCTCTTAACTATTATGCTTGTTTACTCTCTTTTCCTTTCCTTCTCTTTAGACTGGCCTGATTCAGTATTTTTACATTGAAGACTGGCAATATGTCAATAAGTATCAGCATTCAGTTGGTGTGAAAAAAATCTTCCCAGATCCCAGTGGAACCAAACTAGTTTTTGTTGATGCCAAAAGTGATGGATTTGTTTACTGTCCTGTACGTCAAACCATTTCCTTTGTACTTTATATATTTTCACTTGGTTTCTACATGTATTATTACATTTTTCTGTCTATGGAGATTCTCAGGCCTCCAAGTCATGCTTATCCCAAAGTTGCTTGTTGGGTTGCAGAACTGAACCAGACAGTTATAGAGGTGCAGATGACATACTCAGATCAGTTTACAGATTACATAACTACAGAACATGGAAATGTCCATTTGAGATTAACAATGGGAAGAGATAAGAATGTAAAATAAAGCAACAATTTTTTAACCTCTGTGAACAATGTTTTTGTTCCTGTTGCCTTGTGACCAGGATGCTTATATTGAGGTCCGTAAACTGAGATTAATATTTTCCTAATGAAACTTTATTTGGCTTTATATAATAATAATAATAATAATAATAATAATAATAATAATAATAATAATACTGTAATAATAATAATTATTATTATATTATTATTATTATTATTATTATTATTATTATTACAGTATTATTATTATTATTATTATTATTATTATTACATAAAGCCAAATAAAGTTTCATTAGGAAAATAATAATAATAATAATAATAATAATAATAATAATAATAATAATAATTATTATTATTATTATTATACTGAAAAAGTAGTAGATCCTTGGAACAAACTTCCAGCAGACGTGGTAGATAAATCCACAGTAACTGAATTTAAACATGCCTGGGATAAACATATATCCATCCTAAGATAAAATACAGAAAATAGTATAAGGGCAGACTAGATGGACCATGAGGTCTTTTTCTGCCATCAGACTTCTATGTTTCTATGTTTCTAATAATAATAATAATAATAACAACAACAACAACAACAACAACAAACAATTATTATTAATAATAATAATAATAATAATAATAATAATAATAATAATAATAAATTAGATTTGTATGCCGCCCCTCTCTGAAGACTTTACAAACAAATTTTGCATTGCTGTCTTTGCAGGTAACTGATACCGCCTTTGAAATTAAAAATTTGCAACCAACGATCAAAGGCATTCTGTGGGAAAACTGGCCACTGGATAAGGGTGTATTTGTGGTCTATGATGATAACAAAATATACACGTATGTGTTTCATAAAGATACCATACAAGGTATTGCAGCTGTTTTATTATTTCCAAATAATCCTTAGAATTTTATATAACGAAACACGAAATTTGCAGAATTTCACAGCTTTAAAATATGATTAGAAGAAAGTCAGGAAAAAGTGCAAGAATGAGGAGAGGGAAAAATCTTCATATAATAAGGTGCTAATTTGTGTACCTTGTTTATCATAACAATGTTCTTTCTGACAGCGAGGAACGGTAGAATTTCATTTATTTTGTTATATTTACCGTATTTTTCAGAGTGTAAGACGCGGCTTAGTTTTGGGGAAGGAAAATGGGGCGGGGGGAAATCTACCTACCAGGTATTCATCTGCTTTAATCAGTCCTTTATTCATCAGTCCTTAATCTGGTCAGCTTCCGCACATTATTTTATCCCCGGGTTAGGGCTTTAAAAAATATTATTTGGAGCGAGTAGCAATGAAAAAGTCTGCAAGAGGTAAGAGCTGGGAAGATTGTTAGCACCTCGTTAGGGCTTTTAAAAAAGCTTCAAAAAAGCTACATTCAAAGACACACCCAAATTTTCAGCCTCTTTTAGGGAGGAAAAAGGTTCATCTTATACTCTGAAAAATACAGTAGTCATATTTGGATGGATTCGGCAAAGCTAAAACAATGCATACAACAAACATTGCAAAAGGCGTGTGTATGTGTATGTACAAAGAGCAGTGGAACTAATTCACTATTTTGCAAATCCTCTGTTCTTTCTCCCTTTGCTCTTAGAGTTTAAAAGCAGAGGGTTTGAACTCAGTGGAATAACATCTGACTACTTGCACCCAAAGAATCCAAGACATAAGCAATTCCATCTTGACTTCTGGAGGATGTTGTCACCTCTTAGAATGATTGACATATTGTGCTAAACCAGAACAGGGCATTTTGCAAACTGTGGACCACATCTGGCACTTTGACTGTCACAACGACAGAGGATGGGGTGGCAGACAAGGAATGGCAGCTGCCATCCATAACAGTCCTGGTTTCTTCTATGACTCCTTGGGAAAATGAATTGCTAACCACCATACTAAACCATGGTGCTAGATTTACACATTACAGACATAAATCACGGCTTAGAAACAACCATGAATGAACTCATGGCTATATAGTTTTTAGCAACAGAGCAGCATTTATGCTTTGGTGGTTTTCATTTCTGACTGATTCTTAGGCACTAAGGAACATGTACATTGTGCACTCTGTGTGTGTGTGTGTGTGTGTGTGTGTGTTTGTTTGTTTGTTTGTTTGCCTGTATGTTTGCCATAGAAACATCTTCAAAGAAAAACCAGAAACCCCAGTTTGTTTGTTTATTTATTCATTAGAGTTGAAAGGGACCTTGCAGGTCATCTAGTCCAACCCCCTGATCAAGCAGGAAATCCTACACCTCCCCAGCCAGATGGCAGTCCAATCTCCTCCTGAAAATGTCCAGAATTGGGGTGTTTACAACCTCCGCTGGCAGGCCGTTCCACTGGTTGATTGCTCTGACCGTCAGGAAGTTCTTCCTTATTTCCAGGTTGAATCTCTCCTTGGTCAGCTTCCATCCATTGTTCCTTATCTGACCCAATGGTGCCCTGGAAAATAGTGTGACCCTCCTCCTGTCTGCGGCAACCTCTCAAGTATCTGTATACTGCTATCATGCCCCCCCTGGCCTTTCTTTTCACTAGACTATCCATGCCCAGTTCCAGCAACCTCTCTTCATATGTCTTGGTTTCTAGTCCCCTTATCATTTTGGTTGCTCTTTTCTGTACCTTTTCTGTACCAGTTGCCTCTTGAAAAAGCACCTTTGGGTTTACCATAGAGTTTTGCAACGACTAATTGTAAACAAGTGAAAATAATATACCTTTTCGTCTGAATATAATCCTTTGGTGTCGAGGTTATCTTATACGAACTGCAAACGTATTTCATTTTCTTTCATAGGATCTAAGGTGATCTTGGCAGGAACGACCAAAGTTCCTTATTCACACAAACCTCTGCTCTTATATAACGGGGAATTAACCTGTCAGACTCACAGTGGGAAAACCAACAGTATCCTCCTCGATACTCATACTTTTCTGACCACTCTAAAAGACCAGGACTGCGACGAATTGAAACAAATGCTAACTCAGACATTACTTTTGAAAAGGTGAGTCATCCCTTGATCTCAGCGTGGAATATTTTCGAACAGACGAAGGCGGCCTCAGCCTCATCGTTGCTTTTCATGTTACCTGGCCTAGGTTTCCCGAGGCCTGGGAGATATGCAAACATCTGAACCAATCGTCCTGTTGGGATGAGCTAGGCGAGGCCTGCCTCCATCACATCGAAGTAGAGTTTGCAATACGGGTGTACAGGACAAACAGAAAGGTTGGCATGGTAATGTCCTTAGAGCAAATCAAGGTATGGATTTCTGCACTTAAGTATTGACAATTCTGTGGGTGGTTTTTTTTAATTCATAAAACTGTATGGGAACATAATGGTGCTAATTTACTGCCCAAGCCCAAGTTTTTAAAATTTTGAAAAATGCCATTAGAAGATAATTTAGCAATTAAAAATCAATCTGAAATGGAGACGTACCCTGAAAATAATATACACTGAGCAAAGCTCCAGTGTTCTCAAACTGCTTAAATCTCTTAATTTGATTGTTCCCTGTATAGATCAGATTTTTATTGCGTTATATCTGTACCAGATAGAGATTCATTCCATCATTCTCATCCAGCACATTTTATACTGCTTTTTTTTTCCTTGAGGAAGAAGACATTTCCCTTCTCATCCAACAAGCTTTATCCATTCTAGCCCTCACCATCCTGCTAGTACCATTGAAGCTTCTAGGATGAGAAGCGAAACATCTTCTTCATCAAAGAAAAAACAGTCTAAGTCTATAATTGAAAAATTAGATTTGAATTCCCCTCCTCCTCTCCTCTCCCCTCTCCTCTTTTACTTTGGCTTGCTCTGCTCTGTGCTCCTTCTCTTCCTTTTACATGCCACTTGTCTTGCTGGCATTCAACTCACAATATACAGGTTCCTCTATTTCATTAGTTGTTGTTTTTTTTACTTCTACATAGATTAGATTAGATTTATTGTATTTATATGCCGCCCCTCTCCGAAAACTCGGGGCGGCTCACAACAATAGTAAAAACAGTACATAGTAACAAATCCAATGCCCACCAATCTAATTACAATTTTAGATTAATTATCCACAGAACTACATTCGTTTTAATAAAATTTGAGAGCTGACCACGTCTTCTTTTTCAGGGCATAGAAGAACACAATCTTTTAGCGGGACATCTTGCCATGTACACGAATAATTTTAATTTAGCTCAGGATTTATATCTGGCATCTTCTTCTCCCACTGCCGCGCTTGAGGTAAAAGCTTAAACCACCCGTTATTTCACTGGAGGTAATTTCCCTCCCTTTTTATAAAGAAATACACTGCATTGTTTTGGGAGAGGCGATTGCAATCGGTTAAAATCTGTACTATTTGTGATATTAGATGAGGAGAGATTTGCAACAGTGGGACAGTGCGCTTCAGCTAGCGAAACGCTTGGCACCGGATCAGATCCCCTTCATATCCAAGGAGTATGCTGCGCAACTGGAATTCACGTATGTTCTCTCTGAAGTGGCTAAAGATATTTAATGCATACCGATTTGATCGTTACATGGTTGAATTAACCATAAGAATCCATTCCTTGAATTAGAAAGCCTCGCATTCGTTTAATATCTTTACAGTGCATTGATTCTTGATTCCTGCAAAGAAGTTATTTCCTAGAGAGAGACTGGACCAGAACTCCTGGGCCATCTAACCCAGCAGTCTGTTCTCAAAATGACCAACCAGAAGCAGAAAGAAGCACACAGGATTGACGGCAAAAGGCTTTCATTGTCAGTTACTGCCATCAAGGCTTATAGCCAGTGAAGGGCTGCAAAAAATTTTATTACCACACTGTGGTTATGGCTTATTTTGTGCGTGTGGCTTGCTGACCACAGGACCAGGTGGGAGTGGCTTCACAATCAGGTGACCGAGGGTGGCTTAAAGGTCATGTGACTGGCTTAAAGGTGGCCAACTTTATCTCACTCACGTCAAGAGTTTAGGTTAAGGTTAGGGTGCCTGGCCTCTCCTCGTCTCAAGGAGACACAGTTTCCCTATTTACTATTACTGAACATCCAAAATATACTCTTTAATTCTATGTATATATGACATATGTGCACATACATATTATACACAGGCACACAAAAATATACATTATCTACTATATAAACTGTATGTGTATGTACACAAACGCACGCACAGCTCTTTTAAAATTATACACATTCAACCTCATTTACTGTGATAGGAAAAACATATCAAGTGCCCAGAAGGGGGGGAGGGAAAGAAAAAAATGCAAACTTTTTCTACCAGTTCTGCGTACCTGACAGTATCCATAGGAGCCCATCACTGCTTATAGCCCTTCATCTTTAAAACTTCCATGAATTGATCCAACCCCCCTTGTTTTTGTGGGGGGAGGGGGAGCCAGCCTGGTTGGTAGTCACTACCACATCATCATCTTTTAATGACTCCTTAATCCAGTCCATCAGGGTGGAGTCTGGGCAACTGAATGGAGCTAGCAGAGTGTTTTAATGGTCATATGCTAATCCTGTCACCAATTCAGAGTTCTATTCAGCAGATATATTCTCAAAGTGCCCCAAGAGAAAAACATCTGCCTCTACCAAGGATAGAACTGACAGCCTGCAGATTGTGAAGCCAGAGCTCCACCTCTAGGCCACTGCACCCAGTAATGGACTGCTGCCTCCCAAGGGGGGTGGGGTGGGGGGCGGGTGGAGACGACACATAGGACACTATTTATTGAATACTTAATAGTTTTTTTATGGTCCTTCCTTCTCTAGTACTTTAATATAATCCTTAATTACTTTTAAAATAGGAAATAATTAAATAGTATGTTTTTACCCATAAATGCTTTAATCACTTTAATCATTATCTAGAACTGAACTTTTATAGCAATTAAAGAAAATTGGGCTACTTGCTTAATCTGTTATCATACTGAACCTTGTGAGTTTAGTACAAAACCTGAAAATGTTACTGTGCTCCTCAACAAATAATGCTGTCTATCATTTGTCCTTTTGGTGGCTATTCAAATAATGGGGCTTAATCAACTGAAAAAGAGTCCAAGCACCTATTGGAAAACTTACCTTGGTCGGTAAGCCACTCCCACCTGGTCACTTGGCCGACAAGCCACTCCTACCTGGCCACATGGCCATCGAGCCACACCCAAAAAATAAGCCACGCCCATAGCGTGGCAGTAAAAATTTTGGTAGCCCATCACTGGCTGCACCACTAGGTAGTCAGTACCTCTTGTGTGAATCATGACTGCAAACGCCAGGGAGATATTGTCAGGCTATGTTCAGACATCAGGCTCCCTTAATATGTGTCTGCTATATACCACCGATCCCAAACCTTTGCGGCTTGGCAGCCCAGCTGAGGAGCATAAGCAAGGAACCAGGCCGTGCGAGTGGTGGACTGGCACTCACATGAGTGAAACTGTGTGTAAGTTGCATGCCACTCCGCCCTCACGTGAATAGAACTGCACATGTGCACCAGGCTGCTTCTCACATGGCCCGGGTCTGAATACTCCACAAAAATACCAAAGATAGATAGGGATGTATATTTGCATGTGATGCAACATTCAATAATTTGATCTGTTATAGTACCTTCCCTACTTCAGGCTACCAAGCATATAAACACCACATAAATATAAACACAAAGGCCACTTTCTCAGTTTTACTCATGTCACTGGGGCCTTTCAAAATGCTCCCGCTGGAATCTCTTTCAATGTCTTCTTCATTTTGTAACGTTTGAGAAGATTCTAAATATGGCTGGCTTTTAATTTTAGGGGCGATTACGCAAATGCTTTGGCCCATTATGAAAAAGGAATCACAGGCGACAATAAGGTAATATAGTCTATTTGTTGGCTTCATGGTGTATAATCACATGTTTAATTATATTAACTTTATGGTTTAAGATCTCAAATAATTTAAACATTGTGCCTTTTTATGCGATTAGGGTTTTAACATGTTTTAGATTAATTTGTTTACACTATGTATTTATTCTTTTGTGAATCACCTTGAGTCTGCAGAATAGGGCGGCATAGAAATCAAATTAATAAATAAAGTAAGTAAATAAATAAATAAAATATATTAGAAAAGGTTCTGCTAAATTGAGCTGCGAATATTGAAGCAAGCCATGTTAGATATTAGCAAGGACATTAAATCTTACGAATTTCGGATTATTATATTTTTTTACTTAAACACCCCTATCACCATTTGTCAAAGAAAATTAGTTTGCTCTTAGTTAGGTTCAAATGTACTTTGTATCACTATTTTTACAAATAGTGGTTTTCAGAATAATGATTTAATTGAGGCCTCTTTCCATGAGAAACAAAATAGCCTTTCTTTAGTAGGTGTATTTCAGAATTTGGTATTCATTATATGCAGTGTGAACAAATGTTCTGGAATCAATACATTTTTGTAGGTGAAGTAGATTATATATTACTGAATGGAGTAAGTGCTAAATTTCAATACAGATAGTCCTTGACTTAAGACCACAATTGAGCCCAACATTTCTGTTGTTCAGCGAGACAGTTCTTAAGTGAATTTTGCTCCATTTTACACAGACGTTAAGTGAATCCTTGCAGTTGTTTAGTTAGCAACAGGGTTGGTTAAGTGAATCTGGCCTTCCATTGATTTGACCCGTTGTCACGGTCCCTAAACAAACTGTTGTTAGTGGAGGACTACCCATGTGGCTCTATATTTAATAGGACTTTCTGTAACAGTACTTTTTTTTTGCTTTGTTGTAATTTTTACGTCTGCCTCTTGATTGTCAGTTCCAAGAACACGATGAGGCCTGCCTGGCCGGAGTGGCGCAGATGGCGATTCGCATGGGAGACATTCGGCGCGGCATTAACCAGGCCATCAAGCATCCTAGCCGAACGTTAAAAAAAGACTGCGGCGCTATTCTGGAGGCCATGAAGGTAAGCTAATTACACAATACTACAAATATTCCTCGTCTTAACATTTCGGCTGCTAAGTGAGACAGTTTGTTAGGTGAATTTTATCCCAGTTTACGCCCCAGGTTGCCATAGTTGTTAAGCGAATCACAGCGGTTCTTAAGCCAGTAACTTGGTTGTTAAGTGAATCCGATTTCCCCATTGACATAGCTTGCCAAAAGTTCGCAAAAAGGGATCACGTGACCCCCTCTCAGGACACTGCAGCCGTCATAAATATAAGCCAGTTGCCAAGCATCCAGCGGGGATCCTGCAAATTATTTATTTATTTATTTAATTGGACTTCTATGCTGCCCAATCCCGAAAGAATTAGGACGGCTCACAACAATATAAAATTACAATGACAATGACAATAATAAAAAGAAGTCAAAGAAGAAAACGAGCAATTATTAAAATCCTAATTAAAATTTAAAAAACGATTCAACAACATGTACTAATCATTCATACCAAATTCATATACTATATGGACAAGCTAGTGGATTGATTTAGGCCCCCAGGCCTGCTACCATAGCCAGGTCTTTGTGGCCTTATGAAATGCAATGGTCATTAGTAGGCAGGGGTTGTCGGTCCAACTACTACCAGATCACCACACGCTCAGCTTCACATCTTAAGCATTCGTGCCTGCGTGTCCGAGCGTCTGGTGAAGGGACATGCGTGTGAGAGAGATTTCAACAATTTTTTTGCTTCCGCGCATGCACAGAAGCAAAAAAGTGTCGAAATCTCTCGCTCATCCCCTCACGAGATTTTGCTTCCTGCACATGCGCAGTAGCAAAATCTTGCTTGGATGCATGCACGGGCACACCGCAAGTGCAAAGCTGCACACGCAGCTTGATTTGCGCTACCAGTGTGGCATCCTCATCCATACCAGAGGCAGCCCACTACAGGTCATAAGTGAGAAAAACAGTCCAAAGTCACTTTTTAAATTGCTGCTGTAACTCCAAAAGGTCACTAAATTAATTTCAAGTGGAGTACTTACCTGTAGACCAGATGTGTGGAATATGGCCTTTTTATGACTTGTGGACTTCAACTCCCACAATTCCTGAATCAACATGGGAACATGGCCCCTTCATGTCTTGTGGACTTCAACTCTGAGAATTCATGGCTGGCTCAGGGATTCTGGGTGTGGAAGTCCACAAATGTTAAAAGGACCGTAGTTCCCCATTCCAGCTGTAGATCAAGAAAATTTTCACAAAATAAAGGATGCTGAGCTAAAAATGTGTATTGGTTTTTTTTATATATACCTTAGCAATTTTCAGAAGCTGCCCAGCTTTATGAAAAAGGACAATATTTTGACAAAGCAGCTTCAGTATACATACGTTGCAAAAACTGGTAAGTGTTATTATGTATTTGCAGAGAGCAAGTCCTGAAGGTTTTGCTGACATTCAGGATTTATTTATTTACTTACTGACTGACTGACTGACTGACTGACTGACTGACTGACTGACTGACTGACTGACTGACTGACTGACTGACTTACTTACTTACTTACTTACTTACTTACTTATTTGATTTCTATGCCGCCCTTCTCCTGGGACTCAGGGCGGCTTATAACAATTATCAAACTGCCATATCCTTTCTATTGTTATTTGCCTTTGAGACCAGGAATACTGTATTAAATGCTAATTATCTTGTGTCGTGCAATCCATTTGCAGCAGGTTTACAGGCTCAGGAATTGAATTAGTAGTATTGGAGCACTCTATTTTATTTTTATTTTATTTATTTTTATCCCCGAAGTTTTGGAGAGGTTCAAGGTATAAAACTGGAATAATGTGTCCTGACCCAGATTGGGGCTTTGTTTATTCATTATTTATTTATGTATTGATTGATTATTAATTAATTAACTATTGTTATTTTGGATGATGCATAACAAAATAAATAAATGTCTCTATAGTAACACTGATTTTTAAAATAGGCATTTCATAACCAAGAAGTCTATAATTCATGATAAATAGCTCTTGATGTGAGACACACATGTTCCGTGGCATTATTGGGTCAAGGCACACAACGATGCTAACTATTTTGTACAATTTTAAAATTAGATTTATTGGATTTATATGCCGCCCCTCTCCGCAAAATCCCCTTGAAATAAGTTCTTGGAGTAATGTCTGATTCAGGTGGTCCTTGAGTTATGACCAGGACTGAGCCCAAAATCTCTGCAACTAATCGAGATATTTGTTAAGTGAGTTTTGACCCATCTTGCAACCTTTCCCTCCATAGTTGTTAAGTGAACCACTGCAGTTGTTAAATTATTAAAACAGTTCTTAAGGAATCTGGCTTCCCCATTGACTTTGCCTGTCAGAAGGTCATGAAAGGGGATCACATGACCCTGGGACACTGCAACAGTCATAAATACAAGCCAGTTGCCAAATGGCTGAATTTTGATCACGTGGCTCCAGAGATGCTGCAACAGTTAAAAGTTTGAAAGAAGTCACTTTTTTTGTCACTTCGAAATTGTAAGTCAAGGGCTACCTGTATCTAAACAAGATGTCATTCCTTTCATGGTCACCTTTAACGTTTTGAGACTTTTGTCATTTTCCCCTGTATGTTATATCCTAAATTAATAAAATTGTTATAAACTAATATATATATAAACTATAATGTAATTAAGCAAATTATCTTTATTCTGGATTCGATGGGGTGAGTAGAATCAAACTAAACAGAGAAATGTGCCTACTTAATTCCACTTGTAAAATATAATTTATTCCTCTTGTTTAGGACCAAAGTTGGTGAGCTGCTTCAGCATGTCTCTTCTCCAAAAATACACCTTCAGTATGCCAAAGCAAAGGAAGCAGATGGCAGGTATACCTTCCTAGAGTGAATTTTCCAATATGTTTGCTATGCCAGCAGTCATGAGGTCTAGCTGTGCGGTGCAGCCACAACATCCACAGGTTTTTATTGCTTTTAGAGGAACAATGAGTGCCACATTGTGGTTGAAACTCTGCCTTCCTTGGACACAAATGCAGCAATGCAGCACAAATAAAGAAGGGATGGGTTTTTTCCTTTTACACCACCCCGCCTCCGAGGGAGATGGTCACTTTCTCAGTTAGATAAATAAAGATAGATAGAAAGAAAGGAAGGAAGGAAAGAAAGAAAGAAAGAAAGAAAGAAAGACTCAGGGCGGCTTAAAACATGTTAGCAATAGCACTTTTTAACAGAGCCAGCGTATTGCCCCCACAATCCAGGTTCTCATTTTACCCATCCATCCCTTCGCCCCCACTCCCATGGCCATTCCCATGTACTGTACTGATACAATTATTTAATGACCATATTTATTTAATTAAAAAGTAAACTTTAAAATTCCCACATCACAGTTGAACTTACACTTAATGCCCGATGATACGTCCTTCTAGATATAAAGAAGCTGCTTTGGCCTACGAAAATGCTAAGCAGTGGGACAACGTGATCCGGTTGTATTTGGATCACCTGAACGATCCAGAAAAATCTGTGAGCATTGTCCGGGAAACCCAGTCTCTTGAAGGAGCCAAGATGGTAGCCAGGTAAACAAGTGAAAATTTGGTTATTATTTAATGATCTCTGAAATCATTAAAGAGTTGAGTGCATTCTTTAATAATTTAATAGATCTAGGCATATATAAACCAATGATTTAGTAGATTTAGGAATACAACAAAAGTAAATTTTACGGATATACATGGCATTAACTCTGATTTAAATAATAAATACGATAGTTTAGGGAATGAGAAAACTCTTCTATGGGAGTTATTTTTGAATGTAAAGTTTGCACCTTTCTGTTTTGAATTGTTACCATGACTGCTTGGGAACATAAAGCAATGGGATTCTGTTCACTTTTCCTTTTTTGAAAAAATAACCAGGCCTTTATTCTTCTTAGATTCTTTCTGCAGCTGGGTGATTACGAATCTGCCATCCAGTTTTTAGTGATGTCTAAGTGTAACAACGAAGCTTTCGTTCTGGCTCAGCAGCACAATAAGATGGAGCTCTATGCTGACATCATCAGTGAGTATTGCAGCCTAGTACAGCAGGTAGAAAAAGCCAGGGGAACAAATGTATTTATTTGTTACTAGTTGCTGCCTACCTCACTGTGGGGGCTACTCTGGGCAATGTGCAACAGATCGCAACATAGGCACAACAGTGTCATTGTTGCATGAACTGTGGAGAGACAGGCAAGGGGTGACAAAATTTGTGTGATTATGTCATTGTACACTTGTTGTGTTGGCATCATCCCAGTTTGTTGCTGCTGATTCAGACTTTTAGTAGTAAATTAACTTTTAACTTGACTGCAAGGCATTAAGATGTTGCTGTTTGAAAATTTATTCAGGGACCTTTTAAATGCAGGCAATTTTAATGAGGTGTAGCATTTTGTTCATTCCTAACTGTTTGTTAGGAAGCACAGTACAACGTAAGCATTTTCAGTAAATTATTTATTTTGTAAATCCTATCCTATTGCAATACGGTAGAAATGGTAAAGTTAGTGGTTCCTTCACATTTTTTTGCAAATTATTATTTATTAGCTATTTTTTCCCCTGCCTTTCCAAATAATTCTAATCCCCTGTGAAAGGTCCAAGAGCATATTTTTAGAGCCCAAGAGAGTGAATTGTTATGTATATTACAGATATTACAGATTGTTAGAGTTGGAAGGGACCTTGTAGGTCATCTAGTCCAACCCCCAGCTCAAGCAGGAGTCCCTACACCATTTCGGACAGATGGCAGTCCAGTCTCCCTTTGAAAGTCTCAAGTGTTGGAGCTCTCACAACCTCCGCAGGCAAACTGTTCCACTGGTTGATCGCTCTCACCACCAGAAAGTTCCTCCTTATTTTCAGGTTGAATCTCTCCTTGGTCAGTTTCCATCCATTGTTCTTTGTCTGGCCTTCTGGTGCTTTGGAAAACAGTCTGAGCCCCCTCCTCTCTGTGGCAGCCCCTCAATTATTTGTAGACTGCTATCATGTCAGCCCTGGTCTTTTTGCCTGACTGCAACCGCTTTTTGTACGTTATAGTCTCCAGTCCCCTAATCATCCTGGTTGCTCTCTTCTGCACTTTCTCTACAGTTTCAATATCTTTTTTGTGGTGTGGTGACCAAAACTGGATACAGTTCTCAAGGTGTGGTCTAACTAAGACATCACAAGTCTCGCTTGGTGGGTGCTGCTTCATTCATAGGAAGAAAAAGTAATGTTCTTTGTGCTTCCTCTCCCATTCCAGGTTCTGAGGAAACCACTAACGATGATTACCAGAGCATTGCCTTATATTTTGAGGGAGAAAAGAAGCATTTTCAGGCTGGCAAGTTCTTCCTACTCTGTGGTCAATATTCCAGGGTTAGTACTGTACAACTTTAGGAAAATCAGATCAAACGTTAAGTTGGATAGATCATAAGAATTCTGGAAGATAATCTCTCATTATCTCTCTGTGTGTTTTGAGAGGAATTGGGTTGAATTCTCTTTGCACATAGTGCTAGGAAAAACATTAGCAATAGCACTTAGACCTATACACTGCTTCACAGTGCTTTCCAGCCTTCTCCAAGCAGTTTAGAGAGTCAGCCTTTGGCCCCCAACAATCTGGCTCCTCATTTTAGTGACCTTGGAAGGATGGAAGGATGAGTCAACCTTGAGCCAGTCAGCATCGAACTGCTGGAGTGAGCAGTGAGTTAGCCTGCAAAACTGCATTGTAACCACTGTGCCGCCTGGGCTGTTTAATTCTTGTTTTGTCTTTAATTCTCTCTAATTCCTGTTTTGTCTTTAATTCTCTCTAATTCCTGTTTTGCTTTTAATTCTCTTTAATTCCTGAAGAATTTTCGGTTCGAGTCACACAGACTCTAAAACAGTACAAGTGTGACTTTTTTTGCCCAGCAAAAATTAAGCCCCCCACCACCACCACCCAAAAAAATTCTCATAGAGAGAACCCCTGAAATGATGAAAAGTCATGAAATTTCAAGTTTCAGAAATGCAAGGAAATTTTTTTACAGGGTCTCAAACTTCAATTTCGAGTCTCACAGACTCGAAACATAACAGCAGGATTAAAAGTCTGTTTCTTCTAGTATGTGGATAAATCCACAGTAACTGAATTTAAACATGCCTGGGATAAACATATATCCATCCTAAGATAAAATACAGGAAATAGTATAAGGGCAGACTAGATGGACCAGGAGGTCTTTTTCTGCCGTCAGACTTCTATGTTTCTATGTTTCTATGTGCAATTCTAATCTCTTGTTTCTATTACTGTTGTTCTACTTTGCTATTAAAATATCACTGATCCACAAAGTGAAGATGGTGAGAACTAAGTTATTAGCCATTTAATGGTATGTGGGTCTTTTTCCCCCCAGGCGCTGAAGCACTTTCTGAAAAGTCCAAACACAGATGATAATATGGCCGTAGACATGGCAATAGAGACGGTAAGATCATGTTATATTTAGGAAGACAAAATGCACCTGACCTTTTCCCCCCCCAAAATTCAACGTCATTGCTACAGTAACATTCAATGCAGCGTTAGGTTATATCCTGCTCTTGTTCCAGAACCGAATTTTATACTGATTATTTACAATATGCCATGAACGCAAGTCTCCCTCCTGGGGAATCCTTTGTAAAAAAAAATGTCCTCAGGGGCAGGCTTTATAAAAACTTGACTTTCCTTTGTGATGTCTTTCCATTCACTTGTTTTTGCCGCAGGTGGGCCAAGCAAAGGACGACGCCCTGACCGAACAGCTGATCAATTACCTTATGGGTGAGAATGATGGCATACCAAAGGTAGGCAGAACGCTCGTAATCCTATTTTTTCAACATAGAAACATAGAAGATTGACGGCAGAAAAAAAGTTCCTGGTCCATCTAAACTGCCCTTATACTATTTCCTGTATTTTATCTTAGGATGGATATATGTTTATCTCAGGCATGTTTAAATTCAGTTACTGTGGATTTACCAACCACGTCTGCTGGAAGTTTGTTCCAAGCATCTACTTCTCTTTCAGTAAAATAATATTTTCTCACGTTGCTTCTGATCTTTCCCTCAACTAACCTCAGATTGTGACCCCTTGTTCTTGTGTTCACTTTCCTGTTAAAAAGACTTTCCTCCTGAACCTTTTTTAACCCTTTAACCTATTTAAATGTTTAAAACCTTCCACCATTTTTGTAGCCTGCCAACCATAGCTGTAGCACGTTTATTTATTTTTTTCAAACTAGTTTACTGGTGAACGAAAACCATTTCAACGTTCTAACCCTCGAGCAACAGAAGGCCTGGGCTTGTGTGCCAAAACATCACACAGGGCAAACTAACACAGGTTGAACCATCTTTGTAATATTTCACAGGCGCTTCCTGAAGCCTCCGGATTCCCCAAAACGTTTTTCTGAACTTCCGGTTGGGCCATTGGACCTTTTTTGCCATCTCCAGGCTTCAGTGAAGCCTGTGCGCATATGCGGGGGCAGTACGGGGGGGTTGTGCACATGTGCGGGCAGCAGTGCACATGTTTGTAGGAGGACGGGTGTGGAATCGTGCCTGTGTGCACAAACCCCTCCCCCCTGCTGCCCCGCGCGCATGAGTACAGGCCTCACTGAAGCCTCCGGGCTCCTGAAGGGCAGTGAAAAACAGCCCAATGGGCCAAACGGAAGTTCATTTCCAAACTTCCGGCTGTACTTTTATTTATTTTAAATTCTGATAGGTCCTCGTTTTGTTCGCACTGGTCTCTGGACCTCTCAAGATTAATGTTGATATTAAGAGTAGGGTCACTCTTTGTCAAGTGGACCAGGTATCCACCTGAATGATTTTTGCAGCCTTATTTGAAAAGAAACCATCCCAAAAACAACATATATGATAGAAAAAATGTGCTCTTTCTAATGAAATAAAAATGAAGATGATTGAAAGTGAGAAAACAGAGAGCATAGAAAAAAACCTTGCTCTTTCTAATGAAGATGATTGAAGGTGAGAAAATGGAGAGCTCTGTTTCATCACCTTCAATCATCTTCATTAGAAAGAGCACTTTTTTTGTATCATCTGTGTTGTTTTTGGGATGGTTTCTTTTCAAATAAGGCTTCAATTTCACCTGGTCCACTTGACAAAGAATGACCCAGCAAAGAGAATAATTCAGCCGGTTTTCTCTGGCTGGGGGAGTTCTGGAGTTGAAGTGCAAACGTCTTAAAAGTTGTCAGGGTTGGGCACCTCTGATCTAAAAAACTGAACTGTGGCTTTTTGAAAAATAAATCACGTGTTACAGGTAGTCCTCGAATTCATTTAGCAATCGTTCAAAGTTAAAACAGCATTGGAAAAAAGGGACCTACCACCGTTTTTCACAGTTATGACCTTTGAAGCATGTTCACAATTGCGTGATCAAAATTGAGTTGCTTGGCAATTGATTCATACTTGTGACCATTGCTATGTCCCAAGGTCAGCTGATCCCCTTTTTTGGCGACCATCTGACCAGCAAAGTCAATGCAGAAGCCAAGGTTCATTTATTAACCAGGTCAGCTGCAGTGATTCACTTAACAACTGTGGCCAGAAAGATCATAAAATGGGGTAAAACTCGCTTAACAAATGCCTCACTTAACAACAGAAATTTTGGGCTCAATTGTCATAAGTTGGGGACTACCTGTAACACTGAATTTGGTTCCAATCATGACACAATCCACGTACCAATTGCACAGTCATTCTCCCAGTGCAGACCTGTTAAGTTTGAAACAAACAACTATTTTTAAAGGCTGCATTGTGTTATCTTATTTAATCTTAACTCATCATATCTTTTATTTTATTTTTTCTGCCAATTGTTTTTTCTTACCCAAACTTCATTTTGTTTTTCCAATTGCTTTACTGTAACTTCTGTAGTCTGTTTCTGTGAGTATTTTTATTTTAATTATTCTAAACCATGAGAGTTGTTATTTTGTGTTTGAAATAATTTCTAATGCCGCATCCCTTGGCCTATGTGTGGTAAAGCCACTGAATTCCTTCCTTCCAAATGTGCTACCCTCATTTGACACAAATGGAAGGCAAAGTCTGAATCCAAAGCCTGATGCTTTTTAAAGAGGTTTTATTAAGCTGGAACTGGGCTATGGTCAGTAGTTTTCATAGCAATATTTATTTGAGGGGTACTTGGCTCATATACTATTTGATTATTGCTTGTATAAGAATGTGAGTATATGAGCCAAGTCTTCTACCTCTGCCACTCCACAAATGCAGATACGTTCACTTATGGAATCTCTCATATCTGACAAAACATTTTTTAAAATAGCCGCAGAAAACAAAAGATACTATTTGGAAGCATCACAGGGATATATGGAAAAGGAAAGGCAGATCACAATAAGACCTGCAGTAATTTGTTATAAATCTAAATGAAATGGGGAATTCTATCCTTGTGAAATAGGACCACAAAAATGTTCAGATGAAATATTCAAATAAGACTATAAAATGAGAGCAGACTTCCCCTTCCTTCTAGCACAGATGACATTACCTAGTTTGGTAATGAAACATCTGCAAGAAAACCACTAAGCTCGAGTACCCCTCAAATATTTTTTAGATTTGGGATGTTTACTAGATTGCAAAACCACATGTTGTGGCTGCCCTATGCTCATATGTATAGCCATCAATGGTAATTTAAAAGCTAGCTGCCTCATAAAGATATCTGTATGGTATGATTGCTCACTGTGCACTTAGAACAAGTGCAAGCAGCTTATTGTCCAAACCTTCCTAAAAATACAGCCAGCGATAGCTGGAACTTGGCATGCTCTATGATGCAACTCTCTTTTTTTTCTAATGAAGGAAGCCAAATATCTCTTTCGACTCTACATGGCGTTAAAGCAATACCGGGAAGCTGCTCGGACAGCGATCATCATTGCTCGAGAAGAACAGTGTGCAGGTATGGTTCATTTCTGGACAGCAAATCTGACCAATAAAACCCAGGAGGTCACACCAGAATTCAACTCCCAGAATTCCTCAGACAACATGGCTGGGTGGGGAATTCTGGGAATTGAAATCCACAGGTCTTAAAAGTAGCCAAGATTGAATTGGAAACCCCTGGTTCAAAGAGGTATAACCACATTTTATATGACAGCATTGCTCTGGAGTAAAATAGCTACCCTGATTTCCCAAAAATAATACAGCCCCTAATAAGCCCAATCAGGCTTTCCAGGGCCTAGCGATAAGGCCAAGCGATTATTTCAGGGTTCAAAAAATATAAGACAGGGTTTTATTTTCGGGGAAACACAGTAGTTTAACCTCATAAATGCCCAGCAGGTTTCATTTGGAAAGTAACATAACTAGATGATGAATCTATTTTTTTGATTATTGATCAGGTTGGGTTCTAAGCTATCTTACTGCTGATTCGCTTCCTCCCGCGCCATGTGTCATGCTTCATGAATGCACGAATGCCCAGTAATGAAAATTCCCCCCAAAAAAAGCTGAAAGAAAAAAAAGCCGAAAACAAAATTGCAACGCATGCGTAATGCTAGAAACTTGGCTTCTGCACATGCTCAGAAAAAGAAAAAATTAACCCTCCCCCCCAAAAAAATAATCAATTGTTAATTTAAAAAAGGTAACGGCACCCAAGACCAGCGCTGACCAAAACGGTTCCATTACATCATCGAATTACTACTGATTCAGGCGAACTGGTTCAAACCCAAAGGAATCCACCTCTGGCTGTAATGTCTTTGGCAAATCAGTAACTAAATTATCTGATAGCGTTGAAGAAGAGCCTAACTATTTCGCTGAAATTTAATTGCTGTTTTGGTTTTCTTTCTCTCTTTTCTGGTTGGGGTTTTCTTTTAAAAAAGGACACTATCGAAAAGCCCACGATGTTCTGTTCGGTATGTATTTAGAATTAAAGGTACAGAAAATTAAAATACCCTCTGAGATGGCCACAAACCTGATGATTCTACACAGTTACATTTTAGTAAAGGTAAACTATTTTTATTATCTGTGTATTAATGGAGAAGGCTAAATTCCAAACTGGTGAAATGTTAATGCAAACATAATATGACAATTTTTCATACGGCCGTTGCACCATCCCCAATGGTCACATGACCAAAACTCAGAGGCTTTGCAACTGCTTCATAGTTATGGCGGTTGCAGTGTTCAGGCCTTTTGTGACCTTCTGACAAGCCAAGTCAATGGGGAAGCCAGATTCATTTCAAAAACTACAGTCATACCTCGTCTTACGAACCTAATTGGTTCCAGGGGGAGGTTCGTAAGACGAAAGGTTCGTAAGACAAAACATTGTTTCCCATAGGAAACAATGTAAAGTCAATTAATCCGTGCAACCCAAAAAAAACCCCGCGAAAAAAACGCTGCCGCCCGGCTGTCACCTTTTAAAACAGCCTGGGGGCTTCTCAGCGACCTCCCGAACGCCGAAGCCAAACCCGAACAACCGGGTTCGGCGTTCGGGAGGCCGCCAAGAAGCCCCCAGGCTGTTTTAAAAGGTGACAGCCGGGCGGCGGGGCTTCCCAGCAGTCTGCCGAACTTCCGGGTTCGGGGTTCAGGAGGTTGCTGGGAAGCCCCCCAGCCCGGCTGTGACCTTTTAAAACAGCCGCGCGGCTTCCCAGCAGCTTCCCGAAGCCGAACGCCAAACTCGAACTTCCGCGTTCGGCGTTCGGAGACTGCTGGGAAGCCACGCGGCTGTTTTAAAAGGTGACAGCCGGGCTGGGGGGCTTCCCAGCAACCTCCCGAACCCCGAACGCGGAAGTTCGGCAAAAGTTCGGGGTTCGGGAGGTTGCTGGGAAGCCCCCCAGCCCGGCTGCGACCTTTTAAAACAGCCGGGCGGCTTCCCAGCAACTTCCCGAAGCCGAACGCCAAACCCGAACTTCCGCATTCGGCGTTCGGAGACTGCTGGGAAGCCGCGCGGCTGTTTTAAAGGGTCGCAGCCGGGCTGGGGGGCTTCCCAGCAGTCTCCCGAACCGAACCCGGGGTTCAGAAAAATTTTGCCTCTTCTTACGAACTTTTTTCGAGTTACGAACCGGCGTTCGGGAGGCTGCTGGGAAGTCCCGCCGCCTGGCTGTCACCTTTTAAAACAGCCGCGCGGCTTCCCAGCAGTCTCCGAACGCCGGTTCGTAACTCGAAAAAAGTTCATAAGAAGAGGCAAAAATTTTCTGAACCCCGGATTCGTATCACAAGTTGTTCGTAAGACGAGGGGTTCATATCTTGAGGTACCACTGTAGTTAGTAACTTAACAACTGCAGTTATTCACTTGACAACTGTCACAAGGAAAGGAAAGTTGTAAAATGGGACAAAACTCACTTAACAAAGGTCTTGCTTAACATTTTAAATTTGGGGCTCAATTGTCATTGTAAGTTGAGGACTACCTGCATTATAACAAGGTGAAAGGGTAATCCAGTCCAGGACTTGTAGCAAAGAAAATTACTATACAATTCTGTGAGTAGCCACAAAGCTCAGCAAATCCTTTAATGACAATCTGTTTTTTCCTTATTTACTCTGATGGCTCCTAAATATTATGAATAATGCCTAACTCATATGTCTATTTCAGATTCATGTTAAACGTGGGGACCACATGAAAGGAGCACGTATGCTCATTCGTGTCGCTAACAATATCAGCAAGTTTCCATCCCGTAAGTGTTAACCACAACAAAAATCAGGGATATTTTCTTCTTCTTAAAGAATTGAGCGTTGCAGCTTTTATTAAAGTTGTTGTGTTAAACTGGTAAATATGTTTCCTATTCTGTCATACTTGTTTCATTTGCTTGATAATGTGATCTATATCATCTTAATTCTCCTCTCTGTTTTTGTTTTGATTTTTCAAGTTTCCCCCCCCACAATCTCCATATTCATATCCATGTATATGCCATGAATCATATCAAAACATACATAATTATACATTTCTATTCCATCTATCATAAATCAATATCCTAGTTTTGCACCTATTTATACTGCTATTTATGTATGTTTTTCCATCATTACATTGCACCACTTTCTCACTCTCCTCCTTCTACCTTCTTTCTCCTTTTCTCCCCCTTCCTACTTCCCTCCTCTCTTTCTCTCTTGCCTTCCCTTTCTACTTCCTATTTTCCCCTCGTAACCTTTCCCTGAGTGATTCTAATCATGATTCATCTTATGTTTAGCAGACTGCTAACATATGCCCATGCATCTTTTAGTTAACGAGGCCACTTCTAGACTTATATACATTCTGCATCATATCTATACATATAACTTCTTTTTTCTAGATATATACTGCTGTTCCAATGCTGCCTCCCCAATATTTAATTTATTCTCCATTTTCTTCCCCTTTAATCAGTCTAACGTGACTTCTATACCTATTCATTTTCAATCCCATTTTGGAAGTGTAACAATTTACAACCTAGGTAGAAAGGATTTTTTTTCAAGTCATCTAGAGACTTTGCAATAAATAAAAGTTTAATTGTTGCCTGGGTCATGCGAGATTGCTGAGCAGGGTTAATATCAATAAATTGATTACTGGTTAGAAATTCTTCCAATGTGGATTAATGATATAGTTGTCTTCAATATCGCTGCTATAATATTATTGCTCTTTAGATGATTGCTTGTTCTTCAAATTCTAGGAGATGAAATTTTATCAGCAGCAACTCTGAAATCCAGTTAGTTTTAACTGTCACTTGACAATGAGCAGCTAAACTAAAAGTTTCTTTGCCAGCGTGATGTCTGTCATTTTACCTTCAGATATTGTGCCCATCCTGACCTCAACGGTAATTGAATGTCACCGAGCAGGACTGAAAAAACCAGCCTTTGCTTTTGCTGCCATGCTGATGAGGCCAGAATATCGGAATAAAATTGACCCGAAATACAAAAGGAGAATTGAAACACTTGTCCGGTGAGCTTATGGTTATTCTGTCTAACCAAGGTTTGAGAATGCATTGATGCACAACTGGGTTCATAAGACAATCTTGTCTATGCTGTTTTAGTCTGTCATCTTGTGAACACAATAATACTTGGCCACAATTGTGGCCAAAACTTCTGTTGCTAAGCGTGGCATTTGTTAAGTTAATTTTTGCTCCATTTTATGACTTTTCTTGTCATAGTTGTTAAGTGAAGTTGCTTTTTTTAAGAGGCAAAATGTGCACTTTCTTGTGTTTCCTTTGAAGACATTTCAGTACTCATCTAAGAAGCTTCTTCAGTTCTAACTGAATGGTGGGGAATTTCTGGGTTATAGATCGTTTGGAAGAAGACAGTGGCAGAAGAATGCCATGCACACTTACCAACTAATTAAGTGCATCTTGAAGTCTGTTTTATCTTATAAGTCAACAAGGAGATTGATGTTACCCCTCATTCCTATGTGACCATATTGAGTCTGACAGAAATTAGCTAGATTTGTTTTAGCTAGTAATGGATGGAGCAAAGAGATAACTCTTCCTCACAATCAATAGCAATAACACTTAGACTTATATAACACTTCACAGGCCTTTAACAGCCCTCTCTAAGCGATTTACAGTCTCAGCCTCTTGCCCCACAACAATCTGGGTCCTCATTTTACCCACCTCAGAAAGATGGAAGGTTGAGTCAACCTTGAGCCGGTCAGGATGGAACTCCTGGCTGTGGGCATAGTCAACCTGCAATACAGTGTTCCCTTGACTTTCGCGGGGGATACGTTCCAAGACCGCCCGAGAGGCAAAAGGAAGCATTAAGCTCCTCCCATATTTGGGTATGCCAGGGTGATTCGACAAAAATACACACACACACAGACATCAGACACAGATATATGTTTGTCGACAGAACTGAGGTCACTGAGAATTTTTAAACACTTACCCCAGCCTGTGAGTGAAGAATATTGGAATCAATGTGGATGCTTGTTTTTTAAATATGTAAGAGTTTTTAGAATATTATTTAAACTAGATTTCTGTGTGTTTTTAGTAATGATATTTTAGTATATTTTAATATTAGGATTTCCCCATGTTAGTACAGTGGTACCTCATCATACGAACTTAATTGGTTCCAGGAGGAGGTTCGTAAGGTGAAAAGTTCGTAAGATGAAACAATGTTTCCCATAGGAATCAATGTAAAAGCAAATAATGCGTGCAAATCCTTCAGGAAAATCCCAAACTTTAGAAGGGAGCTGAACAGAGGGCAGGGAGGAGCAGCTAAAGGGGGCGGGTGGAAGAAGCAAGGCTAGGCTAAAGGGTGAGTGGGAAGGAAGAAAGGCAAGGGGGGCACCCCTCCCTTTTCTTTCTTCAAAAGACACCCTTTCAGTGCCTCTGCAAGCACGCTGTTCTCTGCAAAATCTTTCCTATTCCAAGCAGCCCCTCCCTTTTCTTTCTTCAAAAAAGGGGGGGAAAAGAAACCCCTTCATCCCAGCAGCAGCTGCTTGGGTTCGTAAGGTGAAAATAGTTGGGAAGAAGAGGCAAAAAAATCTTAAACACCGGGTTCGTATCTTGAAAAGTTCGTTAGAAGAGGCGTTCGTAAGATGAGGTACCACTGTATTTGTTTATTGTGAGCTGCCCTAAGTCCCAGGTGAAGGGCGGCATAGAAATCTGATTAATAAATAAATAAAACAAATAAATATATTTAGGCGAAGAAGGCAACTGAGAAATAAAAAAATGGATCCGTTCTGAATGGGCTTCTTATTTTTGCTCTCAGGCGGCCAGACACCTCCGAAGGCGAAGGGGAAGAACCAACCACGCCGTGCCCATACTGTGAATTCATGCTCCCCGAATGTGAACTTCTGTGCCCAGGCTGTAAGAACAACCTGCCATATTGCATTGCGACGGTGAGTACACGACGAGCAACTCAAGGAGCAACTCACCTTTTCCATCTTTCAGCTCCCGAAGCTGAGCTTCCAAGCCTCTTTGCATTTGGGAATCTTTTATTTTATTTATTTATTTATTTATTAGATTTGTATGCCTTGAGTTATGAGATACATACAGAATGTTTATTTTGTGCTTTAAAAAGCCTTGGGGTCTTGTTGAAATATACAGGCAGTTCTCAACATACGACCACAATCGGAGCCCAGAATTTTGGTTGCGAAGCGAGAAGTTTGTCCAAGTGAGTTTGACTCCTCTTTCACGACATTTCTCACCCCATTCATTAAGTGAATCACTGCCGTTGTTAAATTGGTTAAGGGAATCCAGCTTTCCTTTTTGGAAGGTCGCAAAATGGGATCGCGTGACACACACACACACACACACACGGGACAATGCAACTGTCTTAAATGTGAGCCAGTTTGCAAGTAAATCATGTGACCACGGGGATGCAGCACTGATTGTAAGTGTGGGAAAATGACCCTAGGTCACTTTTTCCAATGCCGTTGTAACTTTGAACAGTCACACTAAATGAACTGTCGTAAGCTGAGGACTGCCTGTAATTACTTCCAAGCAAGGCCCTTTTCCCACTGAAGCCTGACACCCCCTTGCAAATCTTCCAGGGACGACATATGGTCAAAGAAGAGTGGACTTTGTGCTCCCATTGCGAGTTCCCAGCGCTCTATTCAGAATTCAAAAAGTAAGTTTCAATCTTTTGTCATTCGATTACTTATATGCCAAGAACATTTTGTTTTGTTTTGTTGTAGCCTGCACACAAAATTCAGATTTCTACCAAGTCAAAATTAATCCCACTTATTTCATCTGGTTGTTGACCATTTCTCATTTTTATGTGCTGTATAAGACTCGCCATAAAGAGGCTGAAAATTTGTGTGTGTCTTATTTTATTTATTATTAATTACCGTATATACTCGAGTATAAGCCGACCCGAGTATAAGCCGAGGCACCAATTTTTGCCACAAAAACTGGGAAAACGTATTGACCCGAGTATAAGCCGAGGTTAGAAAATGCAGTGGCTACTGGTAACTTATAAAAATGGAAAACAATAAAATTACATTAATTGAGACATGTTTTAGAATATTTATTTTAAAGAAAACCAGTAAACTAGCTCTGTAAATTTAAAAGAGGGTAAACAAATTAACAATATTAACAATAAATTAAAAAGTAAAAAAAGTAGCTCGATCAGGAACAAAGCTAAAACCTAACAGTTAAAATCCTTCAAAACTGGATTCCTTCTCATCATTAATTGGATTTACATTATTGTTCTGTTTTTATATATGCTGTGAGCCACCCTGAGTCCTTGGAGAGGGATTGCATACAAATCCAATTAAATAAATAAACAAACAAACAAACAAATAAATAAGTGTATCCAAAGAAGAGCTTCAGCATTAGCTGCTGTGAGGTTATCAGCATAGAAAACCAAATAGATAGATAGATAGATAGATAGATAGATAGATAGATAGATAGATAGATAGATATAGATAGAAAGATAGATAGACAGACAGACAGACAGAAAAATAGATAGATAGATAGATAGATAGATAGATAGATAGATAGATAGATAGATAGATAGATATAGATAGAAAGATAGATAGACAGACAGATAGAAAAATAGATAGATAGATAGATAGATAGAAATAGATACAGATAGATAGATAGATAGATAGATAGATAGATAGATAGATAGATAGAAAAATAGATAGATAGAAAAATAGATAGATAGAAAGATAGACAGATAGAAAAAGAATTCCTGTCTAGCTCTGCCTCATAACACATTATTAGATCCTATCCAAGCAAGGACAGCAACTACCACAAAATACCATTTTTTAAACAGTTTAAATCCTTTCAAAGGAGGGGGAGGAGAATCTGACAGCAGGGGGCCTTTTTAATCCGACTAGGGACAATGCAGATAGAGCAAAGAATAGTTACTCACCATTGCTTTTTTCCCCTCGGTTGGAGCAAATGGCTGCCTCATTTGCTTGAGGCAGGGAGAGGAACTACGGTGTGCCAGAGGGGACAAAAGCTGGTGCCTCCTCGCTCTGGCTCAAGCAATGGCGCCCTCGTGTGGTGACTTTGTCAATGACCCGAGTATAAGCCGAGGCTGTGTTTTTCAGCCCATTTTTTGGGCTGAAAAACTCGGCTTATACTCGAGTATATACGGTACATTTATATGCCACCCCTCTCTGAGGACTCGAGGCGGCTTACAACATGTAGAAAAAAACAATACAATATAGTAGGCTAAATCCAATTAATTTAAAACTAAATATACTAATCTACGGAGAGGGGCAGCATACAAATCTAATAAATAATAATAATAATAATAATAATAATAATAATAATAATAATAATAATAATAATAATAATCTATAATCCCCAATTTTATTTGAAAAAAATTCTTATATTCCGAATAGCTTTTTCGAAGCTTTTCCCCCCAGCCCTAATGAGATGCTAACGATCTTTCCAACTCTTACCGGCTTGCAGGCTTTTTTATTGCTACTCCCTCCGAATATTTTTTCAGCCCTAAATCTACAGTCTCTTTTTCATTGCTACTCACTCCAAATAAGGTTTTTTAAGCCATAACCAGGGGATAAAATAATGTGCTGAAGCTGACCAGACTAAGGACGTTAGCCAGAGGAATACCTGGCAGGTAATTTCCCCCCCTCTATTTTTGTCCCCCAAAACTAGGGTACATCTTATAATCCAGTGCGTCTTATACTCTGAAAAAAATACAGTACTTTTTATTGCTTTCATCTTCCTAAATAATTTATTTCAGCCAACAATAGCCAAAGAAAAGTTCATTGCTATGTTTGGATTTGCAGGACCATAACCAAAGTTCCATTACAAAAATGTCTGATTGGTTGCATTAAGACTGATCTAACCGCATATATACACCTGCGTTTGAGATTTTAAGTGATGATTGATTAGGATTACATAAAATGATTTCCCGTTAGGAAATAGCTTTAGAAATACTGCACGTTGGCATATAAATTTAAGTGGGGGGGAAAATCTCTCTCCCTAAAACTTAACACCTGCTTCCATTTAAAATCTTGAAATGTGCAAACCTTTGCTATGTTTTTCACAAATGGCATAAAAATCAGAAATTGTCTGTACATATACACATAGAGGTGTCTGATCTTGCCTGTGAATGTGTCGTGACATTTCTAATGTCCCAATGCTAGACAGTAAATTGACTCTACCAAAATATTTATTACTTATTATTTATTTGATTAGACTTATATGCCGCCCCTTTCCGAGGACTTGGATATATTGTAATATATATTTATTGGCCATAAATATGGTATGGCCTACCAAAATATATGGTATGTTAAATTTTGCATTGGCATCCTTCAGTCTCAAAAGACCATGGTATCATGTTGTGGATTCCCCACATGATAAATTTAATTAATTAATTAATTTCCCAGAGCATGATAAATTTCCCAGAGCATGATAAATTTAAATTAATTAATTAATTAATTAAATGCTGTGGATTCCCCAGAGCATGATAAAATTAATTAAATTAAATGTCAAATTTGTGACTAGGTATATAATATTCTTCTATTTGAAATCCTCTCTCTCAATTTGGAAAATGTCTAGTTTGTTGAAAAAGATGTACGTAATGTCTGTGTCTTCTGAGAAGGGCGGCATATAAGTCCAATTAATAAATAAAATTAAAAAATAAATGTTTTGAAACTAGCCTCTAGTTATTGTGACTAAAAAATATAAATTATGAACTTGGGCTCTGCTAGTGTTATTCCTTTCTACCAACTGCTTGGAGTAATATAAAACATCGTCCATTGCACCGAAGTGAATCTGTTGATGGGAGAGGCATCAACATATGCTGTCAAAGACGCTAGTGTACTCTTTTGCAACTTGCACGGGTGATGCTCCTTGCAGGAGGTAGTGAAAGTGTCTTCTTTCAATAGTTTGTTGCAGAGCGAAGGCGCATGTCCCATGTGTTCGGAAAAAGTCAACGCCAGCACCCTAAGCAGAGCAGCTGATTGCACACCATACCTCAAGCCTGACGTGGAACAATAATTTTAATCAAGTTAAGTGGCCCAGTCTTCCTTTTCATGTATAGAACTCAGAATATTAAAGAACGTTATTTCTTTGTAACTGGCCTATTCCCTCGTGCGCGCTCACCTCCCTACACGTACCTCCCAATTTTAATTTTTTTAAGCTTCTTCCGCTTGCTTTCCATGATGCGTTGTGTATGTGGAAGGACGCTGGGCCCTCTTCCACGATACCAATTCTACACTCTGATTTCTCTCTGCTCGATGTCTGTAAAGTGTGCATTGGCAGTCACGTAAATCGGAACCTTGTACTCTTAATGTGTAGCTCCAAAGGAGTGAAGATGAGACATCAGGACATGATCGAGGGTACCGACTTGTCTCTCTGCAAGGATGCGCTGTACAGTCGAAGAATGAGCACAGACAGCCCCTCCTTGATCACTACTGAGCCATGGTGGTGCTGTGATTAGAATGCAGTACTGCAGGCTACTTCTGACTGCCGACTGCTAGCAGTTCAGCAGTTTGATCCTGACCGGCTCAAGGTTGACTCAGCCATCCATCCTTCCGAGGTGAATAAAATAAGGACCCAGATTATTTTGGAGCAAGAGTACAGTGATACCTTGTCTTACAAACTTAATTGGTTCCGGGACGAGGTTCTTAAGGTGAAAAGTTTGTAAGACGAAACAATGTTTCCCATAGGAATCAATGGAAAAACGATTAACGCATGCAAGCCCAAAATTCACCCCTTTTGCCAGCCAAAGCGCCTATTGCACTGCTGGGATTCCCCTGAGGCTCCCCTCCATGGGAAACCCCACCTCCGAACTTCCGTTGCCAGCGAAGCACCCGTTTTTGCGCTGCAGGGATTCCCCTGCTGGGATTCCCCTGCAGCATCACAAAAACACGGCGGTCCGGAGGTGGGGTTTCCCATGGAGGAGAGCCTCAGGGGAATCCCAGCAGCACAAAAACGGGTGCTTCGCTGGCAACGGAAGTCCAGAGGTGGGGCATCCCAGTGGCGGCGGTGGGTTTGTAAGGTGAAAATAGTTTATAAGAAGAGGCAAAAAAATCTTAAACCCCGGGTTTGTATCTCGAAATGTTTGTATGATGAGGCGTTTGTAAGATGAGGTATCACTGTATATAAGTCTGAAGTGCTATTGCTATCCCTGTATTGTAAATTGGAGCAATCCGAGTTTAATAAACCAGGGTGGTCCTTAGCAAAATGATGCGGTTGAAGACACCACACAAGTAAACGATAAGAAACGCAGGTAGCCCTGGACTTGTAACCATAATGCAGCCTCCAATTTCTGTTTTTCAGCGACAGAAATGCTAAGTGAATCACTGCAGTGGATAAAATTCATAACTCATTTGTTAAGTGAATCAAGATTCCCCCTTTGGTCAGAAGTCACCGAATTCAGTCAACTGTACAACTGATAGAGATATCAGTTTCCAAGCAGATACAGTGGTACCTCTACTTACGAATTTATTTTGTTCCATGACCAGGTTTTTAAGTAGACGTTTGTAAGAAGCAATTTTTCCCATAGGAATCAATGTAAAAGCAAATAATACATGCAATTGGAGAAACCACAGGGAGGGTGGAGGCCGTGTTTCCTCCCAAAAGATTCCCAGAGAGGCCCCACGGAGGCTTCTCCCCGCCTTTTCCGGCCGTTTCCTCCCAGGAGATTCATAGAGAGGCCCCATGGAGGCTCCTGCCTTTTCCGGTTACAGTTTTGGAGGCTCGGGTTTGTAAGTGGAAAATGGTTCTTGAGAAGAGGCCAAGAGGTGTTTGTAGGTAGATGTCACTGTATATAAGACAACTTCCATTAACATGCAATGCATTTAAAGACAAAATACTGGTTAAAAATATGAAAACTAGTTTTATTGCAACTTTTACGCGGTGATGCACTTTCATATACAAAAATGAGTAACTGCTTAGGGTTTGGGTCATTATATGTTATGTACATGGGTAGGAACATAATGAGCATTTCTAAAAAAATAATGTGAAGGGAAGCACTAGCAGCTTGGACTCTTTCTACCAGAGAGCTGAGCCTTTTTCTATATTTACAGGAATCAAACAATACAAATTCTGTTTGCCTCTTTTTCTGCAAAAAGACGATTTACATACTGTATATATTTGCCGTTGCTGTGCAGTGTTCGCAAGGCAATTGGTGCAGAGTTTCCCCAACCATTCATTGTGCCCACAGTCCAACAGGAAGCTTGCATAGATAATTTATTTAGCTTTTTTCTTTGATTTTCCTTTTTTCCTTTCTTCCTTCATTTCTGCTTTTGGTGGCTTGGCAGTTTTGGTCTTTTTCTGTCAAAAAGAAGATACATTTTAAAAAAATGCAAACTGAATCACAGCGCCTCTAGCTAACTCACTAATTCATTTTTCAGTTGTAAACTCTTCCACATATTTATATGTGGGACTTTGAAGGTCTCCTGCTTAGGCAGGAAATCCTACACTACACCAGACAAATGGTTATGCAACATATTCTTAAAAACTTCCAGTGTTGGAATATGTACAACTTCTGGAGGCAAGCTTTTCCACTGGTAAATTGTTCTCCCTGTCAGGAAATTTCTCCTTAGTTCTAGGTTGCTCCTCTCCTTGTTTAGTTTCCACCCATTGCTTCTTGTTCTACCCTCAGGTGCTTTGGTTGACTCTCTCTTCTTTGTGGCAACCCCTGAGATATTGGAACACTGCTATCATGTCCTTCTGTTCATTAAACTAGCCATGCCCAGTTCCTGCAACCATTCTTCTTATGTTTTACCCTCCAGTCCCCTAATCATCTTTGTCGCTCTTCTTTGCACTTTTTCTACAACATCCCTTTTGCATCGTGGCAACCAAAATTGAATGCAGTATTCCAAGTGTGGCCTTACCAAGGCCTTATAATGTGCTATCAACACTTCACGTGATCTTCATTCTATCTCTCTATTAATGCAGCCTAGAACTATGCTAACTTTTTTGACAGCTTACTAAAAAAATCCAAAGGGACATCCTAATATACATCTAACGTTTCCAAACAAATAGCAAATCACACAGGGCATGGATGTAAAATCCAAGCAAAATATAAGGGGGAGACGATAACAGTAAAAAAAAAGTGGGGGAAAATAAACTGACTAATCTAGAACCAAAACCCTATTCAAAAACATTGTACAGATCGGTCTTCAAGTCAACTGTAAAACAGTTTCTATGCTAGGACGGCTGGAACTTTGAAGAACAGTCGCAAGGCCCATTTATTAATCACCGTTTTAAGTTCAAACACGTCTCTGAGGTCCGAGAACTGCCTGTGAATTCGCATATTTAAATGCGCTGCCAAGGTACCTTAATCATTGCGTCGCTTTCCAGGCTCCCTCGCTCGGCCTCGGCTTCATTCGATTCCAGTTCTTCGCTGATATCCGCGTCCAATGAGCCCGCTCGTTTTGACTTCGTCACAATTTGCAGGGAATACGGTGTGAGATGTGCAACTTTATTGTAGGCGCGCGTGAACGCCGATTTAACCTATTGAGGCCAAACCAATTAAGACTTTTAAGCAATTAAGACTTTTAAGTCCTCGGAGAGGGGCGGCATATAAATCCAATAAATAAATAAACAAGATCCCATTTTTGGTTCAGCAATTATTGCAAATTGCTTTACATCAACTCCTCATTTGGCAGTTGCCTTTTGCAAATACAATGGGAATAAATTTGTTTCCTGACCGATGTCCACATTTACGAGCACATGTTTTTGCCCTTGACCATGCATGCAGAAGTGAAAGTGATACTAATGTAGAGGGTAAGGGGTCATTTATCTGAATGAGATAAATATATATGTATATAAAAATATGTAGGTATGTACGTACCATGTTCCCCTGAAAATAAGAGCCTGTCTTATAATTTTTGAACCCTGAAATAAGCACTTGGCCTTTATTCCCATGAACTCAAAAGCCCAATTGGGCTTATTGTCAGGGAATGTCTTATTTTGGGGGAAACAGGGTATGTATACCTCCCAGAGACCAATAAGATCACACAGAGTTGGCCTTCTTTGGGTCCCGTCAATCAAGCAATACAGGTTCGCAGGAGTACAGGGGGGGGGGGGGGCTTCTCTGTGACTGCCTCGGCTTTATGGAACCAACTTTCTCATGGTGTCTATATTGCTCCCACTTTACTGTTTGGAGAATCAATAAAAACCACCTTCTGATCTGCTTAGACCAGGGATGTTAAACACAATGCGAACAGGAAACGTGGTTGGGGAGGGGCGTGAAGCTGGCCACGCCTAACCAGTCAGCCACGCCCAGTGAGTGACATCAAGCTGGCCATGCCCGCCCAGAACCCCTGAGGTCAACCATAGCACTGATCAGTGAAGGGTTGCTGGCTCCTGCCACTAATGGTGCGCTCTGCGCACCGTTCCCTGTCTCCAATGGGTGTGGTTGGATGCCTGAGCGAGATTTTGCTTCTGTGCGGGGAGCAAAATCTCGCGAGGGGACACGCGCACTCGCGAGATTTTGGTGGGGTTTTTGCTTCCGCGCATGCCAAAAATCACTGAAATCTCCTGCGCCCGTGCATCCTCTCATGAAATTTTGTTTCCTGCACATGCGCAGAAGCAAAGTCTCGCTCGGGCGCACACCCACCTTCCAGCAGAGCTGTGCGCACAGCTCCATTTTCACTACCAGAAAGCCCACCTCTCCAGACCCAATACTGGCTCCGATGTGGCCCACAATGAAATAGAGTTTGACCCCCTAGCTTAGAGTTCAGCTTTGCCTTTTACAAGCCAGTGTTTATACTATTCTGGGGACTAAGGGATGTAACACGCCAGATGTTCTAAGTGGCCGAAAGATCACACTTTTTTCTGCATCAATTAACCACACATGTCAACGCCGCCACCGCCTGGGTTTCAAAATCTGCATATGTTGTTGCGTTGGCTGTATCTCTCGGGAGCCGGCTATCTATTTTGAACACGATTATTGGTTCAAAGCTCCACTTTCAAGAAACCAGCCAAATACACTGACGGGCAGGGACAAACCAATCACATGCCTTGGAATCCAATTTGGAAAACACGCTGGGCTTCCCCGCCCAAGTGGTGACCTCCATGAGGTTTTCGACATCTTCCTTCAACAAGCAGTAAGAATCCATGAAGGCCACAGCGTCCCGGACTCCTTCCGAGCCTTGGCAAGTCAACGGTTTCATCACCGCATCCCGCAAATAAGACAGATAGTCCAGATTTACGGCGCTCTTACTGGTGTGCGTTCTGCGGGGAGAGAGAGAAAAAAAAAGGTATTTTAACCAGGAGCTGGAATGGGCCTGGACTTTGCCGTAAGCGCCGTCTGACTCCCAACTCTGGAGGATGTACAATACAGCCAATAAAACAAGAAAGGAATGCGCCCATTACGAAATGAAAAAGAAACGGCCAGGAAGGATGGTAGATTCAGTGAACCACAGCCACACATAATCTGAACCACCTTAACCTGAGTATCCGGGAGCACAACCTGGTCTTTAAAGCCTTCTGGAATGCCAGGAAGATCACTGGGGAGACGGCATGCTTGTCTAACAGAAAAAATGATTTTATTGAGCCAGGGTGCCTCAGTGGTCAGAGTGCAGTACTGCAGGCTATTTCTGCTGCCTCCCGGCTGCCTGCAGTTTAAATCTCACCAGACTCAAGGTCGACTCAGCCTTCCGTCCTTCCCAGTTGGGTAAAATGAGGACCCGGATTGTGGGGGCAAGAGGGTGACTCTGTAAACCGCTTAGAGAGGACTGTAAAGCAATGTGAAGTAGTATATAAGTGCTATTGCTATCCAAGTCGTGGTGGCGCAGTAGTTAGAATGCAGCATTTCAGACTTAATTCTGCCAACTGCCAGCAGTTCGATTCTGACTGGCTCGGGTTGACTCAGCCTTCCATCCTTCCAAGGTGGGTAAACTGATGACCCAGATTGTTGAGGGCAATTATGCTGACTCTGTAATTCAATTCAATTCAATTCAATTTATTAGATTTGTATGCCGCCCCTCTCTGAAGACTCCCGCTTAGAGAGGGCTGTAAAAAAACACTTTTGATTTAATATAATTAATTATCAGTTTTAAAGGCGGGCAACTAAAAATAAGAGAGAGTGGGAACAGAGTGTGGACACAGAGTTCACGAGATAATCAGAACTGCAGAAAAAAGAATTGCTGCCAATCTGCCTTCCGGGGGCGGGGGAAATATTTACCGACCACTCACATCCTGGACATAAACTGTTTCAATTCTTACCCTCAAATCGTCACTACAGAGCGCTGCACACCAAGACAACTAGACACAAGGACATTTTTCCCCCGAACGCCATCACTCTACTAAATAAATAATTCCCTCAACACTGTCAAACATTTTACTAAGTCTGCACTACTATTACTACTAGTTTTTTCCCATCATTCCTATCACCCATTTCCTCCCACTTATGACTGTATGATTGTAACTTGTTTGCATCCTTAAGATTTTTATTAATATTGATTGTTTCCTGATTGCTTACTTGACCCCTTGATGTCAACAAATGTCTTCTTTTTACATTAAACATTTCAATGTTTAATATTTAAATATTTACTGACCCCCCCACATCCTGGACATAAACTATTTCAACTCCTACCCTCAAAATGTTGCTACAGAGCACTGCACACCAAGACAACCAGACACAAAAACAGTTTTTTCCCAATCACACTTGGCCAATGAAGAATTCTATTCTCGGCCACATGATTCCCACGTGGTCTTAAGGGACAGCGCCACGTCCAGGCGATTGCAAGCATGAAGCCACGAAGGGATTCAGGCATGAGCGACTGAAGGACTTTCTCAAGCTAGGCAAGGGTACCACTCTGGGATTCCTGATCTCCCAACTCCTGCTTGCGCATCAGGTGACAGCTCTGGCCAGCAACACCTTTGCAATGGGGCAAAGATCACTGCCTCACTTAGCAACAGAAATTTTGGGGATCAACTGTAGTGCTCGTATTACCTGAGACTCATATGCATTGAAAGCTCCTGTACGATGCGGTCGTGCTTCCCCGTGGATGAAAATTTACCCAACCAACTTGGGAAACTTGGGAATTGTTGCAAATAGCCTCTCATCAACTCCCCAGGCAGGACACTTGAATAAATTGCCTGGAAATGGAAGGAAACGGGTTTTAGCACATTTAGGAATGCAGCTTAAAATTAAGAGGCATAGGAGACAATATTAAGCTATAGCGGTTAATTTGGAAAAAGATGAAAATTAGAGGCGACAAAAAGCAGGAGGCAGCATTAGAACAATAGTATATACCTAGAATAAAGAGTTATATGTGTCGAAATGACATAAAAAATTACAATTTTAGAAGAGACGCCAATAGTTTAAAGATGTATGGGAATATGTTATCAGTTTGTTAAATATAAAATGAATTAGGATTAGAATCACTCAGGCAAAGGTTAACATGGAGAAAGAAGTAGTAGAAGGGAAGGGAGTAGTGGAAGTAGGAAGGGGAAGAGAAGGAGTAAGAAGGTAGAGGAAGGAGAGATAGGGGGAGTGTAAAGAAAAACAGACTGATGATAAATAACAGCATAAAATAGGTGCAAACTATGATATTGATTTATGACTGGATAAAAATATATAATTTATTGCAGTGTTCCCTCTAATTTTTTGGGGGGGTGGGCGGAAAAGTATAGTGTCTGAGCGGCGGTCCCTTCGGGACTGGGCGGCACAGAAATAATTAATAAACAAACAAACAAACAAACAAACAAATAAAAAACCCACCCTGTTTTGCCTCAGAGAATTTCAAAATAAAATACTGTACTGTGTGTATAACAGTGAGCTCATAATAGGGCAACTCTATCAATATCAAAATGCCACTTAAATAGTTGAGCTAGTTTCAAACTAGATTTTGATTTTCTTTCTCTCTTCCTTACTCCCATTCTTTTTCTTTCTCTTTTCCTTCCTCTCTTTTTTCTATCTGTTTCTCTCTCTTCCTCTCTTCCTCTCTCTCTCCTTCCCTCTCACTCTTTCCCTCTCGGCTTCTGGGCAGGTTTGGAAAACTCTGAGTTGATGATGATGTTTAAGTGAGCGATTGCTCACTGCTCAGCTTAGAGGGAACTATGATTTATTGGTTTGGATTCGGATTATGTGTGTTATTGATAATATTTTAAGGTATATGCTTGAATATATATGTAAATTGCGAAGAAAAAACTTTTACAAAAAAGACAGTGAGTTCTAGTCCCACCTTAGCCATAAAAGTTGGCTGGGTGTCTTTGAGCCTATCCCCTGGAGACAGTGAGTTCTAGCCCCGCCTCAGGCATGAAAGTCAATTGAATGGGTTTAGATCAGTCAGTCTCTCTCAGTCCAATCTACCTCACAGGGTTATTGTGGGGAATAAAACAGGAGAACGGAGGAGCATTGGGTACATTTGCCACCTCGAGTTATTTATAAAAATAATAAAAATAAAATTGTGCCATTGGGGCACTGTCGACTCCTACTAGCCGCATAGATAAATCCCTCAGGTTTTGCAGAGGAAAATAATGAATAACGCCACCCTGAATCATCTGAGAAGAGTGGCATAGAAATCTGATAAATTATAATAATAATGATGATGTTGATGATGAAATAAATAATGAAACCAAGCTGGCTTTTAAGAAAACTGTGTGATTATTTGTGCAAGAAACAAATTTGAACTGCATTTAAACTACACCCAGAACAAGGCTATGGCTTTATAGGTTATGACCTATAAAGCCCTACATGGCTTAGGACCAGATTACCTACGGCAGTGTTTTTCAACCAGTGTGCCGTGGCACACTAGTGTGCCGCGAGACACGGTCAGGTGTGCCGTGAAGGAGGAAGCTCAGGTTCTGGTCTCACAACTTTTTGCTGAGAGAGAGAGAGAGAAAGAAAGAGTGAGAGAAAGAGAGAAAGAAAGCAAGAAAGAGAGAGAAAGAAAGCAATAGAGAGAAAAGATAGAGAGAAAGCAAGAGAGAGAGAGATAGAAAGCAAGCAAGAGAGAGAGAGAGAAAAGGAGAGGAAGGGAGAGAGAGAGAGAGAAATGAGCAAAGAGGGGAGGAAAAAAGAGAAATGAGGAAATGATTGAGACAGAGAATGAGAGGAAAGAGAGAGAAACAAGAGAGAGAGAGAGAGAGAGAGAGAAGTGACTCTTGATTTAAAACATATGATAAAAAGCACCCAAAAAATAAGAGAGAAAAAACACCAGCCCTCACCTGTTTTTGGAAATGGTTCATGTATACATGTATACACACACACACACACACACACACACACACACACACACACACACAAGAGGGGGAGGGGACAGGGATGGAAAAAGAGAGGAGAGTGTCTTAGAGTGTCGTTTTGTGTCCTTTTGGTTGGTGGTGTGCCCCAGGATTTTGTAAATGTAAAAAATGTGCCGCGGCTCAAAAAAGGTTGAAAATCACTGACCTACGGGACCACCTTCGGCCTCATGCATCTCAGCAACCGGCCAGGTCTCACAGAGTCGGCCTTCTCCAGGTAATGTCACCTGGTGAGGCCTGAAGAAGAGCCTCCTCTGTGGTGGCTCCAGCTCTTTGGAACCAACTCCTTCCGAAGATTCGTACCGCCCCCACCCTCCTGGCCTTCCGCAAGGCCTTGAAGACCCATCTTTGTCAGCAGGCACGGGGGATGCTAAGTGTTAAGAACCAACTCCGGCCGATGTTACGAATGGCTAAATTCAGTTGGATGAACGTGGATGATTGGGTTTTTAGGTAACGGCGTTTTAGAATTTTTTAGATTTTTAAATATTAGATTCCTTACACATTTCGTATGTGTATTTATGATGTTGTAAAGCTGCCCTGAGTCAATTGAGGAGGGCGGCATAGAAATCTAATTAAACAAATAAATAAAATGAATAAGGCAGCAGGAGAACCTGAGTTGGCAGAAGGCTCCAGTTTTGTCTCGCGCGAATCTGGCGGTCAACTAAGTCGCCATCGCAGATGCTGTCGGCCGTTTTGCTCAACAAGAGGAGTTCTTTCTTCAAGTTGTTTCTGAAAAAGAGGGAAGAGAGCTCATGTTCAGGCCGACATTTATTTAAACGGGCTTCAATACCCACAACTCTTTGTCGCAGCTCACCCAGCGGCGGCGGGCTTGACGTGGAGGTAGTTTTCCTGCACAAAGAGGGGTCCCAGAGAGTAATCGTGGAAGAAGAGATCTGCCTTGTCTATCAGCGACATGTGGGACGTCTCTTCTCCCTTGGCGAAAACTTTCCTCACCACATCAAAAGGACCCTGGAGAAAAAAGAGTCACTCAGGAAACCGACGAAGAGGATGGATCGGATGCGCCTGAAGTGACACGCAAACCTGTCGGTCAGATATGCTGGCATTTGTATCAAATGCCCCCCTTACAACAGGTGAGCTGGAACTAAGGGGCTGTTAACCGTGTTTTCCCCAAAATATGACCTACTCAGAAAGTAAGTCCTATCTGGATTTTTTACAGGCACCCAATATAAGCCCTACCCCCAAAATAAGCCCTAATTAAGACCCTGCCCACTCCAGGGGGGGAAATTAAACCAGGGTGTGGATACAGGGATGGAGCTGCCCTACTCAAGGCTGCTGGGATTGCCAAAGGATATTGCCGCTTCCACGCATCGCGTTTTAGGCCTTTGCACGCCCCATTTGTGGCTGTCACGTCGTGTTTTCGGGAGGCAATATGGCTTAGTGATTCCCGCAACCTTGAACAGCTCTCAAATGGAGCGTTTGGAGGCTGAAAAACACGAGACGTGAAGCCCAAAATGGCAACCCAGAACCATGCAGAAGCATGGTTGTGAACATGCACACGTAACTACATATAGTCATCTTTGTCTAAAAAGCACTGGTTGCTTAAGTGAACAACCAATTTCTCTGCAAATGTGCAAACCACATTTTCTGCGTTATCAAGGGTGGCATTTTCCGCCCTTGCTTGTATTACAGTTATGTCTCATTTCCAAACACATCAAATAAGCATGGACTTCGTTCTCTTCTTTGCTAAATGTTCTTAAGCTTTGTCAAAATTTTATGTCGTTTCTTAGGTGGTCTATAGTTTTTTAGTTTTTTTAAAAATGTGATTTATATCTAGGTACTGCTGGGTTTTTAGTAGCGGCATGGAAAATGTTTCAAATTTAAAACACTTGAGGGTTCAAAAAAAGTTCCGCTTTGAGATCAAATCCTAGTTTTAATTCTGCTGGTTTTAGAAGTATTGTGGACTTAAAATACTCTTGTATTGGGAGACTACTACAGGTGTTCCTTTAGGGCATTTTGAAGAAAGTTTAAACGAGTCATTTCAAACTTGGAAGGATTTCTAAAAGTCTCCAAAACCCCTCCTGAAGTGTGTTGCACGGACAAGGGACTTCAATCAAACTTACCAGCTTAATATCCTTTTTGGCTTTACTGGCATCTTCTTTGACACCGTCATAAGTCAAAGTTTTGTCTCTGGCACACCACATGCTGAGATTATGCAACACCTTCCAACAAAAAAGAAAACACAAATGTTCAGGCTCGCTCATAAGGCCTGTTGACTAAGGTAAAATCCACATGACAAATTCTTTTGACAAACTAATGTTGCAGATCAATATTTCCTGCTGGTCTTATTTTATTTTATAACATACAGTGGTACTTCTACCTAAGAATGCCTCTACTTACGAACTTTTCTAGATAAGAACCAGGTGTTCAAGATTTTTTTGCCTCTTCTCAAGAACCATTTTCCACTTACAAACCCAAGCCTCCGAAACTGTAACCGGAAATGGCAGGGAGAAGCTTCCATGGGGCCTCTCTAGGAATCTCCTGGGAGGAAACAGGGCCAGAAAAGGCGGGGAGAAGCCTCCGTGGGACCTCTCTAGGAATCTACTGGGAGGAAACAGGGGCAGAAAAGTGAGGAGAAGCCTCCGTGGGGCCTCTCTAGGAATCTCCTTGGAGGAAACAGGGCCGGAAAAGTGGGGAGAAGCCTCCGTGGGGCCTCTCTAGGAATCTCCTGGGAGGAAACAGGGGCAGAAAAGTGGGGAGAAGCCTCCGTGGGGCCTCTCTAGGAATCTCCTGGGAGGAAACAGGGCCAGAAAAGGCGGGGAGAAGCCTCCGTGGGACCTCTCTAGGAATCTACTGGGAGGAAACAGGGGCAGAAAAGTGGGGAAAAGCCTCCGTGGGGCCTCTCTAGGAATCTCCTTGTAGGAAACAGGGCCGGAAAAGTGGGGAGAAGCCTCCGTGGGGCCTCTCTAGGAATCTCCTGGGAGGAAACAGGGCCTCCACCCTCCCTGTGGTTTCCCCAATCGCACATAGGGAGAGGGGCGGCATACAAATCTAATAAATAATAATAATAATAATAATAATAATGATTCCTATGGGGAAAATTGCTGCTTCCTACAGATTTTTCTGCTGAAGAACCTGGTCACAGAACGAATTAAGTTCGTAAGTAGAGGTACTACTGTAATCCTTCTTTCAATCAATCCCCCTTTCCTTTCCTCTAATTGGTCAACGATTCTGCTTCCAATTGCCTTCAAGTCGTGCCTGCCAGAATGCTTTGCACATGTGCAGAGGGTAAAAGACCCCAAATGGAGGTGGGTGGGTGGAGCCTTGCGCTGCCTTCGCGACCGGCTCTCCAATGACCGACAGGCACGAGCGAACTGGGAGCATTTCACCCCTGCCTCCAGCTCTTTCATCTACAGGGTGTTCGGGGGAAAGCATTTTGAAATTCCCTGATTTCCCTGATGTTTCCCTGTAACTTGCGATCTAGTTAAGGCACATTCGTAGATGACGTCATACCAAATGGCTAAGCCGTGGAGAAATATCAATAGCTGAGGAAGCAAGTTGTTGCCAAAGTTATGCTCGTTTTTGCTTGACTCTGCCAGGCAGCGCGATCCATTTTATTTTCATGATTTTTCCCTGACTTTTAAACATTTTAATAGTTTGTTTTCCCCCCGATTTATTCCGATTTTTTTCACGAATTCCTTGATATTTCCCGAACTGCCGATTTCCCTGATAATTCCCTGATTTCCCTGTTTTGCGGGTTTGCTGGGCACGCTGCATCTTAGAACTATAAAAGGGATTGTAGATTCAGTCTTGTTAGGTGACCCACCTGTCTGATATCCTGATTAGCTGCCAGAATGAGTTCATTCATTGCCGGCGGCGGAACCTTTAATCCTTCTTTGAAAGCAATGGACATCATAGCGCCCTGCAAAAGCCATTTGTTTCGTATGAGCAAATAGAGAAAAGATTTAAAGAGGAGACAAGAGCATCGTCATTTACAGAGTTGGAAACAGGCAACATTACCTCAATGTCAACAAATATCTTCTTTTTACATTAAATGGATGCATTTATGCATAAATATGAACATACAGAAACAAGTCCAAATCTTCTACTGTCTATGGCTGCAGGAAGAAATTGCAAAAATAAAAATTGCAGGTTTCTGTTACTGCCCCGGCCCCTAACTTTTCATTACGGGTAGACCTCGGACTTACAACAGTTCAATTTAGTGAATGTTCGGAAGTTACAATGGCTCTGAAAAAAGTGATTAATAACCTCTTTTTCACTCTTAACGATTGTTCCAGCATCCCGACATGATCACACAATTTAATTTTGGATGCTTGGCAACTGGCTCGCATTTAAAGATGGTTTCCGTGTCCTGGGAGTCTGGGAAGGGTTCTTTACCTTGATCTGTTCTACCCTCGGCCTTGGAAAACGAAGGTCAAAACAATAGTGGACCAGAGAACGGATCTTGGAATGGTTCCGATCGTTGCACATGCAAATGATAGGGATTTTGGTGTGCTTGATAAGGTCTATTAGCTCCTGCAAAAGGAAAAAAAATGATGAAGTTACGAATCACTGTGGTAACTACTCAACAAACCGGTCTGCATCGAACAGGATCTAGCACCGTGATAGCGAACCTATGGCATGTGTGGCGTTGCCCTATATCAGCGCCAAAGCGCATGTGTGCACCGGCCAGCTGATTTTCAGCCTTCCAGGAGGGGCAGGAGAGGAGGCCGTTTTCACCCTGCCCAAGCTTCAAGAAAGCCTCCAAAGTCTGTGGATGGCAAAAAACAGACCCAACGGGCTTATCAGAAGCTCGGAAACAAACTACTGGTATGCCTGTTGGGCCCATTTTTCGCCATCCCCAGACGTCAGGTGTTCTGTCGAGCTCTCTGGTAGAATTCTCCCAAAAATTCACAGGTACAAATTTCAGACACACACACGTTTGAAAATTCAAAACAATGTTCTTTATAATGAAAATTCACTTAAACCAAGCCCTCTTTTGGTATAGCAAAGAGCACTGTCTCCAAACAAACTGGTAATTTGTACAAGTCCCTTATCAGTTCTGTGATACTTAGCTTGCAGCTGTGAGGCAATTCACAGTCCTTTTTTCACAAAGTGAAACACACTTTTCCCTGGTTTAGTTTCAAAGCGGGGAAAAAGCAGCACACGAAAGGTCCAAGTCAGTAAAGCAGTCATGAAACACAACAATCAGAGAATCCTCCACAATGGCCAAACCCACAGGCTGCTCTTTATAGCAGCCTCACTAATTACCACAGCCCCACCCAACCACAGGTGGCCTCATTTTCTTTGATAATAATCTCTCAGTTGTTGTTGCCTATGCATCGCTCTCCACATGTGTGGCTGTATCATTAACTTTTGTTCCGAATCCAAGGAGGAGCTAGATAATTGGTCTCCTTCTGAGCTGTCTGCCACACTCTCCTCCTCCCTGTCACTCATGTCTTCTTGGTCAGAGAAGCCTTCATCAGCAGATTCCACCGGGGGCAAAACAGGCCTGCAGCATGTGGATGTCTCCCCCACATCCACAGTCCTTGGGGCAGGAGCTGGGCCAGAGCTAACCACAACATCAGGATGTTTTCCTGATGCCTGAGAAGGGCAAAAAATGGCACAACTGGAAGTCTGGAGGCTTCAGTGAGGTTTGTGCACATGCGTAGGGAGTAGGAATCACGGGGTGGGGGTTTGTACATGCATGTGCAGGGGTAGAGGGCATTATCAGTAGGGGTACACACATGAGCATTATCGCATGCACCGTTTTGGCACCCAAGCAAAAAAAGGTCCGCCATCACTGATCTAGCAGATCAAAATGCTGTCACAAAATTAAGATTCCCAGATTTTAGTTCACTAATCTTTTTTTAATTATTTATAGTTATTTATAAATATGCATATATAGAACACCACTGAAACTGAATGTTTTATATGTTGTTTAAATTTATATGCTAATCTGTCTGTCCATTTTCTTTCTTTTTTCTTTCTTTTTTCTTTGTATGTTGTTTGTTTAAATTGTTTTTCTTTTCTATCTATTTTTATATGTAGAAACTTAATAAGGATTATTTTAAAAAAAAAATAAATCTTTTTTTAATATCTTCTCAATCCAATGTTGAATTTCTGTCCAGTATTTTTTGGCTTCTATACAAGTTCCACACATATTTTTGCTAGGTATTTTACCAAGAAAATTTAATGAAGAAGAAACGTATTTAATCATTCATATAGTGACTGCAGCTAGAATTATATATGCACAAAATTGGAAGTTGAATAGAATACCGACAGAAAGAGAGATGTTAAGATTATGGACTGTGCTGAAATGAATAAACTTATTTTGAGAATTAAAGAAGATTCGAAATATTATAAAATTTGGGGGGAAATTTATGAATTAAATTTAAAATAGTTAAAATAGATAAGTATTTTGAAAGTGATGCAAAAGAATTAGAAATTGGATGGGTAGGAACCCGGATGATAAAAAGAGAATGGTGGTAGCATTTGATAATTATGTAACACAAATCTAAAGCAGTTTAAGATTTATACTACGTATTTCAAATATAAGTTTTCTATTTTTATTTGTCAATTTGCTTAATGGTTGGAGCGATGAAGCTATGTAGTTTTAATGAAAGTAGAAATTTAAAATATTCCATAATTTTTTTACTAGATAAGAAAATTTATATATATTATATTGTTAGGTATCGATATTGTGTTTTTATTCATGTATGTTTGGAGAAAAAATAAAAAACTTTATACCCTAAACAAAAGGATTCCCAGATTTTTTAAACAGGTAAATTAAAGCAAGTTGGATTTTTTTTGCTGCTGTTCAGTATAAACATTCCTTTACATGTCGGCGTCATGCGTTCCTTACCTGTATCCCACCTCGGTCTTCATTGCCAGCCATCCCATCCACCTCATCCATGATAAGGACGTGATTTGCGCTGACGGAACGCGACGCCCCTAAGGATGGAGCAGGGGAAACCGAAAGAAATGGCACAGAAATCAGACTATTGACCTGTTCTGCCTGGCGTGACAGCTGAACAGTAATTAAGGTCAAACACACAGACTGAAATTTCAGAAACACAAAAATATATTACATTAAAAGGTTGGCTGAGAGCCGCAATTACAGCAAAAGAATGTATGTTTACTGGCAAAGAGTCTGAGTTATCTTCAAGGCCAATAACCAAGGTCCAACCCCACGGTTTGTAAATAATATCTACAAACTGGGCTGAAGCAAGGGTGTTCACTATTTTTGCAATAGCTACAGTCTTTCATAAAGCAGTTGTCCAAAGGCTGGGTTTCTCCAAAAAGCAGGGATGTTGGTTTAGAGAAAACTCTGGATCTGTTTCTCTTTCTCTGCTAAACCACGAACGATAACTCCTGCAAAGCACACTCCCCTTTTATGCACGCTGCAGAATTCCCTATTACTCTCAACTGTGATTAAGATCGCCTCCTGCGTCTGCACAGCTGTTCCTGCCTCTCCCTAATCCTTCACACACACACACACACACATTCAGGATTGGATCATTAATCACCCTCTCCTCATCTGACCCAGGCAAGGCCCTAGCTGGGGGTTTCACAAGCATTGCAGGGGCCTCCACCTCTATCTCTCCAGAACCTTCATCTTCCATCTCTCCTTCCCCCATCACTGTCTGAATCCTCCCGATAGCCACATAGGTCTCCGATGCTTGGACGGACCCAGCTCCTCTGGCTCAAAATCCGTTATCACTGGCTATGATCCAACCACAACACAACCAAAGACGCAGCTGCAGAACTCCTGTTGCTATTTGACGCGAAATTACAATATGCAGGGTTGAACCAGCAGTTCTCTCAACGAGGAACTCTTGAGGGTCTTATGGGCTTTAGCTGCCATTTAATCCCAAACAGGGTCACACACACAACCCGCCTCCATTTAGCTTTTCCAACTTCGAATGAAAAGCAAAATCCCGCAGCGATGAAGATACCTGAGCAGAATCCTTTGATGCTGGTGTTATTTAGAGATTCGGCCACCACCTCTTTAAGGCTGTTCTTGCTGCGGGTGTCGCTCGCGTTCAACTCCACGTAACTCAAACCAAGTTCCTGATTTCGGTAAACAATGAGGCAACAGTATTGGGAGAAGGACATTAATCACATCTTTGCCCACAGGCTAATTTTTACAGGCTGACAAAGACTCCGATCTACCCCCTTGGCACGTTGTTTGTTTCAGATGAGCAATGAAAAAAACTAGATGACAGGCCATTTTCATCTGGACAGGGAGTCTCTACTCACAGTCACTCATGCCCTTATCACCTTGAGGCTCAACTACTGCAAAGTCTCTACGTGGGGCTACCTTTGAAGAGCGTTTGGAAACTATAAATTGTGCAGAATGCAGCCATGCGAGCGGTCATGGGCCTACCCAAACATGCCCATATCTCTCCAACACTCCCTGGTCTGCACTGCCTGCCAATTGGTTTCCGGATTCAATTCAAAGTGTTGGTTAGGACATATAAAGCCCTACATGGCATGGGACCAGATTGCTTACGGGACCACCTTCTGCTGCATGACTCCCAGTGACCAGTTAGGTCCCACAGAGTCGGCCTTCTACAGGTCCCATCAACTAGACAATGTGGCTTGGCAGGGCTTAGGGGAAGAGCCTTCTCTGTGGGGGGCCCGGCCTTCTGGAATCAGCTCCCCTCAGAGATTCGTACTGCCCCCACCCTCCTTGTCTTTCGTAAAAGTCTAAAGACCCATCTATACCACCAGGCTTGGGGTCATTAGACACTGCCCTCTGGCCAATGAATGTATGGTGGGTTTGTTGACTGAATGGATATGTGTGCATTTTAATTGGCTTTCTGGTTTTTAGATTTAACTCTTAACTTTAATTAATTAGATTTCCATGTACATTGTCTTTTTATATGTTGTAAGCCACCCCGAGTCCTCAGACAGAGGCGGCATATAAATCCGATTAATAAAGTAAATAAATAAAATAAAATTTTGATTGTTGAAAACGATTTCAAATTAAGCCACTGGTATTAATTGTGTCAGTGGAGAGACACAAAGGCAGCAAGACACAAACAACACTTGAGGTCTTCATCTTGGCTTCGTGATTGCAACTGTTCTGACCTAGGCTTCCTGATAAATAATAAAGCACAAATGTCTGTGGTTCCAAAACCCCCCTTTTTATTTTAATGGCTATGAGTTATGTTCATTCACAGCCGTAATAAGTCCCAAACAATATTAGTGTCAGGCAGAAAGCAATTATGTGGAGTTAGAGACTTTGGCCTGCCAAAACAGATTAGTGACTGGCATTGAAAAATGATCACTGGAGCGTCCTCATGGTCACATAATCAAAGTTCAGATGATTGGTAACTGGTTCATATTATGACAGTTGCAGCATCATGTGATTGTATGTTAGGAAAAACTTCAGAAGAGAAGGATTTAGGGGTAGTGATTTCTGACAGTCTCAAAATGGGTGAACAGTGCGGTCAGGCGGTAGGGAGTAGAATGCTTGGCTGCATAGCTAGAGGTATAACAAGCAGGAAGAGGGAGATTGTGATCTCACTGTAAATAGCACTGGTGAGACCACATTTGGAATACTGTGTTCAGTTCTGGAGACCTCACCTACAAAAAGATATTGAAAAATTGAACCGGTCCAAAGATGGGCTACAAAAATGGTAGAAGATCTTAAGCATAAAACATATCAGGAAAAACTTCATGAACTCAACCTGTCTAGTCTGGAGGACAGAAGAGAAAGGGGGGACATGATCGAAATATTTAAATATGTTAAAGAGTTAAATGAGGTTCAGGAGGGAAGTGTTTTTAATAGGAAAGTGAACCCAAGAACAAGGGGGCTCAATCTGAGGTTAGTTGGGGGAAAGACCAGAAACAACGTGAGAAAATATTATTGATTGAAAGAGTAGTAGATGCTTGGAACAAACTTCCAGCAGACATGATAGGTCAATCCACAGGAATTGAATCTAAACACGCCTGGGATAAACATATATCCATCCTAAAATAAAATACAGGAAATAGTATAAGAGCAGACTAAGTGGACCAGGAGGTTTTTTTCTGCCGTCAATCTTCTATGTTTCTATCCCATTTTGCCACCTTCCGACCAGCAAATTCAAGCTAGATTCACTTAACAACAGTTAGTGTTACTAATTTAACAAATGCAAGGATTCACTTAAGCAAGGATGGCGGGAAAGGTTGTAAAATGGGGCAAAACATTTCTTAACAAATGTTTGTTAAGTGTTCAGTCTCCCCCCCCACACACACACACAAAACAAAATAACCCCATTTCACGCAGATCCGATCTCCCACCTCTTCCGCCTGTGTGAAAACACAACTCACCTGACAAACGAGCGATGCTGTCGTGGTTTTGCCTACTCCCGGGGGTCCGGAAAGCAAAGCAGCTTTGGAATTAGCGCCATCGTCTTTGCTTCCAAACTTACTGGATTTGACTGTGGAGAAAATGGAAGGAATGTTTTAGCCAGTTATGGGACACAGCGAGAACGACAGGCGAAACCTAGTGTCTATAAAGTTGAAGAGGGGGCTGGAGGCTAAAACATATAAAGAACACTTGCTGGAATTGGGTATGTCTCGTTTAATGACAAGAAGGATCAGGGGAGACACCATAGCAGTCTTCCAATATCTCAGGGGTTGCTACAAAGAAGAGGGAGTCAACCTATTCTCCAGAACACCTGAGAGTAGAACAAGAAGCAACGGGTGGAAACTAAACAAGGAGAGAAGCAACTTAGAACTAAGGAGGAATTTCCTGACAGTTGGAACAATGAATCAATGGGACAACTTGCCTCCAGAAGTTGTGAATTCTCCAACACTGGAGGTTTTTAAGAAGAGACTGCACAACCATTTGTCTGAAATGGAATACGGTTTCCTGTTTTGAGAAAGGTTGGACTAGAAGACCTCCAAGGTCCCTTGTTATTGAATAACCCAGTTATTCTATTAACTCTTTAGTCAATAAAATAACTCCGATTACATGCCCAGTGATGGCGAACTTTTTTTGATTTGCTTGCCAAAAGGGAGGGGGCACAGGGAGGAGAGCACACGCATGCTCACACCCATGATTCCATGCCCCCCCCCCCGGCAAATACACATGTGGCCCCCCCCACTCCCAGCATGACCGTTTTTTCCTCTCCCCAAACTTCAGAGCATTTCTAGGAGCCTTGGGAGGGCAAAAATGGCCTTCCTTGCTCGACAGAAGTCCTCCAGAGGCCAAAACGTTCAGGTTGGGAAACAGGCCATTTTTGCCCTCACCAGAAAGACGTAGAAAGACTTTGGAGCTTGGGGAGAGCAAAAAAGCAGGGTTTCCGGTCCAACCAGAAGTCGGGAAATGGCCTTCATCACCAGAGGTCCTCCGGAGGCTGGAAATGTTCAAGTTAAGAAACGGGCCCTAAAGGGTTAAATAAGGTTCAGGGGGGAAGTTTTTTTAATAGGAAAGTGAACACCAGAACAAGGGGGCACAATCTCAGGTGAGTTGGGGGAAAGATCAGAAGCAACGTGAGAAAATATTATTTTACTGAAAGAGTAGTAGATGCTTGGAACAAACTTCCAGCAGACGTGGTTGGTAAATCCACAGTCACTGAATTTAAACATGCCTGGGATAAACATAGATCCACCCTAAGATAAAATACAGGAAATAGCATAAGGGCAGACTAGATGGACCATGAGGTCTTTTTTCGGCCGTCAGTCTTCTATGTTGTCTGTTTCTGTGCCGTTGCGACTTTGAACGATTGCTTAAAGGAACGATTGTAAATCGAGAACTCCCCCCCGAAAAAAAGAGATAGAAATCGCGTGCCAGAATAATACGATTACCTTGTTTGTCTTGCAAAGAATTCTTCTGCCAGTTTTTAAGCCAACGCAAGAGTTTATTAGCGCAGCTCTGCTCGCCTTGTTGCCCAATGATGGTTTTGAGGGACATGGGCTTGTATTTGTCCACCCACAATAACGTTCCCCCTCCGTTTTTATTCGTCTCCTTCTTTTTCTCCTTGGAAACTGGCTTCTCTTCCTCTTCCTCCAGGAAGTCCAGCCCTCTCCTTACTGCCCCGGCTTCCTGTTTGACGGATTGCAAAGGTGCTGCGTTTTCAGCAAGGAAGGTTTTCTTTCGGGAGTCGGAATCCAGCTTTGCGGGGCTGGGTTTCCTTTTGTGGGCTTTCGTTTCCGGGGATGTTTTTTCGTCCTTGGACTTTGTTTTCTTGGCCTTTAAAAAAAAGGAAAGGAAAGGAAGGGCTACACTGAGAACGAAGGGGGATCTTTGCAAACTTGAGGGGACTGGCCCCAAAAAAGCAAGACATCATAAACCATGGAACACAACAGCTCAGACTCTTGGATAGAATGAAGCTTAAAACAAATACAGTGGTACCTCTACTTAAGAACTTAATTTGTTCCATTACCAGGTTCTGAAGTAGAAATGTTTGTAAGAAGAAGCAATTTTTCCCATAGGAATCAATGTGAAAGCAAATAATGCGTGCGATTGGGGAAACCACAGGAAGGGTGGAGGCCCTGTTTCTTCCCAGGAGATTCCTAGAGAGGCCCCACAGAGGCTTTTCTCTGCCTTTTCCGGTTAGTTTCAGAGGCTCGGGTTTGTAAGTGGAAAATAGTTCTTGAGAAGAGGCAAAAATATCTTGAACACCCGGTTCTTATCTAGAAAAGTTTGTAAGTAGAAGCGTTCTTAGGTGGAGGTACCACTGTATGCTACTTTGGAAATTGTTTGAATTCTCTGGGCGCCAATAAGGAGGTTCACTCAATTATATTATTCCTGCCAAGGCAAGGAAAATTCTTCTCACTTTTTGGGGGCACCTGTCAGATTTATTCTGTTTCATACTTGTTTATAGAGGACTAGTAACTGTACCCTCTACATGTCAAGACAGGCTATTAATGCAAGGGTAGCCAACCTTGGCCATTTTAAGACCTCTGGAATTCAACTCCCAGAATTCCCCAGCCAAGCTGGCAGTGGAATTCTGAGAGTTGAAGTCTACAGGTCTTAAAGTGGCCAAGATTGGACATCCCTAATATAATTCCTTTATCAAAAATGACCAGTCGGTCTCCGGATGCAATTCAAGGTGTTGATTATTACCTTCAAAGGCCTACATGGCTTAGGACCACACTAAATACGGGACTGCCTTCTACTGTACACCTCCCAGCGGCCAATAAGGGGCCACAGAGTCGGCCTTCTCCAGGTCCCGTCTACCAAACAATGTCAGTTGGCGGGGCCGCAGGGAAGGGCCTTCTCTGTGGTGGCTTCAATGCTCTGGAACCAACTACCTCCGGAGATCCGCAATACCCCCACCTAACTGACCTTCCGGAAAACTATTAAGACCTGGCCTTTCCAGCAGGCCAAGGCCTTTAGTTTATTATCTTGATTCAGCCATTGGGAGATATGCATGGTTTTATTAAGGGTTAATGTATTTTTAAATTGTTTATAATAGTTGTTTTTGTTGTGAGCCACCCAGAGTCCATGTAGCTGGGTGGTATATAAATTTTACAAACAAACAAACAAATCAATCAATCAAACAAATTTTGAAAAACTGTTGGCTGGGACTTTGCTGGAGAGGAATTCACTGTAAAATAAATAAAAGGGGTTTTATCAGGACATAAAGTTGGCTTCATGCTTTCAGGGAAGCCTAGGTCAGGAAACCTTCTTTCCACAATTATATTTAAGCAAATTCCCTTGGGTGCTCATGGAACGAGAGAAGTATACTTTCTCTCATTTCTTCCTGATGTATGGATTCTCCTCACCTTCTCTAGGAAGGAGGGAACCCCGACTGCCTCATGCATCCCAGCAGGCGGTTAGGTCCCACAGAGTTGGCCTTCTTCAGGTTCCGTCGGCCAGACAATGTTGTCTGGTGGGGCTAGGGGAAGAGCCTTCTCTGTGGTGGCCCCGTCCCTCTGGAACGAACTCCCTCCAGAGATACGTACCGCCCCTTCCCTCCTGATCTTTCGTAAAGCTCTGAAGACCCACCTCTGACAGCGAGCATGGGGGCCGTGAGCAACGAAATTGTCTCCAGCCAATGTTGTGAATGATTGAATTGTATGAATGTGGATGAACGTGCATGGGTTTTTTGCTAATTTTGTATATTTCTTTTAAAATAATTAGATTTTTACACATATATTGTTTGTATTTATTAGGTTGTACGCTGCGAGAAGGCCTAGAAGTCGAATGAATGAATGAATGAATGAATGAATAACCTCTCAATTAATGGCAGCCTTCCCCATTAATGCTAATGCTACAGGTCTTTTGCTGGCTGTCAGTCATCTTCTCCTAGCACAATTGTGGGAATGGCAGAGCCTTCTCTGTGGTGGCCCCGGCCCTCTGGAACGAACTCCCTCCAAAGATACACACCGCCCCTTCCCTCCTGGTCTTTCGTAAAGCTCTGAAGACCCACCTCTGCCAGTGGGCCGTGAGCAAAAAAATTGTCTCCAGCCAACGTTGTGAATGATTGAATTGTATGAATGTGGATGAACGTGCATGGATTTTTTTAGTATTTTGCTAATTTTGTATATTTCTTTTAAAATAATTAGATTTCTACACATATATTGTTTGCATTTATTATGTTGTACGCCGCCCTGAGTCGCTTCAAAAAGGGCAACATAGAAGTCTAATGAATGAATAAATAAATGAATAAATAATAAATAACCTCTCAGTTAATGTCAGCCTTCCCCATTAATGCTAACGCTACAGGTCTTTTGCTGCCTGTCAATCATCTTCTCCTTGCACAATTGTGGGAATGGCAGGAAGCAGGAATGTCGAGCCAGGAATCACTGCAAGGGGGTACTAACCTCTGTTTCAGCTGCTACTTCATACTTGGACCTTTTGCCTGGAGTATTTCGTATCAGGTCAAACAAGCCATCTTCGTCGACAATTTTCGTCCCTAAAGCCGATGCCTGTCGGCAAAATTCAGATCAAGGCGAAGTCATATTTCTATGGCGGCTTATGTGTCAAAAACATTTGGAAAAACAAACAGGAGGAGGTCGACCTATTCTCTGAAGTACCATAAGGCACTCCCAAAGTTTCTTTTTCAGGAGCCAACTTGGACTTTCTTCGTTTTTCTTTGAAGACGTTTCATTTCTCTCAAAGGATACAAATGACCAGCCGTCTGCAAGGAACATCAATCCTTCCATTCCCCACCATCCAGTCAGAGCTGAAGAAGCTTTTGGGAGGAGAGGTGAAATGTCTTCAAAGAAAAAACAGAAACTCCACTTCCCTATTGAAAAAAAACGCTTTTGGGACAACTGTGACCCGAATGAATACGAATCTCCACAGCCTCCATAGACATGGAAACTAACCAAGCAGAGAAACAACCAGTCAGCGAAGCAGTGGAAGTGATGTGCCGGTGCCTGGAGGCTGTTGGGGTCTGGATGGGTGTCAACAGACTCAAGCTCAACCCGGATAAGACGGAGTGGCTGTGGGTTTTGCCTCCCAAGGACAATTCCATCTGTCCATCCATCACCCTCGGGGGGGAATTATTGACCCCCTCGGAGGGTCCGCAACTTGGGCGTCCTCCTCGATCCACAGCTCACATTAGAGAAACATCTTTCAGCTATGGCGAGGGGGGCGTTTGCCCAGGTTCGCCTGGTGCACCAGTTGCGGCCCTATCTGGACCGGGAGTCACTGCTCACAGTCACTCATGCCCTCATCACCTCGAGGCTCAACTACTGTAATGCTCTCTACATGGGGCTACCTTTGAAAAGTGCTCGGAAACTTCAGATCGTGCAGAATGCAGCTGCGAGAGCTATCATGGACTTTTCTAAATATGCCCATGTCACACCAACACTCCACAGTCTGCATTGGTTGCCGATCAGTTTCCGGTCCCAATTCAAAGTGTTGGTTATGACCTATAAAGCCCTTCATGGCATCGGACCAGAATATCTCCGGGACTGCCTTCTGCCGCACGAATCCCAGCGATCAGTTAGGTCCCACAGAGTTGGCCTTCTCCGGGTCCTGTCAACTAAACAATGTCAGTTGGCGGGACCCAGGGGAAGAGCCTTCTCTGTGGCGGCCCCGACCCTTTGGAACCAACTCCCCCCAGATATCAAAGTTGCCCCCACCCTCCTTGCCTTTCGTAAGCTCCTTAAAAGCCACCTCTGTCGTCAGGCATGGGAGAATTGACTTTTTCCCTCCCCCTAGGCTTATAAAATTTATGCATGGTACGCTAGTATGTATGATTGGTTTTAAATTGGGGTTTTTAAAATTAACTTAAATATTAGATTTGTTTTACATTGTATTGTTATTGCTGTGAGCCGCCCCGAGTCTGCGGAGAGGGGCGGCATACAAATCTGAATAATAAAATAAATAAATAAAATAAACCTAGAAGTAAGGAAAAAATTCCTGACAGTGAGAACCATTAACCAGTGGAACATGGATCTATTAACCAGTGGTTTGCTTTCAGAAGTGCTGGGTACTCCATCACTGGAGGTTTTTAAGAAGAGATCACAGAGCTATTTGTCTGAAATGATGTCAGGTCTCAGTGATGGACTCCTACGGGTACAGTCAGGTACAAAGAATCGGTAGAAAAAATTTGATTTTTTCCCCCCACCCAATCTGGCCTCTGGGTATGTTTTTCCTATCGCAGTAAATTAGATTGAACGTGTATAATTTTAGAGGAGCTATGCGTGCGTGTGTATACATACACTTTATATAGTAGATAAGGTACACTGCTCAAAAAAATAAAGGGAACACTTAAACAACACAATATAGCTCCAAGTAAATCAAACTTTGGTGAAATCAAAGAGTCCATTTAGGAAACAACACTGATTGACAATCAATTTCACATGCTGTTGTGCATTCAACTTTGCACAGAACCAAGTATTCAATGAGAATATTTCATTCGTTCAGATCTAGGATGTGTTCTTTGAGTGTTCCCTTTAATTTTTGGAACAGTGTATATTTTTGTGTGCCTGTGTGTAATATGTATGTACATATTTGGCATATATACATAGAATTAAATAGTATATTTTGGATATTCAGTAATAACAACAACAACAACAACAACAATAATAATGACAACAATAACAATAATAATAGTCTGTGAGACCGCCTTCTGCCGCACGAATCCCAGCGGCTGGTTAGGTCCCACAGAGTTGGTCTTCTCCGCGTCCTGTCGACTAAACAATGTCGTCTGGCGGGACCCAGGGGAAGAGCCTTCTCTGTGGCGTCTCCGACCCTCTGGAATCAACTCCCCCCAGAGACTAGGACTGCCCCCACCCTCCTTGCCTTTCCTAAACTCCTTAAAACCCATCTCTGTTGTCAGGCTTGGGGGAACTGAGACATCTCCCCCTTGCCTATGTAGTTTTGTGCATGATATGACTGTGTGTATGTATTTTATCTATTGGTGTTTTTTTTCTTTTTAGACTTTTTAATGCAAAACTGTTATTTTAGATTTTAGATATTAGATTTGTTACCATGTATTGTTTTTATCACTGTTGTGAGCCGCCCCGAGTCTACGGAGAGGGGCGGCATACAAATCTAATAAATAATAAATAAATAAATAAATAATAATAATAATAATAATAATAAACTTTATTGTCATTGTATGTAGATACACAGTATGCCCATACAACAAAATTCGTATGATGCCAAAGACCAATATCAACATACGTAACAATCCGAAAGAACATGCTCCACCTGCCATAATTTCCCACCTGAACCATCCAACATCCACGCAACGGGCCAAGTAGTATTGTCCACCAGTTCACTGATGGTGATCCCCTAGTAAGTAGGCTCTTCTATGACTTTTAGACTTCAACTCCCAGAATTCCTGAGCCAATTATACTAGCTCAGGAATTCTGGGAGTTGAAATCCACATGTCATAGAAGAGCCAACTTTGCCTACCCCTGCCCTAGTACATTGTTAAATGCAATTATAGCTCCGGGATAAAGACTGTTTAAAATAGTAAATAGATAGGGAAATTGTATCTCTTTATGGCAAGGAGAGGCCAGGCATCCTAACTCTAACCCTTGACGTGAGTGATGTCAAGTTGGCCACCTTTAAGCTAGTCGATCGTCAAGCCACGCCCACCTGGTCACATGGCCGGCAATCCACACCCACAAAATAAGCCAAGACCATAGTGTGGTAGTAAAAAAATTTGCAGCCCTTCACTGTAAGGTCTCCAGATATTTACACAAGCAAATGCCTTGCTTGTATAATAGGTTCTACTGAACCGTTCCAGCAGTGGAGATTGATTGATTGATTGATTGATTGATTTATTTATTTATTTATTTATTTATTTATTTATTTATTACTTAGATTTGTATGCCGCCCCTCTCCGAAGACTCGGGGCGGCTCACAACACGTGGAAACAAATCATAAATAATCTAACAAATTTAAAATTAAAAGATTTAAAAGACCCCATATACTAACAGACATACACACAAGCATACCATATATAAATTAAACATGCCCAGGGGAAGATGTTTCAGTTCTCCCATGCCTGACGGCAAAGGTGGGTTTTAAGGAGTTTACGGAAGGCAGGAAGAGTAGGGGCAGTTCTAATCTCCGGGGGGAGTTGGTTCCAGAGGGCCGGTGCCGCCAGAGAGAAGGCTCTTCCCCTGGGGCCCGCCAACCGACATTGTTTAGTTGACGGGATCCGGAGAAGGCCCACTCTGTGGGACCTGATCGGTCGCTGGGATTCGTGCGGCAGGAGGCGGTCCCGGAGATATTCTGGTCCAATGCCATGAAGGGCTTTAAAGGTCATAACCAACACTTTGAATTGTGACCGGAAACTGATCGGCAGCCAATGCAGACTGCGGAGTGTTGGTGTAACATGGGCATACCTAGGTAAGCCCATGACTGCTCTCGCAGCTGCATTCTGCACGATCTGAAGTTTCCGAACACTTTTCAAAGGTAGCCCCATGTAGAGAGCATTACAGTAGTCGAACCTCGAGGTGATGAGGGCATGAGTGACTGTGAGTAATGAGTCCCGGTCCAGTCTATGGGTGAAAAGGCACCAACTAGGCATAAAAGTGTCTGCATATCATAGTTATTTTACCTTTTCACACTTGGACATGCCGCAGTCACGTCCTTTCACAAGGTAATTGGTCTTCTTGCTGATGTTTCCGGTGACTTTGCCCCCGTAGCGCTCAATCAGAGACTTGGCCTCGTCCCGTTCAATCGATTCCAAGATTCCGGTAATCACAAACGTCATGCCTTCCAAGCAATTTTCACCGCCCTAAAAATAAAATAGAGACAAAAGGGGAGAAAAAGGTGACCAGAAGGGTTAAATTTATGGTGTTAACCAGCTGCAAAGCCTAGAGCTGCGATGGCGAACTGGTGGCGCATGTGCCACAGGTGGCATGCAGAGCAATATCGAAGGGCACGCAAGGCGTTGTCCTATGTCAGCTCAAGCGCGCATGCACATGTTAGCCAGCTGATTTTCGGACTTGGGGAAAGGCGTTTCACCCTCATAGGCTTCCCTGAATTTAATCCTTAATAAATGTAATTTTATTTAACCCACCATAAATTTAACCCTTCCCGAAAGCTTGCAGAGTGCAAAAAACAGCACACTGGGCAAATGGAAGTCTGTTTTTTTGAACTTCTGGTTTGCCCGTTGTGCTATTTTTCACACTCTAAAGGCTTCAGAGAAGCTTCCCTGAAGACCCAGAGTGAGAAAAACTGCCCAAAGGGCAAACCAAAAATTCGGAAAAATGGACTTCTGATTTACCCATTGTGCTGTTTTTTGCACTCCGGAGGCTTTCGGGAAGCTTCTCTGAAGCCTCTAGATCAGTGATGGTGAACCTATGGCACGGGTGCCACAGGTGGCATGCGGAGCCATATCAGCCGGCATGCGAGCCGTTGCCCTAGCTCAGCTCCAACGTGCACATGTGTGCCGGCCAGCTGATTTTTGGCTTGCACAGAGGATCATGTGAGAGCATTTTTGGCTTCCAGAGAGCCTCTGGGGGGATGGGGGAGGGCGTTTTACCCTCCCCAGGCTTCACGGAAGCCTTTGGAGCCTGGGGAGGTCAAAACAGGAGTCTACTGGGCCCACTAGAAGTTGGGAAACAGGCCGTTTCCGGCCTCCAGAGGGCCTTTGGGTGATGGGGCAAGCTGTTTTGGCTCCCCTGGGATTAAATTATGGGTATGGGCACTTGCGCATGCATGACAGTGCGCAGGCACGCTCTTTCGGCACCCAAGGGGAAAAAAAGATCGCCATCACTGCTCTAGCGTGTGAAAAACAGCACTAAGGGCAAACTGGAAGTCCGGTTTTCCAAACTTCCGTTTGCCCGTTGGGGCAGGTTTTTTCACCGTCCCAGGCTTTATTGAGACCTCTGCACATGGGCGGGGATAAGGGGATGTTGTGCACATGCAAGTGGCATGCGCATGTTGGGGTAGGGAATAGGTGTGAGCATGTGTGCGCCTGCCATCCTACACACACACACACACACCCTTTTAGCCCAGAGAGAGAGGTGTCTGAGAACATTAATCGGAGCCGCCTTCTTGGCTCAATTTTTATTTTAAATTTTTAGACTCACCCGGGGTATTTCTTTAGAGCCGAGGGCCTTCGGACCTTCTCGATTGAGGAAGCTTCTGTAGGCTGTGTAATTCGTCCGCTTCTTTTCAGCAGAGTCCTCGGGACTGACCGACTGTCAAAAGAAAAAAACCAAATTTATTTATTTATTTATTTATTTATTGGATGCAGCACACGGGGGATATTTTTTTTCAAATTCTGCTCAGGTCAGTGTTGGCAAAGGAGGTTGCATTCATAACGAAATGATACAGACCGCGGGAGAAAAATCTCCTTTCAACTTCTACATTCAAGACATTTTCCCCCATCAAGTGTTTACACCAGGGATGTCCAACTTTGGCAATGTTAAGACTTCTGGACATCAACTTCCAGAATTTTGGGAGCCGGTTTTAAAAGTTGCCAAGGTTACACAAAAGAGACTGAATGAATGTGCTTTTTTGACCTGCAGCACAGTTACTGAATCATGTTTGAGCATTTACTGTTCTTATACAGATTCCTCTCTCAGCAATTATGCACATATCCACATGGATCTAATATGCCTTCAATATCCACTGAACCCACCTCTCTCATAAACTAATAGACTGGGCCATGCTCCGTAGCCTTCTCAATTATTTATTTATTTATTTATTTATTGGATTTGTATGCCGCCCCTCTCCGTAGACTCGGGGCGGCTAACAACAGTAATAAAAAAACATCATATAAATCCAATACTAAAACAACTAAAAAAAAAACCTTATTGTAAAACCAAACATCCCTACAAACAAACATAACATGCATAGAAACATAGAAACATAGAAGACTGACGGCAGAAAAAGACCTCATGGTCCATCTAGTCTGCCCTTATACTATTTCCTGTATTTTATCTTACAATGGATCTATGTTTATCCCAGGCATGTTTAAATTGATTGATTGGACACACAAGGAATATTTCTTAAAGACTTAACATTGATTGGACACACAAGGAATTTGTCTTTGGTGCATATGCTCTCAATGTATAAATTGTAAAGGCCTGGGGGGAAAGAATATCTCAGTTCCCCCATGCCTGACGGCAGAGGTGGGTTTTAAGGAGCTTTCATTCATTTCATTTCATTTATTGGATTTATATGCCGCCCCTCTCCGAAAACTCGGGGCGGCTAACAAGAGTCATGAACAATATACAGTAAAAATCCAATACTAAAAACTAACTTAAAACCCCTTAATATATAAAACCAGCATACGTACAAACATACCATACATACAGTTGTATCAGCCTAGGGGGAGAAGAAGTCTTAATTCCCCCATGCCTGGCGGCAGAGGTGGGTTTTGAGTAGCTTACGAAAGGCAAGGAGGGTAGGGGCAGTTCTAATCTCCGGGGGGAGTTGGTTCCAGAGGGCCGGGGCCGCCACAGAGAAGGCTCTTCTCCTGGGTCCCGCCAAGTGGCATTGTTTCGTTGACGGGACCCGGAGAAGACCCACTCTGTGGGACCTAACTGGCCGCTGGGATTCGTGCGGCAGAAGGCGGTTCCTGAGATAATCTGGTCCGGTGCCATGAAGGGCTTTATAGGTCATAACCAACACTTTGAATTGTGACCGGAAACTGATCGGCAACCAATGCAGATTGCGGAGTGTTGGTGTGACATGGGCATATTTGGGAAAGCCCATGATTGCTCTCGCAGCTGCATTCTGCACGATCTGAAGTTTCCGAACACTTTTCAAAGGTAGCCCCATGTACAGAGCGTTACAGTAGTCAAACCTCGAGGTGATGAGGGCATGAGTGACTGTGAGCAGTGACTCCCGGTCCAAATAGGGTCGCAACTGATGCACCAGGCGAACCTGGGCGAACGCCCCCCTCGCCACAGCTGAAAGATGTTTCTCTAATGTGAGCTGTGGATCGAGGAGGACGGCCAAGTTGCGAACCCTCTCTGAGGGGGTCAATGTTTCTCCCCCCAGGTTAATGGACGGACAGATGGAATTGTCCTTGGGAGGCAAGACCCACAGCCACTCCGTCTGGATTGAGTTTGAGTTTGTTGACACCCATCCAGGCCCCAACAGTCTCCAGGCACCGGCACATCACTTCCGCTGCTTCGCTGACTGGACATGGGGTGGAGATGTATAGCTGGGTATAGCTATACATGTATAGCTTACGAAAGGCAAGGAGGGTGGGGGCAATTCTAATCTCCGGGGGGAGTTGGTTCCAGAGGGCTGGGGCCGCCACAGAGAAGGCTTTTCCCCTGGGCCTCACCAAACAACATTGTTTATTCTATTGTGGTGAGCCAAATCCGCTTAAAGCAGAAATCTCAAAAGTTTAATAAATAAATGATGCTGCTGTTGCACATGGGGCTTGTGTCTTTTGTTCAGTAAAACAGTTTTATCATCTTGCAATGTAAAATTTATGCTCCCCCATCCATTCATCCATTGGATTTATATGCCACTCCTCTCCGGGGACTTGGGGCAACTCCCAACATATAAAAAGAACAATAGAATACAAATAGTAAATCCAATTAATATAAAACCCACTATCTAATTTAAAATCCCCATTATATTAAAAATCAGTCATTCCCACTCAATAGCAACATACTTATCATTCATCAGCCAGGGGGCTAGGGTCTAATAGCCCCAAGCCTGGCGGCATAGATGAGTCTTTAGACTCTTATGGAAGGCAAGGAAGGTGATGGCAGTATGAATCTTTCGTTGTTAACGGCTCAATCCTGGCCAACCGATAAGGTAGCTCCACCACCCTCTTTAGGATATCAACCAAAAACCTCCTGGATTGCTATGCCTGTTTTGAGAAAGCAGCTTCTGGATTTTCCGCTGAGAGCCCCTCCACAAAGAACGGAAAAAGGCTGTGGTGTAAAAGATGATGGCAAGCAATAGTACCGCTTTATAAAGCCCTAGTTATAATCACACTTAGAATATAACTGCATTCAGCTCTGGTCACATCAACACACACAAAAAAGATGTTTGAGATTTTAGGAAAAGTTCAGAGAAGAGCAATAGAGATGATGAGGAGCCTAGAAGCTATTGTGGACGAAGGACGATGGCAGGAACTGGATATACTTCAGATCGTGCAGAATGCAGCTGCGAGAGCTATCATGGGCTTTCCCAAAAATGCCCATGTAACACCAACACTCCGCAGTCTGCATTGGTTGCCGATCAGTTTCCGGGCACAATTCAAAGTGTTGGTCATCACCTATAAAGCCCTTCATGGCACCGGACCAGGGTATCTACGAGACCGCCTTCTGCCGCATGAATCCCAGCGACTGGTTAGGTCCCACAGAGTGGGCCTTCTCCGGGTCCCGTCAACAAAACAATGTCATTTGGCGGGGCCCAGGGAAAAAGCCTTCTCTGTGGCAGCCCCAGCCCTCTGGAACCAGCTCCCCCCGGAGATTAGAATTGCCCCCACCCTCCTTGCCTTTCGTAAGCTCCTTAAAACCCACCTCTGCCGTCAGGCATGGGGGAACTGAGATATTCTTTCCCCCTAGGCCTTTACAATTTATGCATGTTATGTTTGTTTGTAGGGATGTTTGGTTTTTGCAATAAGGGTTTTTAGTTGTTTTAGTATTGGATTTATATGATGTTTTTTATTACTGTTGTTAGCCGCCCCGAGTCTACGGAGAGGGGCGGCATACAAACCCAATAAATAAATAAATATACATAATTTTGGGAAAAGGAGGTCCAAAGATGACATGACAACAACCTTCCAATATTTTACAGGCTGCCATGGAGGTATTTGTGTGTGTGTGTGGCGGGGGGGTACAAGGAGGTGGAACAGCTCTGGAGGGTTTTCAACAGCAGTCTTGCCTGAAAAATGGAGATACTGAACTGAGGGTATCAGGAAAAACATGTGCTTTTGCCAATGAAATATAGACCTTTCAGAGTCCAAAATACAATAAAATAAAGTTTCCCAATTCCTGTGTAATAATGCTAAAAAGAGGTATTCAAACTTGGCAACTTTAAGACTTGTGGACTTCAACTCCCAGAATTCTCCAGCCTACGTAGCCGCAACTCCCAGAATTCTCCAGCCAGAATTCTGGGAGTTGAAGTCCACAAGTCTTAAAGTTCTGTGGCAGTTCTGTGTTAGCAAAAACTTCAGAAGAGAAGGATTTAGGGGTAGTGATTTCTGACAGTCTCAAAATGGGTGAGCAGTGTGGTCGGGCAGTAGGAAAAGCAAGTAGGATGCTTGGCTAGAGGTATAACAAGCAGGAAGAGGGAGATTGTGATCCCCTTATATAGAGCGCTGGTGAGACCACATTTGGAATACTGTGTTCAGTTCTGGAGACCTCACCTACAAAAAGATATTGACAAAATTGAACGGGTCCAAAGACGGGCTACAAGAATGGTGGAAGGTCTTAAGCATAAAGCGTAGCAGGAAAGACTTAATGAACTCAATCTGTATAGTCTGGAGGACAGAAGGAAAAGGGGGGACATGATCGAAGCATTTAAATATGTTAAAGGGTTAAATAAAGTTCAGGAGGGAAGTGTTTTTAATAGGAAAGTGAACACAAGAACAATCTGAAGTTAGTTGGGGGAAAGATCAAAAGCAACATGAGAAAATATTATTTCACTGAAAGAGTAGTAGATCCTTGGAACAAACTTCCAGCAGACGTGGTTGGTAAATCCACAGTAACTGAATTTAAACAAGCCTGGGATAAACATATATCCATTGTACGATAAAATACAGGAAATAGTATAAGGTCTTTCCTCTACTGGCAAAATCTATGAAAACGTTTTAAACCTATTGCTCAACTTCTTTCAGTTCCATGGAAATGCGTATCAATATTTTGTAAGAGGATGTTTGTACTTCAGGGATGAACTGTGGGATCCCTGGTGCTCTTCAAGCTTGGTGGTTTCCTTGCAAACATTTCATTACCAAACTAGGTAGCATCATCAGTGCTAGGAATGAATGTATGATTTAAAAAAGAAAAAAAATTCCTCCTTTCTCACACTGATGAGGTTACCTCGTTCGGTCGTAAAACATCTGCACAAAAAAACGCACATCAAACCTCACGGAGCACCGAAAACCCACAAACATTCATGATTAATGATCATACCAACCAAAAACGTTTTCTTAGACCTACCTTGGATTGTTCAGGAGAAACCTTTGCCTTTGTCGGCGTCTTGGTTTTGGGTGAAATGGTTTTTCCTGATGGCGTTGCCGTTCCTTTCCTGAGGTTCTCTCCTTTCGAGGTTTGGTTTTCGGTTCTGAGGGCCTCCGCTTGTTGCTTGAGTGGCGTTAACCTGGAGGAAGTCTTGGACGAATCCCTTTTATTCCTCCAATCCGCCTCCTCCTTTGTAGCAGACGATTCCGGGTGAAGATTCAACAGCCTGACACTTTCAGAGGGAAGATGATCTTTTGCAGAATAAGGCTGAGAATCTGAGGGAAGAGGGGTGGGTTTCTCTACAGAGAGAACAATGGTTTTTAAGGATAAGCGAAGGTGACACAGAACTTAACAAAGCCTTAATTTTAAAAAAAAAAAGCAATTACCTTTGTGAGTCTGTTTAATTTTTTCTGCTTCACCCGATTTTGACTGCTGAAATTCTTCTTTTCGAGGCTACGATAATAAACAGACCTTGTGTTTTGATTTTGCTTTGGTGTCATTGGGATGAAGGTATTATTGGCAGCAATTTCAGAACATTCACAAAGAGGGCTGTGAAAATATTTACTGTCCCCTCGCATCCTGAACATAAATTGTTTCAACTCCTACCTTCAAAACGACGTTATAGGGCACTGTATATCAAAACAACTAGACACAAGAACATTTTTTCCCTAAATGCCATCACTCTGCTAAACAAATAATCCCCTCACCACTGTCAAACCATTCACTAAGGCTGCAATGTTATGACTATTAGCCTACTCATAGTTCCCATCTCCTCCCACTTATGACTGTATGACTGCAACTTCTTGCTTGCCTCCTTACGGTTTATATCAATATTGTTTCCTGAGTACTTATTTGACCCCATGACAATCATTAAGTGTTGCACCTCATGATTCTTGACAAATGTACCTTTTATGTACACTGAGAGCATCTGCACCAAAGACAAATTTCTTGTGTGTCCAATCACGCTTGGCCAATAAAAAATTCTATTCTATTCTAAATTCTATTCCATTCCATATTCTATTCTATTGTATTCTATTCTATATTCTATTCTACAGTGATCCCTCTATTATCGCGAGGGTTCCGTTCCAAGACCCCTCGCGATAATCGATTTTTCGCGATGTAGGGTTGTGGAAGTAAAAACACCATCTGCGCATGCGCGCCCTTTTTTCTATGACCGCGCATGCATAGATGGTGGAGTTTGCGTTCCCCGCCGCCCACGCAAAGGGGAAACCCCGATTCGGCTCCTCGCTGCTGCTGCGCTACCGAGCAGATCAGCTGCTGGGCGGCCGAAGGAACCTTCCCTGGGTCTTCCCCCTCTTGCTGGGGGGTGGGCGAGCGGCGGGCATCAGCGAGGAGCCGGGGTTTCCCCTTTGCGTGGGCGGCCGGGAAGACCCAGGTTAGGGGTTTGGGGGGGTGCTGGGAAGCCCCCCAGGCCGGCTGCGACCTTTTAAAACAGCCGCGCCGCTTCCCAGCTGAGTCCTGAAGCCAAACCCGGAAGTGGTTTTTTTTTTAATTAATATTTTTTTAAAAATCGCGATATAGCGTTTTGCGAAGATCGAGATCGCGAAACTCGAGGGATCACTGTATTCTAAATTCTATTTTATTCTAAATTCTATTCTATTCTATCATATTCTGTAATGTTATTCTATTCTATTCTATTCTGCAAGGAAGCCAGCCAACTGATATTTCCCCAAACCACTTAAGCAAAACATTCAACATTCAATTTGCCACATTGGTTTTCCTTTGATTAAGCAGATCCAGAGCAAGTAATCAAAGATTTAATCCAGAGCCTGAGGACCAGACCAGATACCAAGCCTCTTTCTTCATCATCCGACCTGGTGGGATGAAGCAATTCAGGAGAAGGAGAAAGAAGATCTCCTGAAATTTCAGCTTATGTCACACATCGGTTAAGAGTACACAGCAATCAAGAGGAGAAAACCATTTACTTTTACCGAACCATTATTTCCCACTTACCTTTTTCTTTTTGGGCGTTTCATCCAACATAGCCAAGGTTTGTGCAAATTCTTCATCTTCGTGCAATTGTCTTTCTTGCTGAAAAAGAGTGCAAAATGTTATTGTGAAGTTAACTGTTTCAACCGCCTGATGGGGAGAAAAGGGGAGGCCGTCTCAGTCTGTGTGGTTACTCCAGAGGAGGTCTCCTCAGGAGTAAGATTGGAGACTAATTGGCCACGCCACTAGTCTACTTAAGGAAAGCAGAGGCAGCTGAAAAGCTGCAGGAAGCAATCCGGTTGGTCATCGTGTGGCTTTGATTCTTCGAAAATACATAGAAGTCTGACGGCAGAAAAAGACCTCATGGTCCATCTAGTCTGCCCTTATACGATTTTCTGTATTTTATCTTAGGATGGATATATGTTTATCCCAGGCATGTTTAAATTCAGTTACTGTGGATTTATCTACCACGTCTGCTGGAAGTTTGTTCCAAGGATCTACTACTCTTTCAGTAAAATAATATTTTCTCATGTTGCTTTTGATCTTTCCCCCAACTAACTTCAGATTGTGTCCCCTTGTTCTTGTGTTCACTTTCCTATTAAAAACACTTCCCTCCTGGACCTTATTTAACCCTTTAATATATTTAAATGTTTCGATCATGTCCCCCCTTTTCCTTCTGTCCTCCAGACTATACAGATTGAGTTCATGAAGTCTTTCCTGATACGTTTTATGCTTAAGACCTTCCACCATTCTTGTAGCCCGTCTTTGGACCCGTTCAATTTTGTCAATATCTTTTTGTAGGTGAGGTCTCCAGAACTGAACACAGTATTCCAAATGTGGTCTCACCAGCATTCTATATAGTGGGATCATAATCTCCCTCTTCCTGCTTGTTATACCTCTAGCTATGCAGCCAAGCATCCTACTTGCTTTCCCTACCGCCTGACTGCACTGTTCACCCATTTTGAGACTGTCAGAAATCACTACCCCTAAATCCTTTTCTTTTGAAGTATTTGCCAACACAGAACTGCCAATACAATACTCAGATTGAGGATTCCTTTTCCCCAAGTGCATTATTTTACATTTGGAAACATTAAACTGCAGTTTCCATTGCTTAGACCATTTATCTAGTAAAGCTAAATCATTTACCATATTACAGACGCCTCCAGGAATATCAACCCTATTGCACACTTTAGAGTCATCGGCAAATAGGCAAACCTTCCCTACCAAACCTTTCCCTATGTCACTCACAAATATATTAAAAAGAATAGGACCCAGAACAGACCCTTGTGGCACACCGCTTGTAACCTGACTCTGCTCAGAATACTCGCCATTAACAATAACTCTCTGAGAAACGTGCTCTGTTTCTCTGCTTCGGTTTGGTTGTCAAGAACCACTTCTAGGCATTTTCCCAAACTTTGTTAGCTAGTGAAGACTAATTGTTCTTCTATTATTTAAGACTGTCTGAATGTATGCCAACGGTTAATAAAACATAGAAGATTGACAGCAGAAAAAGACCTCATAGTCCATCTAATCTGCCCTTATACTATTTCCTGTATTTTATCTTAGGATGGATATATGTTTATCCCAGGCATGTTTAAATTCAGTTACTGTGGATTTATTTATTTTTATTTATTTATTTATTTATTTATTTATTAGATTTGTATTATTTCCTGGTGAAAATATAAAACCAGATCTGATTTTCAATGATTCAGTTGAACGGAGTGAGAAAAAAAATGAGGCCATTTTTTCCTTCATTTTGCCTCCACACAAGACAACATCCTGTTATTATCTTCTTCTCTTTTTCTGAGGAAAAGTAACCTGTGTTTCCCCCAGGTGGCCCTGGCAACATTACCCAAATCTAATCTTTAGCCAAGAATAACATCAAAACTTGCCTCCGCGCACAATTCTGATATATAACATTATTAACCAAAATCCCACAGGCTCTATTTTTATATCGTCATAAGCAGGAGGTTATTCAGCTAAACAGACAGCGTTCATATTTCTTATTTTAGTGTTAAATTGAAGCCAGGCTAACAGTAATTGTAGAAAACAGACAAATAAATGTACACACATACATACATACACACAACACTCTCTCCCTTTTTTCTCTGTCAAAACACACCTATCTAGAATTTAATCTTTCCAAATTAACACTCTGAGAACTCTGCCAACATTTTAATTCTGAAATGCATATAGAATATTTATTTTCCTTGCATACAATAACTTGTTTTTAATTGCGTGCCGATGAAAAACTGAAGCGGTAGCGCAACAACCTTCTTCCCTGGTACACAATTGGATTGAAAAGAATACCCATGTGAAAATAAAACCATATATTACAGCAATATAAAACAGGGAAAATGTATTTATAAAAATAAAATCACACCATCCTTAGGCGGCAAGGATCACCCCCAGCCCAAAACTGACGCATACTAACTGCCAAGCAAGTTTCATATTTTACAAACTCTTATTTCGGGTAATCTGTTTATATCAAAGCCCTTTTCTTAATGACCACAATAAGGTGGTTTGATTTGATTTGTTAAAGCCCAAAATTGCTCCAAAAGAGCCAAATTCATAATCGAGATCCAGCCATCTCAATATCACACTGCTTCTAATTTTGGACACCATCTCAGATGTAATAATTTCTGAACATTACGCCTATCCTTTATATGCTTATAAATTCAATTGCAAATGACTGTGTTACAGAAATATACCTATATCAAGGGGATGTTCAGTGACTGAAGGCAGAAAAACACTACAATAATCTTTCATTGTCACATCCTGGACATTAATTGTTTCAACTCCTACCCTCAAAACGACACTAGGGTACTGCACACCAGACAAGACACAATAACAGTTTTTTCCCCTGAATGCCATCATTCTACTACACCACAACATTGTCAAATTAACTACTAAGACTGTATTACTATTATTCTTCTCGTCCTTACTAATACCTATCTTTTCCCACTTGTGGCTATATCCATGCTACTTGTATCTTTGCATTGGTGTTATCGTTTCCTAGTATGATTTGACTGCTTATTGGTATCCTATGATTATTTCTAAGTGTACTGTATTATCTTTTCATTCTTGACAAATATATTTTATTTTTTCTTTATGGAAACTGAAAACAGCAGGGGGGAGAGGACCGACCCCTGAGGAACCCCACAAGGGAGGGACCTGGGAGTTGACCTCTGACCCCCTCCCCCCCCCCCACTAGCACCAACTGCGACCGACCGGAAGTGTTACCTTTGAATTCTCTTCCAGCTGTAGTTCTTTAGCGATAGCCTCATCGTTGATGGTGGCATCTCTGCTTTGCCAAGGCTGCACCACAGCAAAAGAAGAACCACAATGCGATCAGTCCCATGTTCATGTCTACATTTTTCTTAGAACTCAGTTAAGGAAATAACAGTTTAAGACCGACATGTTGTTTTGTTTTCTCTATGGAACACATTTTCAAATTACTGCTCTCATGTCCGTTCATTCATTTAAGAGCCAGGGTGGCACAGTGGTTAGAGTGCAGCACTACAGGCTACTTCAGCTAACTGCTAGCTGTAGTTCAGCAGTTCAAATCTCACCACTGGTTCAAGGTTGACTCAGCTTTAGCATCCTTCCAAGGTGGGCAAAATGAGGACCCAGACTGTTGGGGGCAAGAGGTTGATTCTGTAAACCACTTAGAGAGGGCTGTAAAAGCACTGTGAAGCGGTATATAAGTCATTCAATAATTCAATCAATCAAGTCTTCAGAGAGGGGCGGCATACAAATCTAATAAACTATAAACTATAACTATAATCAATTTATATGCCATCCATAACTCTGCCAAGCGACACTGGGTGGCTTCCAATACCACAAGTTACAGAATAAAACAATTACAGGATCAAACACTGAAACGTCAGATGTTAAAATGTTACAAATTTCAGATGATAAGCACCAAGGTCTAATTTAACCAGATCACAGAATATTTTGTCTCTCTTTATCACTCGAGGGTTATCAGTATTCTGTTTACAATGATGTGTGAATTAGGAGAATATCTCACTTGTAAACAATATCCATCAGCCCAGGGAACCGGTAATAGTCCGGCTTTACTCACATCTTTTCGTTTGCTTGATACCAGCTTCTTCTCCGACCGTTGAACGCTACCAGTCCCAAAGTAATCGCTGACGGACGTTGGCGTCAGTTTCACAGGAGATAAGGGTTTATTTTTGACTTTTGGTTTGGAGTCGGGCTGGGATGTTCCCGTCGTTCCTTGAATTGCCTTCACCGATGTCTCAAGCTGTTTAACTTTCGGGAGGGCTTTCTTGTTAACAAAGTCCTCATCTTCATCTGAGGGCCAAAAACAAAACGAAGGACAGTGCTTAATGATTTCCCAGGAATAAGACACCGGGCAAGGCCACCAGATTCTGAGCTTCCAACATTTCCCCAAAAAACAAACAAACAGAAACAGAGACAGAAAGAGTCATAGAGATAGAGAGAGACAGTGTGTGTGTGTGTGTGTGTGTGTGTGTGAGAGAGAGAGAGATAGGGAGAGAGAGAGCAACTGATTAGGTCATACATTCCAGAAAGAAATCACTCAATCTCAAGAATGTACTTTCTGCGCCAACTCAGGAAGCTCAAGCTGCCCAAGGAGCTACTGATCCAGTTCTACAGAGGAATCATTGAGTCTGTTCACCTGCACCTCTATAACTGTCTGGTTCGGTTCTGTAACCCAACAAGACCGACACAAACTTCAGAGGAGAATCAGAACTGCAGAAAAAAAGCAATTTCTGCCAATCTGCCTTCCACTGAGGACCTGTATACTGCACGAGTCAAAAAGAGGGCCATGAACATATTTACTGACCCCTCGCTGTTTCAACCTCTACTTTCAAAATGACGCTATAGAGCACTGCACACCAAGACAATTAGATACAAGAAGTTTTCCCCCGAGCACCTTCACTGTGCTAAACAAATAATCCTCTCAACACTGTCAAACTATTTACTAAGTCTGCACTATTAATCTTCTCATTGTTCCCATCACCCATCTCCTCCCACTTACGATTTATATTAATATGGATTGTTTCCTGATTGCTTATTTGTACTCTATGACAATCATTAAGTGTTGTACTTCATGATTCTTGACAAATGTATCTTTTTCTTTTATGTACACTGAGAGCATATGCACCAAAGACAAATTCCTGGTGTTTCCAATCACACTTGGCCAATTAAAAAAAAAATCTATTCTATTCTACTCTCTCATTCAGACTTTCCTGAGTATATCGTCATCAGCCCAGAGAGAAAAATCACCTTTTTTTGTTCAAATATTTTCTGCTTTTAAAGTCGACTGGCAAGGGGTGGCAGGTTCAAGAGCAAGAAATCTCCTCCAGGAAATTCTTAAATTTTTAGCCACCGACTAAAAGAAGAATTTCTAACAATTCAAAAGGGGAAAGCCATCTGTCTGGAGTTGAGTCTGCGACCCATTAGATATTTGGGATTCAGTATTTACGTCCCTTCAAAGGGAAGCATACAACTGTAAGGGTTTTTAGTTGTTTTATTAATTGGATTGTTACATGCTGTTTTTTTTTATCATTGTTGTTAGCCGCCCCGAGTCTGCGGAGAGGGGCGGCATACAAATCCAATAAATAATAATAATAAATAATAATATTGGTGACATCTCCATTAAAAAGGCAGATTTGCCCCCCCAAAAAATTAAACTGCTCATAACTGACAGTCAGCGTCCTCAGCAGAATCGTTTTGATTCTGAAAATGAATATCTTCAGTTCCAGCTTGGAATATGATTAGACCTTTGTTCAATCGCTGCCCTCCAGTCAGTGATATAGGAAGAGGCTTCCCTGTTAAAATTGCATGTAATTCTAGCGTGAGTAATTCAAGTAACATGGTTACAGCTTTCTTTAAGGGAAACAAATGTGCAAACTCCAGGCGATAATAGAAACATAAAATAGATCCCCTGAACCTAATTCAGGCCTTAGTCCCATTTTGTAACTTAAACAGATAGGAATAGATCTTCAAAATCATTGTGACAGCAATTTTAACCACCGCCTCCTGCTATCATTATGTTTTATTTTTAAAAGATTACTTGCCAGCACTGTGATTAAATCCTTCTAGCAACTTTTTAAAAGAATGGGCAGCTTTTAAACTTTTTCTTTTTAAGCTCAAAAGAGCTAAATCCTAAAGAAAACATTTTCTTTAAAAAATGGAGTCGGTGTTACAGTTGAAACGGAGTGGGAAATAATTCCAATACTTTATTATTTATATATAAGTTATATACATACATACATGTATTAAGTGTGTGTGTGTGTATACACACACATACAATGATACGTTTTACGAACCCCTCGTCATACGAACTTTTTGAGATACGAACCCAGGGTTTAAGATTTTTTTGCCTCTTCTTCTGAACTATTTTCACTTTACGAACCCGCCATCCCACTGGGATGCTCCGCCTCCGGACTTCCGTTGCCAGCCAAAGCGCCTATTTTCATGCTGGTGGGATTCCCCTGAGGCTCCCCTCCATGGGAAACCCCACCTCCAGATTTTGCGATGCTGCAGGGGAATCCCACCAGCGCAAAAACGGGCGCTTCGGCTGGCAACGGAAGTCTGGAGGTGGGGTTTCCCAGCGAGGGAAGCCTCAGCGAAATCGCAACATTATACTTATACATTTCCATTTACATATTACATACTTTTATTTGAGCTCTAACTTTTTGTTTTTGTTTTTCTAGGCTCAATCCATCGGTACCATTGATCCCAGATTTCATGTACTGTATTCTGAATCTTTCTGGCCATGCAAATCTATTGTCAGCCTACCCATTTCGGTAAATTTTTCAAAACATTGCTGAGGACCAAGGAGCATAAGCAGCCCGTGTGTCAAATTAAACTGCTAGACTGACAGGCCATTCATTTGTATCAATAGACCAAAAAAAAATTGTATTCGTTACTTCCCAATTGGCCTTGACCAAAGTTTTTGTGCATACGTAGAAATCTGCTTCTAAAAGCTCAAGGTTGTTTACAGTTAAGACAAAAGAAATCACTGATTAAAAAAACAAATTGAACAGTAACTTTTTCATCTTTATCTAAGCGAGATAGATGCCTCTTTGATCGTCATTAAGATTAAAATACACTGGGAACAATACATTCTTTGGGGGTGTCATCAAACGGAGAGGTTTTTTATCTTGGAATGCAAGGGATTGCAAGATTGGGTACGCGATCTCGATCTCAGAGAAGGCACTCAAAGTTTACTGAGATTTGCAAGAGGGACAGAGGCCACTCGGAGGCAAGCTCATCCTGCACCTTTGCCCTCCTGAATTTCATAATCGGCAAGAAACACAGCAGAGTTGTTGCAAAATTCTCCATGTAACCATTGAAGGCACCAAAGGGCCATCAAACCAGTGGTGGGATAGTCCCAGTTCGGACCAGTTCTTAGAACCAGTTGGCGAGGCTCTGCCCACGCCGCCTGGGATGTTTTTGTGTGCGCACATAAGTGCGAGTCGGTGGCAAAATATTTTACAACCCACCACTGCACCAAATCAACTGGAATGGATCCTCTTAACTTTGTGTCCAATCCTTGAAAGATGCAAGGTCTCCTAGGACAAGGCCGTGGCCTCCAGGAATGTCCAAAACCCATCCATAAACCGTCACTAAGGAATGGAAGACAAAATATCGCAGGACCAAAAGGCCAACAGAAGGATCCATTTCAACCCAGCAACAAACTAGTTCAGTGATGCCAAACCTTTGTTTCCTTGGGTGTCGAAAGAGCATGCGCTATGGTGTATGCGCGAGTGCCCTCACCCATAATTCAATGCCTGGGAAGGGCGAAAACAGCTTCCCCTGCCCTCTGGACTGGAGACCGAAGATCAGCCTGTTTCCCAACTTCTGGTGGGCCCAGTAGGCTCATGTTTTGCCCTCCCCAGGCTCCAAAGGCTTCCCTTGAGTCGTGAAAGGGTAAAAACCCTCTCCCCCAACCCCCTGGAGGCCCTCTGGAAGCCAAAAACGCCCTCCCAGAGCCTCTGCGTGAGCCAAAAATCGGCTGGCCGGCACACACATGCACTTTGGAGCTGAGCTAGGGCAACAGCTCGTATGCCAGCAGATATGGCTCCACGTGCCGCCTGTGGCACCCATGCCATAGGTTTGCCATCATTGTCCTAGGACAAGGCCGTGGCTTGTAGGAAAGTCCAAAACCCATCCAAAACCCACTCAGAATGTGTAACTAAAATATAGAAGTTGAAATATCACAGGACCGAAAAGATCCATTGCAACCCAGCAATAAACTATATTGTCCAGAAATTCAGACTACAAATTGCAAACACGTGACTACAAGTCATCAAGTGTACATGCACACACACCTAGGTGTACAAATATGTTTGTGTGTGTATGTATATCTATGTGTGTACATATTTATTTTATTTATTGGTTTTGTGATATTTATATGCCGCCCAACTCCAGCAGGACTCTGGGAGACTCATGACAATCACAACAACTAAAAAGCAATATAAAATGTAACAATAATAATATGTATACTGTTTATCCCCCTGCCGTTCAGCTCACCTATTACCTTGTTTAGGTTTGTTTCATTATCTCTATTTATGACATCCAATGTTGACAGCTTTGATTTATTTAATCCTACATGGTGGAACACATTCAGTTTGAAATTATGGATATAAAGATGAATATGATTAATGAAAATAAAGTGAAAGAACTGATGGAACGATGGAACAGGGTTAGAGATTATATGCTTAGTAGAATTCGAGAGCAAGGTATAAAGAATAAACTGGAATAACTCTATAATTTATAAATACTGTAATGTTCTTGGTTTAAAATGATATATAAAAAAGTACACCCTCATTTTGTTGGAGGGGTCTGAATGAATGATGTTGGGTGGTGGGAGCACTGTGCACTGTGTTTTATGTAGTGTCTATCTGTCATTATTAAAAATTAATAAAATTTATTTTAAAATAATATGTACGCATGTGTATACAGAGTGGGAGGGAGGGGGAGAAGGAAGGAGGGAAAAGGAGAGGGAGAAGGAGGGAGGGAGGAAGAAAGAGAGGATGGAGGGAGAGAGAGGGAGTCTTCTGCTTGAGCAAAGGGTTGGACTAGATGACCTCTCAGATCCCTTCCAACTCTATTATTCTATGTTCTAAAGCCCTGCAGTCTTAAAAGATGGCACAAATTTCTAGGCATTCCGACAAAAAGGTCTCAGAAATTCCAAGAGTTATTAGCTATCTTTCTTTAAAAAACAAATATAATGCTTGATCTACGTTTAAAGTTAAGTCCACTTATTCATCAGACCCAAATCCATTTCTGCACTAACTTTGCAACATACCGCAAATATAATTTCCTCAACCTTCATTTTACAATTTGATTTCCATTTAAATGAACCCCAAAAATCTATTTCCAGCAGAACATAAATCTCACGCCTTAGTAGATCTTATGGTAGGCTTACCTGTTTCTGAAACGTAAACCACAGGATCCGCCTCTGGCAGCTTAGCAGATTTTGAAGAGAACTTCTTCTCTGGCGGCTTCGATTTTTTGATTAACGGTACCTCCTCTTCAGAATCTGAATTAAACAGCATTATTTTTTAATATATCCATCCACAAGTAAAAACACTCTGAGAGAAACCATTTCAGGGTAACTTTAGATTTAGATCGATGTACGTTTAACCTTGGCAAATTTAAGATATCTGGACTTTAACTTCCAGAAATTACCTGCCTAGGCTAGATTACCGGTCAACATTTTTAATTGAATTTTAAAATATTATAAAATACCTAATACAAAGTAAATATAAAAGGACTGGGGAGGAAGAGGGGAAAGAGAAATGAAGAAGGTACATATTAATAGTGTGTAGATCACACAGATGGAAAAAAATCTTAGCAATTATTTATGATTTAAATCATTCGTGATCATTTACGATTTAGGTCCCTATATCAAACCTCAGAATCACAGAAAGTTCAAGAGGTTTGTTGTGATTCAGTCTGAGGCTCCTCAGGGAACGGCTGGAACTCTGCCGGCTCCATGCTCAGAGGGGGAGGAGGAGGAACAGGAGGAGGAGGAGGACCAGGCAGACGGGGAAGAGGAATGTCAGGACGAGGAGGAGGGAGAACAGCCTGAGATCCCCAGGGGGGAGCTCTCCCCAGCGAGTAGCCTGGAGTCATTAGATGAGAACGCACAAGCCATCATAGATATGAGGCAGAGAAGGGCAGCACAAAGAAGGGGACAATTAGCCAGGTATTTCCATCCCTAATAGGCAACAGCTGGGTTTGGGTGTGGTTCTCCTCAGAAAGGTTGAAAAGGCAGGCCCGCCCTTCCTGTATTGTGGAGAGTTATCTTTTGGGAGTCCTGTGACCTTGCTTCGATCCTTGGCGTCTCTGATTCTGGCTTGTGGCCTCGAAGGCTGAAAACTTGGGGGAGGCGTGGGTTTTATTATCTACAGTGGTGTGTGTGCCAGCAAGAAGCCTGTTGTATTGTCTGGCCGTCGTGACTCTTCTGTGAAGCTTCATAGCATTCCAGTTTGTAAGAACAGTTTTTGTTATCTGTGTTTGTTTTCAAAGATATAAAATGACTTTGCTTTTTACCAGCATGTCTGGCTACTCTTTTTAGTTGGTGTTGACGTCTGGGGGAACCCAGACAGAACAAGGTTTAAAAACAAATCAGAGTTCTTGGATCACATGTGCCAGTTAAACGGAGAACAGTGAGCCGAATAGGGAACTGAATGGGAACCTAATACAGGAGTGGTATTAATGTTTTATTTGAACTGATACCCTCCGGGTATTTATTTATTTATTTTTACAATGTTTTCCATCATTTCTGGCCGTGATGGCTGACACTAATGAAAGCAGTAGCTCAAACCCTCTGAAGGGAGCCGCATCCAATTAATTTCACGTGAGAGGAGTCGTTTCATTATGAATCCAGGGATGCCTTAATTCTAGGGACACATTTTATGCAATTTACCAACCAGAACTATTGGAAAAAACCTATGGAGATTTCTCAGTTCTCTTTCCAGGAAAACCTTGGAAAGCAGAAATCATTGCAGTGACCTAAAATAAACCTGGAGGAATTAATTATAAGGATTACCTGAATCGTAGATTATCCTCTTTTTCTTGCTTGTCTGTTTTTGCTTTAAATCCTCTTCGTGAGGTGAGCATTTCCCCTATGTAAAGTGGCTCGTTATTCATCAGAACAATTCTGTCCATGTTAACTCATTTATGCAATGCTACAGGAATCAATAAACTTACCTTGTATGGGACCCATTTTCATCACCCTAAACCAGGGATGGCGAACCATTTTTGGTTCGAATGCCAAAAGGGTTGTACGCATGCATAGGGGTGGGCATTGTATTATGGGCATGGGCACATACTATTACGCGTGCACCTTTTGGCGTGCACGCATGATAGTGTGTCCTTGTGTGCCCACGCCCATAATACAATGGCCATCTGTGCACGCACACAACCCCCAGCTCTGCCTCCCCCATAAATGCACAAAGGACTCACCAAAGCAGTGGTTCTCAACCTTTCTAATGCTGCGAGCCCTTAATATAGTTCCTCCAGTTGTGGTGACACTCAACCATAAGTCTAGCGCCAATTCTCCCAACAGAGCTTTAAGATGATGGTCAGGAAAGTCAGAGGGGTACCCCCACTGTAAATGCCCAATTGGTCAGATTGTAAAAAGATGTTCCAAGATGCCAGAATAGAAGCTTTAGTTCCTAACACCATGGAAAATTTGTCTTTTCCCATAGTCTTAGGCGACCCCTGTAAAACGGTCATTTGACCCCAATGAGGTCCAGGTTGAGAACCGCTGCACTAAAGCCTCCGGACTTCCAGTAAGCCTGTTGCACTGTTTTTCGCTCTCCCCAGCTTTCAGAAAAGCCTCCCGAAACCTGGGGAAAGAGCGAAAAATGGCCCAACCGGAAGTTCAGAAATGAACTTCCGGTTTGCCCGCTGGGCCATTTTTCACCATCCCCAGGCTTTCCTGAAAGCTGGGGAGAGTGAAAACAGCTGAAAAGAACGCCAAAAATCAGCTGGCTAGCGTGTGCATGCACACTGGAGCTGACATAGGGCAACGCCTCGCGGGCCCTCAGATATGGCTCCGCAAGCCATAGGTTCACCATCATTGCCTCAAACTACGTAATACAATAAGAAAGTACATAATAAGACAGTTAGATCCGCCTCTTGGGAAGGTCTTGCATTCCTCCTAAAACACCAAGGGACCACCACCCAATTCCAGTGCCTATTGTTCCATCCCGTATCCCCAATGTGTGTGCGAGGGACACACACATTGGGGGATATGCTGGGTCCATAGGAGGTTTTCCGGCCCCTGGTCCTGGTCTCATCCTCCACCCAAAAGGTGGGGTGGGGATGGTGCCATGACCGGATCCTCCCTGGATATAGGGCGCAAGAAAAGCGTGGGTTGCCGCTACTGCCGCTACCAGTGCACTGCGTGTGCAGGTTTGCTTCTCCCGTGTACGCCCCAGCGAGATTTTGCTTCTGAGCATGCTCAGGAAGCAAAATCTCGCTAGGGGATGCGCGAAAGAAAGAAATGTTGGTGATTTTTTTTGCTTTTTGGGGTTTTTTTGAATTGGCATGAATGAGCAGTACGTGTGTTGTTTAACTGTTTTTAACTTTTAATTTGTATTCTAGTGATTACTCATTTAGTAACTACTTGTTAATTTGGATTTTAGTAATTACTTGTTTTTTTCCTTGACTTCTTTTTATTACTATTGTTATTGTAATTTTATATTGTTGTGAGCCGCCCTGAGTCCTTTGGGCTTGGGCAGCATAGAAGTCAAATTAATTAATTAATTGATTGATTGATTGATTAATTAATTAATATTGTTGTGAGCTGCCCTGAGTCCTTTGTGATTGGGCGGTCTAGAAGTCTGAATGAATGAATGAATGAATGAATGAATGAATGAATGAATGAATGAATGAATAAATCTATCTCGCAAGGAGACTTTTCAGTTGGCTTACAACAAGGAAAAGCAACAGGGCCATTCTTTGTCAAGTGGACCAGATGTCCCCACCCAACCACTTTCAATTTCAATGAAACTTTGCGCATACACTATATTCCTTATGGTATAAAACTGAGGTGTGCAAAATTTTAGATCCATGTTACAAACATTCAAGATTTCAGAGTCCTTTAAATACAGGATGACAAAACGTTGATTGAGCTCCGCAAAGCTTTCTTTTAATTTATTATTATTTAGATTTGTATGCCACCCCACTCCGCAGACTCGGGGCGGCTCACAACAAAATAAAACAATTCATGACAAATCTAAATTATAGTTTAAAATATTTTTTTAAAAAAACCCATTTACTAAGCAAACATACATACAAACATACCATGCATAAATTGTATATGCCCGGGGGAGATATCTCAGTTCCCCCATGCCTGACGACAAAGGTGGGTTTTAAGGAGCTTACGAAAGGCAAGGAGAGTAGGGGCAAACTTTTTGCCAAGTTTGAGGAGCTCCAGAATGGACACTAGTAGTAATATAAGGGGGAACTTGGTGGATCAGCACAATGTTTAGATCCAAACATACTGGAAAAGTTTCAAGCATCTTAGACTAATGGTTGCTGTGTGACCTGAGGTCAAAGTTGAGAAAAAATGAGGTGCGACAAATTTTTAGCCATTTTGTGGCTCCAATAATTTGCAAACTAGTGAAGCTTTCAAAAAGCCCTTTGGCACACTTAAAAGTTACTTGTTGTCAATTATTCCACGTTTTAGCAGCCATTTGTAAGTACTCTTGGGGTTATTTTAGTTTTAAAATGACCGCAAAAATTTCCGCTCCAAATTTTGGGCATCTTTAATGCCCTGTACCTTCAATCATCATTTTTATTTCATTAGAGAGAGCAAGGTTTTTTCCTATCATATATGTTGTTTTTGTGATGGTTTTTTTCAAATAATGCTTCAAAAATCCTCTAAAATATGACGTTTATTCTGAAATATTTTAAACTAAACATTATATAACTCACCTTGATTTCCTTCCGTGTGGATGTTCCCCCTGAATTCCTCTCTTTATTCTGGGGTTTCTCCTTTCTCACAATGCCACATTCAGGTTTCTTTCCTGGAGCTACAACTCCAAAGAATTTACGGATATCCTGGTAAAGCAATCCAAAAAGCAACATCAAATTTGATCTTCTGCAAAATGTCATGGAATACATTTGGCATATACAATTCCTATCGCGAAGCATAAATGCCTGTTGTTTAAGAACTGGACTCGGTTTTATTTTCCAATTTATTGAGAACGCTATAATTTGCTAGCAAATTTAAACAGTCTAACGCTCAGCTATATGTTGTAAATCCTTGAATCAATTCATCTTAGAAATATGGACTGCAATTTAATCAGTATTTAGGATATTTTTTAGCCCTTTGCCCTAAATAAATTATTTGGTGGGTGGATAAAATTATATAAGCCATTTAGCTAAACATTTATGTTCAAATGTATTGGTGTAATTTCAACATATATAATTTGATAGTTAAACTTCCAGTCTTTGGAATAAGATTGCTATTAAAACAGGTTTTGGATCAAGACTAATGTACACATTAAATAGGATTTAATGAGATTTTTTTTTAATAACAGGTTAAAAACCCTAGAGCAGGGGTCGGGAACCTATGGCTCGCGAGCCAGATATGGCTCTTTTGATGGCCGTATCTGGCTCGCAGACAGGGCTCCTAGCACTGAGCTCCCGCTCGCAGCTGTCCCCTGGCTCCTGCTCGATGCCACGGTTTTCGGCGCTGTCCTGCTGGGCCCCAAAGACGGAAGGCAGGAAGAAGGAGAGCTCCATTCTTCTCGCCTTTTTCCCGCCTTCCGTCTTTGGGGCACAGCAGGACAGCGCCGAAAACCGCGGCATCGAGCAGAAGCCGGGGGACAGCTGCGAGCGGGAGCCCCAGGAGGGAAGTACCGGCAGCGCCCCGCCCAGCTGAAGCTTCACTGGCGGCGGCGGCAAATGTCCTTTGTGGCCCGGTTGGGGGGGGGGGCTGCAGCGGCCGAAGGCAGTCGCAGGGAGATGGCGGCGGCGAGAGGGAGCTCCAGCTGGGCTGGGGGTTCGGGGGGGCCATGAACGCCGCCCGGAGCCAATGGCTTCTTTTGGGCTTACTTGAATTCCTGTTGCTGGTAAGCGCGCGCGGGTGGCCGGGTGGGAAGGGCGAGGCGCGAGGGGGAGGCAAGTGGAGAAGCGGAGAGAGAGAGAAGTGGACCAAAAGAAAGAAAAGGGAAAGAGAGGGAGGGAAAGAGAAATGGAGAGGAAGGAAGGAGGGAGGGGAGGGAGGGAGAGAAGGAAGGAAGAGAAAGGAGGGTAGAAAGAGAGGGAGAGAGAGAGGAGAGAGAAAGGAAGAGGAGAGATAGAAAGGAAGAGAGAGAAAGAAAGAGGGATAGAAAGAGAGAGAGAGTGAGAGATGCTCAGTGAGCCTTTCTTTGAAGTTGCCTTTCTTTCTTTCTTTCTTTCTTTCTTTCTCTTTCTCTCTTGCTCTCTTGCTCTTTCATTCTTTTTTCTTTCTCTTGCTTTCTTTCTTTCTCTTGCTTTCTCTCCTTCCTTCCCTCCTTCCATTTCTTTCATTCCCCCTCTCTATTTTTATTTCTCTTTCATTCTTTCTTTCTCTCTTTCTTGCTTTCTTTCTTGCTCTTTTTCTTTCTCTCTTTTACCTTCCCTTCCTCTATTTCTTCTTTTCTTTCTCCTTCCTACCTTCTTCCCTCCCTCCCTTCCTTCAGTCCTTCCTCTCTTACTCTCCCCTTTCATAAGTTTCCTTGCTTCCTTCCTCTGTTCCTGTCCCTTCCCCCTTTCTTTCTTTCTTTCTTTCTTTCTTTCTTTCTCTTTCTCTCTTGCTCTCTTGCTCTTTCATTCTTTTTTCTTTCTCTTGCTTTCTTTCTTTCTCTTGCTTTCTCTCCTTCCTTCCCTCCTTCCATTTCTTTCATTCCCCCTCTCTATTTTTATTTCTCTTTCATTCTTTCTTTCTCTCTTTCTTGCTTTCTTTCTTGCTCTTTTTCTTTCTCTCTTTTACCTTCCCTTCCTCTATTTCTTCTTTTCTTTCTCCTTCCTACCTTCTTCCCTCCCTCCCTTCCTTCAGTCCTTCCTCTCTTACTCTCCCCTTTCATAAGTTTCCTTGCTTCCTTCCTCTGTTCCTGTCCCTTCCCCCTTTCTTTCTTTCCTTCCTTCCTTCCCTCCCTCCATTTCTTGCTTTCCTTCTCCTTCCTCCCTTGTTTCCTCCCTCATTCCCTTCTTTCACTCCTTCTTCTCTTACTCTCCCCTTTCACACCTTTCCTTGCTTTCTTTGCACCCTTCCTCTGTTCCTGTCCCTTCCCTCTTTCCTTCCTTCCTTCCCACCCTCTGTCCATTCATTCACCCATTCCTCTCTTGATCGCCCCTTTTACCATTCCTTCCTTCCTTCCTTCCTTCCGATGTGGGCCTGGGCCAGCAGAGTAGTTTGCTTTTGCACCCCGTCTCGAGCTCCCTTGGTGCCAACCCGGCCCTCCCCACTTCAGAGAGAAGGGGGAGAAAGAGAGAGAGAGAAAGAGAAAGAGAGAGATAAAAAGAGAAAGATAGAGGGAGGGAGAGAAAGAGATAGAAAGAGACAAAGAGAGGGGGAGAGAAAGAGAGAGAGAAAGAAAGAGAGAAAGGGAGATACGTACGGCTCTCGCTGAATTATATTTCAAAATATGTGGCGTTTACGGCTCTCTTAGCCAAAAAGGTTCCTGACCCCTGCCCTAGAGTATCTCAGCTAAATAAATTGTGTTTAGCCTGTAAGGATGGCAGCTTTAACTTGTCATATTTTTAATCATACCATTGAGGTTTCATTTTAATACTTTCATTTTTTTTTAAAGTAAAATATGATTTCTCTCTTATTTGGGTCAGTTTGAAGAGCAACTACAGTATACAACACCTTTGAAATCTTGGCATTTTAAAAAGCCAAATATATTAAATCGGGGATCACTGTAACTTGTTTTGAAAACTGTTAGCCACATTTAGTAATTAATTGCTAAATAATAATATTTTTGACCCTAGATAACATAAGTCGATCCTTTTTATAATTTAAATTTAAAAATAGCAGGGAAGATGTTCCTTTGAAATGCCTAGGCTAAGAAATTAGTACATTAAAGGCACAGAGTTTAATCAGTGTTTAAAAAGAGATTACTTTTGTGTTTGACTTACATTTGCTTGAAAACAACTGATATAATTAAAGTATGTATTAACTACAAGTAAGTAAAATGGCTTAGGTGCTTTTAAACCTCTGGACGTTTTGTGTTTGACTTACATTAGCTTGAAAACAATTGATATAATTAAAGTAAGTATTAACCAGAGGTAAGTAGTATGACTTAGGTGCTGTAGAACCTCTGAGAGTCTATCTACACTTTAACAAAATCAAAGAATGCAATTTTATGAAGTATTACAAGGTGAAATTAAATTTACCATCAGTTATATTTATAGAAGGAAGAATTGGAACAATGTTGAATTCTGGAAAATCAATGGGTCCATACATTTTTTAAAATGTGAACCATACGCTTCTGATGATTTATGAGTGAGTTCATCGAAAACAAATTTCAGATCTGTTAGACCACACAGAAATGTGTAAAAAATAAAGGATATTAGATGCCTTATAATGTAAATAACAGCAACAACATGATGAAGCACTGGAAAACTGAACTGTTTTTTGGAAATGAAAATTACGGATCTGTCAACATCAAAAGAGGAATTTTCCAAGGAGACTCATTATCACCACTGCTTTTCATCATTGCCATGATCCCGTTGTCAACAATCTTAACAAATCTTGGCTACCAAAGATCCAAGAAATCTAATAAAATTTCACATCTGCTGTACATGGGTGACCTGAAGCTGTATGGAAAAACTAAAACTGAAATCCACTCTCTGACCAACACTGTCTGAATCTTTAGCACTAATATCAGCATGGAGTTTGGTTTAGACAAATGTACCACAGTAGCACTGAAGAAGGGTAAAATCACTAAAAGCGTGGGCATAAATATGCCTAATGGTCAACCCATAAATTGTCATTAGCCAGAGGCCTATAAATACCTAATTACCTAAATACCTAATTAACACCACATATGTTTGTTTTGGATGTATAATGATTATTCAGTGGTTTTTTTCTTTTGTATTTCTGTATTTTGAGAAGCAAAATAACAAAAAAAAATACTGAAACATATTACTTATTTCCAACTCATTTGTCTGCTGAGGAATTATTCCATTGGATTCAACAAAATTAGGACTGGGCTATAGAGACAAGCATCTTATCAAACAGTAGAACAGTGAGTACTATTTCAGTTCATAATAGAAAAACATAGGTTCAACAACAGACTCATTAATTCACACAGAAAGCAAACAATGAGGAAGAGAGATTACAAGAGCTCCTTGTGAAAAATGTCTGGACACGGAAAGAGTTGCACGGAAACGCAATGCATTTCCAAAGGTGTAACCTACAACATGAAGTTGTAGTATCTTTATTCACCATGGCTTCTGCAAACTGGGAATGCTATGTCACACAAACTAACAAAAATCTCCTTAATTATCATTCTACTTCAAAAGCAGAGTAATAATTCTAATATTTCCAAATCAATATGTACATATTTAAAGTGCTTAAGTATGATTCATGCATCTGATGCCATTCAGTTAAAGTGCCTAGTTATCCATTGCATTTTATGGCAACTACCATATTTTTCAGAGAATAAGAGACACCTGCCCTCCCTGCTAAAAAAAAGGCTGTAAATTTGAGTGTTTAATACTTAGAATGTAGCTTTTACTAACCTTTTTTTCAGCCCTAAGGAGGTGCTGTGCTTTGCTAGTGAAGTGATCTCCCCTTCACCTGTTTTTCTCATTGTTTCTCTCTCTGAAGAGAGAAAGTGGTGGTGTTTTAGAAACTGTTTTTTATCCCCTAACAGGATAAAAAACAAACATGTGGGCTCAAAACCAGCAAACTAATGTGCTGAAGCTGACCAGACTAGCCAAATGAAATGGTGAGATAGGCAAACTATTTTTCCCTTACTTTTCCCCCAAAAAACTAAGGTGCATCTTATACTCCAGGGTGTCTTATACTCTGAAAACTAAAGTACATGCTTTTGAGGGGATGATTTTAAAAAAGCAGTCATATTTATTTACCTTATGCCAGTGGTTCTCAACCTTTCTAATGCTGCAAGTCCTTAATACACTTCCTCATGTTGTGGTGACCCCCAACCATAAGTCTAGCACTAATTCTCCCAACAGAGCTTTAAGTTGATTTGCAGAAAGGTCAGAGGGACACCCTACTATGCACATCTGATTGGTCGGATTGTAAAAATATGTTCCAAGGTGCCAGAATAGAAGCTTTAGTTCCTAGCACCATGGGAAATTTGTCTTTTCCCATGATCTTAGGCGACCCCCGTGAAACGGTCGTTCGACCCCTAAAAGGGTTCCGACCCCCTGTTTGAGAACCACTGCCTTATACTATATTATCCTACAAATAGATTTAAATGCATTCTGATAATCAATTATATATTACGCATCTTATGTAGGTGGTCATTTAGCCCTGGATGAAACTGCCAAAGTTTGAGCAATGCTTTTGCAATTTATTTTTTTGATATACACTGCTCAAAAAAATAAAGGGAACACTCAAAGAACACATCCTAGGTCTGAATGAATGAAATATTCTCATTGAATACTTTATTCTGTACAAAGTCGAATGTGTTGACACCATGTGAAATTTATTGTCAATCAGTGTTGCTTCCTAAGTGGACAGCTTGATTTCACAGAAGTTTGATTTACTTGGAGTTATATTGTGTTGTTTAAGTGTTCCCTTTATTTTGGGGGCAGTATATAAACACAGCATGCATATGTTCTTTTTAGAAAGCAAAGGTAAAAAAAAGGAGTGGAGCAAGAAAAAAAATTAAGTGTCTGATGTCTTTCTCCTCATACATAAGAAACTGAAATGTTTTCCTCCTGGGTTTACCCATTTTATGGTAGAGTGCAAAGACATGTGCACCAGTGAAGACAGGAAACGAGTGTTTTGGCACACATCTGTATTTATAAATAGAGAGAGAAAGTATCTACTTTTCTGCATGGTCGATTTTTAAAAAGATGAATATAAATGCATGTTATATTGCCATTTAATATTTACCAGATTCAAAAGAGGCACTTTAATGCTTTATGTTCTGTACTGCATAAAATAGCCCACTAACACAACCGAACCCTATGCTCAGTTTGCTACTATATTAGTTTGTTGACATCATGAGCATGCATTCTCACCCGATTACATACAACTGCACAAAACATATCGAGATTTTAGAATATCTAAGCATCATAAAAATCTAAAATTTTAGAATATCAGCCTGCCTTGAAGGTTGCTAACTTCTTAACAGAAGAGGCAAAGCATGTGAAACTACTAACTATATTTAATGCAGCATACAGTTATTGTATCTGCAAAAATGTGAACAGCCCTGTTTAGCAAGAAAGTCATTCTTGCTGGGTTCACAAGGACTTGCTCCTAAAAATGCATGCAACTGAAGGTCTAATCTATTGGTACTGATAACAGTCTGTATCTTTGCCCTACATCCTTCTGAACCCAGGCAATTATTGTCAACTGATGCACAGAGAATAACTAGAGAAAAACAAGAGTTTTGAAAAGCCGAGTTTGTAATGTTTCTCATGCTAACATCTCAAAAGCAACACAAATTTGTACTCATTTTAAATTTAAAGGCATTTGTGATCATTTCCACTCCATTCTATGAAGAGAGGATATCTTATTAGCCATTAAAACTGAACATCAACTGATGAAAATACAAACTATTGATGATAGCTGCCCCCACACTAAACTATTTGGGTAAGTTCTTTTAGAATTAACAGGGCAAGGGAGACAATGAATCATTTCTTACAAATTGCCATAAAAAGCAAAGTACATAAAAGACAAACATAGGCAAAATCAAGCTCTTTGTACTGACAAAGACTTGCAATTTGCAGCCATGAAATAAATCCAAATGGCTGAAATAGACCATGCAAGAAATTTCAACAACCTTTGATTTGCAATAAATATATATATACATATATTTGGCCTTTCTGTGCTTGTGCAATTTTAGCAGGCAAGTATTTCCAAAGGCAATGAGAAGGGCACTGATATACAACATCCTTTTAAATAAGGGGAAATGGGACACATATCTATGTAGAAAGAAAACCTATCATTTTGAGAGGGGGAGATCCCCAATTACAGGCAGTCCTCAATTTATAAGAGTTCATTTAGTGACCTTCAAAGTTACAACAGCACTGAAAAAATGTGACTTATGACCATTTTCCCCACACTTATGACTGTTGCAGTATTTCCCCATGATCATGCAATCAAAATTCAGATGCTTGACAATTGATTCATATTTATGATGGCTGGTGTGGTCAAATGTTGACCTTCTGACAAGCCAAGTCAATGGGGAAGCCAGATTCTCTTAACAATCAGGTTAATTAAATTATCAACTGCAAGGATTCACTTAACAACTGAGGCAGGAAAGGGGGTAAAATTAGCTGCCCAGAGTCCTTTGTGAGGGGCAGCATGTGTGTGCGTGTGTGTGGGTGTCTCAACCCCCCCTGAACAAATGTCTCACATAATAACAAGAATTTTTGGGCTCAAATGTGGTCATAAGTCGAGGGCTACTTGTAATTTCAGGACGCAGAAACTTGGCGATTTTTAAGACCTGTGGATTTCGATACAAAGGGGAGGGGGAAGCAAGCAAGCAAGGAGGGGCAAGACAGAACATCAAGAGTTGGAAGGGCCACTAAGAGGTCATCTAGCTCAACTCCCTGCTCAATGCAAATATAACGAACATAAAAGTAAGATACACAGGAAGGCTGGCTTGACTTCCTTTTCTTTGAATTCCTGCTAGGAATGTGGAAACCCGAATCTATTCCCGGGTCGAGCCTGAGGGAGAATAACATAAAATTTCAGCAGAATAATAAAAAAAGGAGGGAACCGGAGCCCGGTGTAAGGTTGCTGGCCACGAGAGCCCATTTTCCCCTCTTTAAGACTGCCGGAGACCCCCCTGAGCGAGGGCGAGCAAGCCAGCCACGGCTTCTCTCACCATGTCCCGGCCTGGCGAGGCTCCGCTGGTTGCCCTCACGACGTTTCCCGCGGCGGCGCGGCCATCTTGGCGCCAACGGCACGGCGCGCGCGCATGCGCGCGCTGATGATGTCACTGGGCCCAAAAGATAAATCAATAAGCGGCTGGGCCCGCGTCTCTCCTCTGAGGTAAAATTGAGGTTCCCCGCGGCGGCTTCAGCCTCGCCTCGCGGCCCCTTTGACTCTCGTCCGTGAGGAAAGCGGGGCCGGGGTGGGGGAACGAACAGAGGAACGGAGGTGAAAGACTGCCTGCCGTTCTCCGACCGGCCGCTAGAGGGCGGGGAAGTTGGAGGTGTGTGTGATGCTGGCCTCTAGTGGCCGGATGTGGCTTTGCAGCCATCTATCATTTATTATCTACCATCTATCTTTCTATCTATCATCCATCTATTTATTATCTGTCTATATGCTCTATCTATCCAGGGGCGGATTTCTATTATTGGCTGCTATTGGCATGTGTGGAACCAAAATGTCACACAGGGAATTGCGCGTCCGCCGCCCCGCACACCCACACCAGCCTCCGTGACCAATCCAGTGGGAAAAGGTAAGTGCAGCCCTTCACTGGCTAGTACATAAATAAAATAAAAATAGGAACACGGTTGGTAGGTGAATCTGACCTCCCCACTGGTTTTACTTGTCAAAGGGGATCACATGACCCTACGACACTGCAACTGCCATAAGTACAAGTCAGTTGCCCAGTGTCAGAATTTTGATCACGTGACCATGGGAATGGTGCAACAGTCATAAAGGTGAAAAACAGTAATAAGTGACAGATTTAGTAGATAAATTATAGCCCGCATGGACTACAATAAATCAAATCTGAGAGTCGATGGATTAAAGTAGAGAAACAGCTTTAAAACGAAGTTACTTTTATTATGAAAATAAGAAAATATAGCTAATGCCTTTCAGAGGCATCTTCTATGCGTGTTACATCGTTTAAGACAAAGAGAGAAGAGACAGGGCAAAATGGAGATTTTTGGAGAAGGAGGAAATGATGCATGTATGACATGGCAGGATTTTACATCATAATGAGGTGGAGCTTATATAATACACACTGTTAACTATTTAAGTACTGAATGACTTAGAATGTCTCTGGGGCTGTCAATATTCAGCGTGACAATAAGTCGATTTTTTTCATTGCCATTGTAACTTTGAACGGTGATTAAATGAATGACTGTATCACAATGTCTAAGCTATCTCTCACACAAACACACACACACTTCATGACTTTGTGCTGTGTTGAAACCATAGTTTGGTTAGAACTGGTTGCCATTCAAGACGATCCCAGTTCATATTTAGAAAAGGTATTCATTAACCTCCTTTGCAACCTAAAAAAAGGAACCAGAGCAGATCCAGTTCTTCTATATTCAGGAGATAAGAACATTATAGTTAACACTGATAAAGCAGCAAATTTGATTTACGGTTCCATGTGGAAAGTTTGCTATTCAATCCTTGGGTGGTTGAGCTGAAGGAAGAGAGAGATTATTTCAGCTTTTGTATCTATCACTCTGGAGATAATGTGAAATATCTCGGTCTTGGAGCCAAAGTTCTAAGCCTCAGTTCTACAGAGGAATCATTGAGTCTGTCATCTGCACCTCTATAATTGTCTGGTTCGGTTCTGCAACCCAACAAGACTGACACAGACTTCAGAGGAGAATCAGAACTGCAGAAAAACAATGGCTGCCAACTTGTGAGCCGCCCCGAGTCTACGGAGAGGGGCGGCATACAAATCTAATAAAGAAATAAAGAAATAAATTTGCCTTCCATTGAGGACCTGCATAGTGCATAAGTCAAAAAGAGGGCGGTGAAAATATTTACTGACCCCTCACATCCTGGACACAAACTGTTTCAACTCCTACCCTCAAAACGTCGCTACAGAGCACACCAAGACAACTAGACAATAACATTTTCCCCAAATGCCATCACTCTGCTAAACAAATAATTCCCTCAACACTGTCAAACTATTTACTAAGTCTACACTACTCGTTTTTTCCCATCATTCCTATCACCCATTTCCTCCCACTTATGACTGTATGACTGTAACTTGTTGCTTGTATCCTTAGGATTTTTATTAATATTGATTGTTTCTTCATTGCTTATTTGACCCCTATGACAATCATTAAGTGTTGTACCCCATGATTCTTGACAAATGTATCTTTTTCTTTTATGTACACTGAGAGCATATGCACCAAGACAAATTCCTTGTGTGTCCAATCATACTTGGCCAATAAAATAATTCTATTCTATTCTATTGTAACGATTTTCTAGCAAGGGAACTCCCATAACATCGTATAAGCCCTGCTATGCTTAATCACAATACTTATTGTTGCAAAGTCAAGTCCGACCCATTGTGACCCCATGGACAACGTTCCTCCAGTCCTTCCTGTCCTCTAACATACCCTGGAGTCCATTGAAGCTCACACCGACTGCTTCAGTGACTCCATCCAGCCACCTCATTCTCTGTCGTCCCCTTCTTTTGCCCTCAATCGTTCCCAGCATTAGGCTGTTCTCCAGTGAGTCCTTCCTTCTCATTAGGTGGCCAAAGTACCACAATAGTAGAGCAACTCAAAAGGTAAAGTGGAAGGCTGCCTGTTCAATCACAATACAGTTGGATGGGACCTCAGAGGTCATCTAGTCCAACCCTCTGTTCAAGCAGGAGATACCATTTCAGACAAGTGGCTGCCCAAGTCTCTTGCGGTGATGAAACACCCACAACTTCTGATGGCAAGCATGCTGGAAAATACGTCCTTGTGGCGAAGCAATTGTATATTTCTCTTCCAGGATGAGAAATCCAGGATTTCTCTCTTTTTTTGTAAAGGATAGAATTGTAGGCAAAAATACATATGTTGGTAAAATCTGTGACAGACATTTTGACATGCATTCATACACTTACACTTTAGCATAGACCCATCTTCCTGGAATTAATTTTACAGAGTAATGAACAAGCAAGGTTGTCACTTATCCGTTTATAGTTTTATATTTGTAATCTGTTGTTTCCTGTAATTTCCTGTTGTTTTTAATGTTATACATTGCCCAGATTCTCCACAAGTCAGGCAACTTTATATATATATATATTATATTTTTCCTTCGCATCCTGGACATAAACTATTTCAACTCCTACCCTCAAAACGTCGCTATATAACAATGCACACCAAAAGAAGTAGACACATGAAGAGTTTTCCCCGAACGCCATCACTCTGCTAAATAAATAATTCCCTCAACACTGTCAAACTATTTACCAAGTCTGCACTACTATCACTTCTAGTTTTTTCTCAAATTTCCTATCACCCATTTCCTCCCACTTAATGACTGTATGACTCTAACTTGTTGCTTGTATCCTTAAGATTTTTATTAATATTGATATTAATATTAATACTAATTGTTTCCTCATTGCTTATTTGACCCCTATGAAAATAACTAAGTGTTGTACCTCATGATTCTTGACAAATGTATATTTTCTTTTATGTACACTGAGAGCATCTGCACCAAAGACAAATTCCTTGTGTGTCCAATTACACTTGGCCAATAAAGAATTCTGTTCTGTTCAATTCTATGCTATGCTATGCTATGCTATTCTTATTCTATTCTCTGTCTGTCTCTCTGTTTCTCTCTCTCTCTCTCTCTCTATATATATATATATATATACACACACACACACATATATATATACACACAGTATATATTCTTATTCTATTCTCTGTCTGTCTCTCTCTGTCTCTGTCTCTCTCTCTCTCTCTCTGTATATATATAGATCTATCCTAGTCTCCCTTAATTTTCAAATTCAGCAAAAAAATGTGACATACATACATACATACATACATACATACATACATACATACATACATACGTAGATTGTTCTGAGTTCTGGTTTTGCCCTGTGTAATATTTTGCATGTCTATGCGACATTTCGGTGAAATCACATTCACCATCATCAGGCTGAAGTTTTAAGCTTCGTGTTGCTGTAAATATTTACAGCAACACGAAGCTTAAAACTTCAGCCTGATGATGGTGAATGTGATTTCACCGAAATGTCGCATAGACATGCAAAATTATTACACAGGGCAAAACCCGAACTCAGAACAATCTACATACATATACCCGTGTAAATCTACGAAAACAAATATATATATACAGTATATATACACACACACACACACACACACACACACACACACACACACATATATATACACACACACACACACAGTGTATGTATATATATGTATATTAGATTTTTAATCCCACTTGTATTCCTCTATAAGTAACTCAAGGTGATGAATGCACACAATTTTCTCCTATTTATCCTCATAACAACCCAGTAAGGTGAGTCAGGTTAAGAATGAGTGACTGGTCCTAACTGACTTTTGTGGTTAAGGAAGTATTAAAACTCACCTTCTTCTGGTTTTTAAGCTGGCTCCTTAGCCACCAAACCAAACTGGCTCTACCCTATATTTTTGACCAATAAATAAATGTCTACCCCCAAAAAAAGAATAACGTCATTTACAAATCAGAGAAAATATCCAAGTATTTTTTTCAGATTTAGAAACTGTTTCTATATTTTTAGAAACTGTTTCAATATTTTTTCTACTTCGCCTGAAGGCCGGAGGGGGGGGGGGGAATGAGGAGCGACTTTTTGGGGGGCGCACGCATGCATTCAAGCCAATTGACAGCATCCTGTTGATGCTGCCAAAACCCATCTGCTTTTGTGTGGATGTTGCCAAGGCCACAAACATTTGCCAAAGTACGAACAGCTGTTGACACAAACTCATAATTTTGAACTTCAAGAGCCGAAGAGGTATTGGCAGTTCTGTGTTAGCAAATACTTCAGAAGAAAAGGATTTAGGGATAGTGATTCCTGACAGTCTCAAAATGGGTGAACAGTGCAGTCAGGCGGTATGGAAAGCAAGTAGGATGCTTGGCTGCATAGCTAGAGGTATAACAAGCAGGAAGAGGGAGATTATGATCCCGCTATATAGAATGCTGGTGAGACCACATTTGGAATACTGTGTTCAGTTCTGGAGACCTCACCTACAAAAAGATATTGACAAAATTGAACAGGTCCAAAGACGGGCTACAAGAATGGTGGAAGGTCTTAAGCATAAAACCTATCAGGAAAGACTTAATGAACTCAATCTGTCTAGTCTGGAGGACAGAAGGAAAAGGGGGGACATGATCGAAACATTTAAATATATTAAAGGGTTAAATAAGGTCCAGGAGGGAAGTGTTTTTAATAGGAAAGTGAACACAAGAACAAGGGGACACAATCTGAAGTTAGTTGGGGGAAAGATAAAAAGCAACATGAGAAAATATTATTTTACTGAAAGAGTAGTAGATCCTTGGAACAAACTTCCAGCAGACGTGGTAGATAAATCCACAGTAACTGAATTTAAACATGCCTGGGATAAACATATATCCATCCTAAGATAAAATACAGAAAATAGTATAAGGGCAGACTAGATGGACCATGAGGTCTTTTTCTGCCGTCAGACTTCTATGTTTCTATGTATTTTTTTAAAAAATTGTTATCCGTTGCAGCTTTTCCTCTCTCCTTTTCCCCCGGCTGAGCGCAGGTTAAAAAGTGGCATCTTATTCCTTTCTCGGGGCCATTGTCTCTCCAATACAATTACCTCCTAATCCCTTTCAATATAATCAAATCAACAGTTAGCATCCTCTGACAAGCCGAACCTCTGATTCACAGCTTCGGAGGGTGGCTATAAATCGGGCAGGCGTTCAAGGATCAGATACCCCGCCAGCGTTCCCCAGCGGCCGTAAGGAACAGAGTAAACGCAGGCTCGCCTTGGCTCTCATGACTAATCCTAAATCCTGTAGTTCAGGCTAATTATTAACAAGGGATTCTGGAATCACAAGCCTTTTTTTTTTTTTTCCAAACCGAAGCATTGATAAGACACTCCGGCCACCTAGGAGCGAACCAGACAAGGTATGCAAGCAAAGAATCCAGGAATCAATATTTTTTTGACAGGGCGTTTAGCATCTGCTCCGCAGGTGTAGGAGATGGCTGGTTGGCACCTGAAGAGTCCCGTAGCTTTCTGGGCTTTAATTTTCATCCAGTCCGTGTCCGGGTTTCGCAGAGACGGGATTTCTGTGTGGGTAAAGGATCCCCACTTAAGTCCCGTGAATGAAACTCAGCTATTTGTCCACGACACTTTTCCTCCCCAATTCCTCTGGGGAGTGGGAACCAGTGCATTTCAAGTGGAGGGGAGTTTGCAGGAGGACGGGAGAGGTACTTCGATATGGGACCACTTCCTCCGGTCAAATTTAAGACCCGCTTACAGGGCAAAGGACTGGGGCAACAGCTACAGGTTTCCGGAGAAAGATTTAGCCGCCCTGAATTTTTTGGGAGTTTCTTCGTACCATTTTTCCATTTCGTGGCCCCGGCTCTTTCCTACCGGCACGGTGACAGCTGTCAATCGGAAAGGACTCAGCTACTACAACCGCTTGCTGGATGCTCTGGTCCACAGAGGCATTGAGCCCGTCGTCACTCTCTACCACTGGGACCTGCCTTGGGAATTGCAGGAGAAATACGGAGGCTGGGAAAACGATTCCCTGGCGGATGCGTTCAACGATTACGCCACGTTTTGCTTCCGGACCTTCGGAGATCGGGTGAAGTATTGGATCACCATGCACAACCCTTACCTCATCGCTTGGCACGGGTACGGCACGGGGCTGCACGCGCCCGGAGAGAGGCGGGAAGGGGCAGCCTACGTGGTAGGACATAACCTGATCAAGGTATGGCCAGGAGAAGGTTTTGTCATAAAGAAATTTGCAGTAAATCAGAATAGGAAATCATAAGAATGAAAGAGGAGAGATTCTATGTTGAAACATAGAAACATAGAAGATTGACAGCAGAAAAAGCCCTCATGGTCCATCTAGTCTGCCCTTATACTATTTCCTGTATTTTATCTGAGCATGGATCTATGTTTATCCCAGGCATGTTTAAATTCAGTGACTGTGGATTAACCAGCCATGTCTGCTGGAGGTTTATTCCAAGCATCTACTACTCTTTCAGTAAAATAATGTTTTCTCACGTTGCTTCTGATCTTTCCCCCAACTAACCTCAGATTGTGCCCCTTAGTTCTTGTGTTCCCTTTCCTATTAAAAACACTTCACTCCCGAACCTTATTTAACCCTTTAACATATTTAAATATTTCTATCATGTCCCCCCTTTTCCTTCTGTCCTCCAGACTATACAGATTGAGTTCATGAAGTCTTTCCTGATAGGTTTTATGCTTAAGACTTTCCACCATTTTTGTAGCCCGTCTTTGGACCTGTTCAATTTGATCAATATCATTTTGTAGGTGAGGTCTCCAGAACTGAACACAGTATTATTCACCAGCGCTCTATACAGCGGTATCACAATCTCCCTCATTATGAAAGAAAGTTGTAGTAAATCAGAATAGGAAGGTATAAGGATGAGAAAGGGGAGACAATATGTTGAGACTCTAGAAAGAGTGCAGAGAAGAGCAACAAAGAGTCTACGGAGAGGGGCGGCATACAAATCTAATAAATAAATAAACAAAATAAATTATGGGACTGGAGGCTAAACATATGAAGATCGGTTGCCAGAACTGGGTACGTCTGATTGAAAAGAAGGACTAGGAATAACATGGTAGCAGTCTTTCCAATATCTCAGGGGTTGCCACAAAGGAGATGGAGTCAAGCTATTCTCCAAAGCACCTGAGGACAGGACAATAATCAATGGGTGGAAACTAATCAAGGAGAGAAGCAACTTAGAACGAAGAGAAATTTCCCAATAGTTAGAACAGTTAGAATCAGTGGAACAATTTGCCTCCAGAAGTTGTAAATAGTCCAACACTAGAAGTTTTTAAGAAGAAATGGGATAACCCTTTATCCGAAAGGATCTATGGTTTCCTGGCTAAGCAGGGGGTTGGACTAGAAGACCTCCAAGGTCCCTTCCAACTCTTTCTATTCTAATCTACTATACTCTACTCTAGAGTGGGAAGAGGGCAAGAGAACGGTTGCAGGAACTGGGCATGGCTAGTTTAATGAAAAGAAGGACTGAGGGAGACATGATAGCAGTCTTCCAATATCTCAGGGGCTGCCACAAAGAAGAGGGAGTTGAACTATTCTCCAAAGCACTTGAGGGTAGAACAAGAATCAATGGGTGGAAACTAAACAAGGAGAGAAGCAACTTAGAACTAAGGAGGAATTTCCTGACAGTTGGAACAATGAATCAATGGAACAAACTGCCTGCAGAAGTTGTGAATTCTCCAATACTGGAAGTTTTTAAGAAGATGTTGGATAACTATCTGTCTGAAGTAGTGTAGGGTTTCCTGACTAAGCAGGGGGTTGGACTTTAAGACCTCCAAGGTCCCTTCGAACTCAGTTTTTGTTATTGTTAAATAATACTTCTGTGCAGGCTTAGAAGACTGAAACATAGAAGACTGACGGCAGAAAAAGACCTCATGGTCCATCTAGTCTGCCCTTATACTATTTCCTGTGTTTTATCTTAGGATGGATATATGTTTATCCCAGGCATGTTTAAATTCAGTTACTGTGGATTTACCAATCACGTCTGCTGGAAGTTTGTTCCAAGGATCTACTACTCTTTCAGTGAAATAATATTTCCTCACATTGCTTTTGATCTTTCCCCCAACTAACTTCAGATTGTGTCGCCTTGTTCTTGTGTTCACTTTCCTATTAAAAACACTTCCCTCCTGGACCTTATTTAACGCTTTAACATATTTAAATGTTTCGATCATGTCCCCCTTTTTCTTCTGTCCTCCAGACTTTACAGATTGAGTTCATCAAGTCTTTCCTGATACGTTTTATGCTTAAGACCTTCCACCATTCTTGTAGCCCGTCTTTGGACCCGTTCAATTTTGTCAATATCATTTTGTAGGTGAGGTCTCCAGAACTGAACACAGTACTCCAAATGTGGTCTCACCAGCGCTCTATATAAGGGGATCACAATCTCCCTCTTCCTGCTTGTTATACCTCTAGCTATGCAGCCAAGCATCCTACTTGCTTTTCCTACTGCCCGACCACACTGCTCACCCATTTTGAGACTGTCAGAAATCACTACCCCTAAATCCTTCTCTTCTGAAGTTTTTGCTAACTTTGTGCTTGAAATTTATTTCTTGCAATATTTTCTCTACGTTTCTTGGAGAAAATAAACCTGCTCTCATGGCTGGTCTTAATTGCACCATCAGTTTTACCACGAAGCCATGAATTAATCCTGAATTAATTTTAACAGTACTGTATTTCACTTGACAAATCTTACATCTCTTGACAAATCTTGTTCACCTACTAAAAAGCTTTATTTTCGGTTTGTCCTTCCTTAAACCTAAGTTCTAGAGATGTTGAGATGAGCCCCCAAATCATAGCTGAATTCAAGCTAAAGGAAGGAATCATAAATACATAATTCTGGGGTGGTGACATCTGATTCAAGATTACGCACGTTCTGCTGATCTCCCATTTCAAGATAAATATATCAACATTTAACAACGTCGGTATGACATCAAACTTGTTCTTCCTTCAGACGTTTATTTCGCCTCGGAAAGGGGAAAAGATTCATTAACTCACTTAAATCGTATTCCCGACGTCTCTGCCTGAATTGACGTTTATAAAATCAGAAAGCTAATTCAAAGACTGCATCAAACCCCGTATGTCTACATTTTTTTTGAGATTCCTCTGCTGTCTATTAGAGTGGACATTTGGCATAATCCCACTGACAGGGCATCAAACGTCAACAGAGGAGCATTAGAATAGAACAGAATAGAATAGAATAGAATAGAATAGAATGGAATTCTTTATTGGCCAAGTGTGATTGGACACACAAGGAGTTTGTCTTTGGTGAATATGCTCTCGGTGTGCATAAATGTCAAGAATCATGACATACAACACTTAATTATTTATTTATTCATTCATTCATTCATTCATTCATTCATTTATTTATTTATTGGATTTGTATGCCGCCCCTCTCCGGAGACTCGGGGCGGCTAACAGCAACAATAAAGCAGTATACAATAGTAGTCTGATGTTAGAAATAATTAAAAGCCCATTAATATAAAAAAACCAAACATACATACATACATACCATGCATAGAATTGTAAAGGCCTAGGGGGAAGAGGGTCTCAATTCCCCCATGCCTGACGGCAGAGGTGGGTTTTAAGCAGCTTACAAAAGGCAAGGAGGGTGGGGGCAATTCTAATCTTTGGGGGGAGTTGGTTCCAGAGGGCCGGGGCCGCCACAGAGAAGGCTCTTCCCCTGGGTCCCATCAAGCGACATTCTTTAGTTGTCATAGGGGTCAAATAAGCAATGAAGAAACAATCAATATTAATAAAAATCTTAAGGATACAAGCAACAAGTTACAGTCATTCAGTCATAAATGGGAAGAGATGAGTGATAGGAATGATGAGAAAAACTAGTAGTAAGAGTAATGCATACTTAGTAAATAGTTTGACAGTGTTGAGGGAATTATTTGTTTAGCAGAGTGATGGTGTTTGGGGAAGAACTGTTTTTGTTATCTATTAATCAGGATAATTTTAGTTATTTTCATGGTAGCTTTTACGGCAGGTAAATATTGCTTCCAATCTGATCTAAACTCTTTTTGACACTTATAATTACACTTCCCTTGGTAGCTTTGTGCCTTAGCGTGGTAAGGACACGTTTGGAATAGTTTTGGTAGCCACAATTCAAAAAGGATGTGGAGACTCTAAAAAGAGTGCAGAGAAGAGCGACAAAGATGATTAGGGGACTAGAGGCCAAAACATATGAAGAACAGTTGCAGGAACTGGGCATGGCTAGTTTAATGACAAGAAGGACCAGGGGAGACATGGTAGCAGCCTTCCAATCTCTGGGGTTGCCACAAAGAAGAAGGAGTCAAGCTATTGTCCAAAGCACCTGAGGGTAGAACAAGAAGCAATGGGTGGAAATTAAACAAGGAGAGAAACAACCTAGAAATTTCTTGACAGGGAAAACAGTTAATCCCTAGAACAACTTGCCTCCAGAAGTTGTGAACACTCCAACACTTAAAGAAGAAATTGGAGAACATTTGTCTGAAGTGGTGTAAGGTTTCCTGCCTAAGCAGAGGGTTGGACTAGAAGTCCTCCAAGATCCCTTCCAACTCTTTTTTGGTGGTGGTTGTTGTGGTTGTTGTCGTTATTCTATTCTCTTCTATTCCACATTCCCTTATTCTATTCTGTTCTATTCTATTCTACTTTGCTCTGCTCTGCACTACTCTACCCTGTTCTGCTCTATTCTATTCTATTCTTTCGTCCCCTGTCCAATTGTCTTTCCTTTCTTTCACCTATCATATATATTCTCTTCCTTTCATATATCCTCTCCTCTAAGTTCACTTTCACCCTTATACATATTACTACATGTCTATTTTTCTTCCTATGTATTTGTGTATTGGACAAATGAATAAATAAATAAATAAAATAAAATGTAGGAGAATAGAAGCTGTGCGCACAGCGCAACTTTTGTTACCGTCGTGCCGTCCCCAACCATACCTGTAGCAACCCACTACTGATCCCAAGTCCAAAATATTCTAATTTTAGCTTTTTTATTATGTTAAATGATTTCTCTCTCGGCTTTCTGAGGCAGCTTATCCTCTCCTCATTTCTGATTTTTTTCAACCCAGTTTGTATGTAACCGCCTCTTGTAAATCCACATTTCAAATGCTCCTTGAAGTCTCTTCCAGTGGGGTTTTTGTTCCCTGTCGGAGGCCAATTCTCCTCTCCATAGAGCCGGATAGAAAAGGTGCAGCATCTGACAATAATCTGATTTTTTTTCCATCTTAAGGGTTTGTGTTGTGACTGCAGAACCTTTCACACTTCACCGAAATTAGACCTCTGTTGGAAGAATACAAATGTGTACATTTTCAACATCACAACAGAAACTCTTATACGGGCCGTTCTCGGCTTACAACAATTTGCTTAGTGACTGGCAATGAATCACGTGACCTCCGTCACATTTCTCACACTTCTCGTCATGAGCACAGTAAATATAGAAACATAGAAGATCGATGGCAGAAAAAGACCTCCTGGTCCATCTAGTCTGCCCTTATACCATTTCCTGTATTTTATCTTAGGATGGATCTATGTTTATCCCAGGCATGTTTAAATTCAGTTACGGTGGATTGACCAACCACTTCTGCTGGAGGTTTGTTCCAAGCATCTACTACTCTTTCAGTCAAATAATATTTTCTCACGTTGCTTTTGATCTTTCCCCCAACTAACTTCAGATTGTGTCCCCTTGTTCTTGTGTTCACTTTCCTATTAAAAACACTTCCAGTTTGCTAACTTTTATTAACCACGGCGATTCACTTAAGAACTGTGGCATAGAAAGGTTCTGAAATGGGGCAGAACTCACTCAACAATTCGGGCTCCGTTGGAATCGTAAGTCGGGGAATACTTGTATTTAATTCCCCTGCCCTACCCTGTCCAAGTTTTAGTAGTTTGGACTGTGGAACAAAAGTCCCGATGATGCAGGAGATAGTAACACCGATAAAAAGGTTGACCAGGGTTGAAAGCATCTTGAAAGCAGTCTGTAAACATGGTCATTTCATTCTCTTTTAGCCTTTAAATCGCCCTTCTCTGGAAACAACAGGAAGATTTTTTAAAAAAAGGCCAGCCTGTCTGTTTAGAGAGAGACTCATTTTTCCCCTCACACTGATGTGAAGGATTAAAAACAACCACAAAAAGAAATTACCTGCTGTCCAGGTGATGGAAAATTCCAGGAACGGTCCCTAGGAATATGTTCCACCTGAGAAAGAATGGAACAGCTGCTACAGGAAAGGCAGACGTGTTGATTCGACTCAGTGGACATGAAAAGACTCCCGTTTAAATTGGTTTTTAATTTAAAGCCGCTAAATTAAAATGTGGGTTGTGAGCAGTGAAGGCAGGGGTGGGCTGCTAGCCGGAACGCTAAATTAGGCTTGCCATCGCGGCTCGTGAGTGATTGTGGGGCCAGCGCGATTTTGCTCCTGTGGAAATAGCAAAATTGCGTACGGAGCCGCAGGTGCGCCCTGTTTTGGCGAGGGATTTTTGCTTTCGTGCATGCCGAAATACAGGCACACTTGCGACTATGTGCGCATCGTGATTTTTGCTATCATACAGCCGTGTGGCCCCATACCAGGTGCACCCCAACAGTGGTTGTGTGGCCCTCTTTTATCTCCCTCCCACTCTTTCTGTGCATGGGATAGCGCCTACCCATTCTGAAAAAGCTAAGAATAGAATAGAATAGAGTAGAATAGAATTTTATTGGCCAAGTGTGATTGGACATACAAGGAATTTGTCTTGGTGCATATGCTCTCAGCGTACATAAAATAAAATACAGTGTTCCCTCGATTTTCACGGGTTCGAACTTCGCAAAAAGTCTATACCACGGTTTTTCTAAAATATTAATTAAAAAATACTTCGCAGGTTTTTTCCCTATACCACGGTTTTTCCCACCCGATGACGTCATATGTCATCGCCAAACTTTTGTCTGCTTTTAATAAATATTTTTTTAATAAACTTTGATAAATGAACATGGTGAGTAATAATCTAAATGGTTGCTAAGGGAATGGAAAATTGTAATTTAGGGGTTTAAAGTGTTAAGGGAAGGCTTGTGATACTCTTCATAGCCAAAAATAGTGTATTTACTTCCGCATCTCTACTTCGCGGAAATTCAACTTTTGCGGGCGGTCTCAGAACGCATCCCCCGCGAAAAGCGAGGGAACACTGTATACATTTGTCAAGAATCATGTGGTACGGCACTTAATTATTGTCATAGGGGTCAAATAAGCAATGAAGAAGCAATATTAATAAAAATCTTAGGATATAAGCAACAAGTTACAGTCATACAGTCAACATGGGAGGAAATGGGTGATAGGAATGATGAGAAAAACTAGAATAGAAGTGCAGATTTAGTAGAAAGTCTGACAGTATTGAGGGAATTATTTGTTTAAGCATGCTCAAACATGGTTAGTCCTTGGATGGGGGACCCCCATAGATTCCCAGGGCTCTAGATTACATTCAGAAGTTAAATCTTCGAAGAAGGCAGCAGCAGACTTCTTTCTGCGTTTCTGAGAAATATTTCAATTTCATTTATGACGCTCCGAAGAGGAAGCAAAGACAGCATTCGTGATTGCAGTCAACAAAGACTTTACCCTTTGCCTTGCCGAATCCCATTTGAAGTTGGTTGCGGAGATTCTCCCCACCTGCCAACAGGTGATCAAAATCAAGATTAAAAAAATTGTTTTGCCAACATTGCACCTGGATTTTTCCTGAGCGTCTGGCTCTGTAGCACCACGTCCGGCTGTCCTCTGGGTGGTTTCGAAAGAAGCGTTTTCGAGCCTCGCTTCTCCTACTTAGCACCTGAATGTGGGAGGCCTCCAGAAAATGCCTTGCTTTGTAAACAAGATTTAACATAGAAACATAGAAGACGGACGGCAGAAAAAGACGTCATGGTCCATCTAGTCTGCCCTTATACTATTTCCTGTATTTTATCTTACAATGGATATACAGTATGTTTATCCCAGGCATGTTTAAATTCAGTTACTGTGGATTGACCAACCACGTCTGCTGGAAGTTTGTTCCAAGGATCTACTGCTCTTTCAGTCAAATAATATTTTCTCACGTTGCTTCTGATCTTTCCCCCAACTAACTTCAGATTGTGTCCCCTTGTTCTTGTGTTCACTTTCCTATTAAAAACACTTCCCTCCTGAACCTTATTTAACCCTTTCACATATTTAAATGTTTCGATCATGTCCCTCCTTTTCCTTCTGTCCTCCAGACTATACAGATTGAGTTCATGAAGTCTTTCCTGATACGTTTGATGCTTAAGACCTTCCACCATTCTTGTAGCCCATTTTTGGACCCATTCAATTTTGTCAATATCTGTAGGTGAGGTCTCCAGAACTGAACACAGTATTCCAAATGTGGTCTCACCAGCGCTCTATATAAGGGGATCACAATCTCCCTCTTCCTGCTTGTTATACCTCTAGCTATGCAGCCAAGCATCCTACTTGCTTTCCCTACCGCCCGACCACACTGCTCACCCATTTTGAGACTGTCAGAAATCAGTACCCCTAAATCCTTCTCTTCTGAAGTTTTTGCTAACACAGAACTGCCAATACAATACTCAGATTGAGGATTCCTTTTCCCCAAGGAAAAGGAGGGGTGGGTGTCATTTTTTCAAGTGCAGGAGGAACACCTCCCGCCCAGAAAGCAGCAATGCTGAAATCCTGGAAGTCCTCGCTTTTTTTGGGGGGGGGGGATAATCTTTATTAAATATACATTAAAAAAAAGGATGGAAGTAAGGAAACGTTAATCAAAACAAAATAAAAAAACGATAACAGTACAAACGAGGTAACAAAGGCAGGGGTACAATTTCTATAACGGTGCATAGTAAATACATAATAAAAGTACGTTTAGTTTAGTTTGGTAGTTTAAAGCTTTCTCATTACATACGTAGGGTTGATTCTTAATAAATTAATCAATTATATCAATTTCATTTCTGGATGAATCTTTATATAGTCAGTCGTCGTGTATTCTTATTTTTTAGTTCAGTTTTATTTAAGTTTTGGTTCAGGCGAAGAAAGGAAAGGGGAAGGAAGGATGGGAAGGGGGAAAAAAAGAAAGGTGAATGTGAAAGAAGTATGAGAAAGAAAGGAAAGGAAGAAAAGAGTGAAACAGTATAGTAAGAGAGAAAAAAGGTAAAGTAAGATAGAAGAGAGATAGGAAGGAGCCTCGCATTATGTTGTTAATTATGTGGGATTTCTTCCCGTGGAGGGAAGGTATGTACCAATGAAGGGCTGCAAAAATTTTTACTACCACACTGCAGGCTTAGCTTATTTTGTGGGTGTGGCTTGCCGGCCATGTGACCAGGTGGGAGTGGCTTGGCAATCATGTGACAGGGTCCTGCAGTCAGTTCCAGGCATTAACTACACAGTTGCTAAAGTCATATTTTCTACAGATGGGTTTGGAGCAGTTTACTTTGAGTTTGTATCTATTGTGTGCTCGTGCATTGTTGAGGTTGAAGCTGAAGTAGTCGCTGACAGGAAGGACGTCATAGCAGATGATTTTGTGGGCTATGCTTAGGTCATGTTTAAGGCGGCGTAGTTCTCCGTACTGAAGGAGTGGGTCCAGCAGTCACATGGGTTGCTCCTGTCCAATCCGTTGGAACTGAGCCTAGTATTAAAAAAGACTGCTGGATCCGCCCCTTCCCCAGAATTCGCTCAGTTCGCATATCCTGCGGTTGTATTGTGAATGCTCGTTCAACATTCTAACACCTTCCCTTCGATCTTTCCTTCAAAAAGTAGTAAGATTTATTGTCTTTATTTAATTACTTGCACTAATTGCGCCAGCCGTTTAAAAGAAAAAAAGAAAAAAACGCGGCTTGGCTTTATTTCCTTGGGAGAAGTTGCGGTTTCGTTTTCCCCCGGCGGTTTTGCCGGTTACGATTCCTGCGGCCGCTTGTGGATTCTTCTAATCCCTTGGCCTGGAGGTCCTAGTGCAAGTATTTATCCATTTAAATATTGATTATTTATTGTATATAAATATTTAAGGGCTTATAAAATACCTCCTGCGGAGTGAGACGCCTTCTAGTCTCCTGGACTTAGTCGATCGCTTTTCCCTTAAGAAATTCTCAGCAGCGATCTTTTCGGCGCGAAGGCCTTCGCGCCCTTTTTTAAAAATCTAGGCCTCTCGTGTTGGCCTTCTGCCAGCCGCGTAGGCCTCAGTCCACCGCGTGGATCCGGGAGCGGGCCTTGGGGGTCCCAGGCTAAATTCTCCACCGGCTAAGCCTCCAACCAGAGTGCCTTGGTTTACTTAATTACAAAGTTTAGGGAGGCTGGCCCCGCTGGATTTGGGGGCACGAACTCTGGGTTTGCCCAGATTGTCCTCACGTTTCAGCAGCTTCGAGGCCTCGAAGCAGGATCCATTCCTCTTGGGAAGTCCTTGAAATCTTCTCCTTATAATTCAGTTATTGGCTCAGCCTTGTCTTCTGTTAATTGTCAGACTATGGCTACTTTTCCCAAGAGAGGCACAACTAAAGGTCCCAAAGAGGTTAGGCCTACTGGTAATTCTACTGAAGTTCCCCAGGCCTCTTCCTCCTCTTCCTCAGGCACCCATTCCTTAGCCAAGCCCACCAGGGCTGAGAAGAGAAGGGACCCAGCCCTACAAAAAATACATGATAAATCAGCCAAACTTTTTAAGGTGCAGGCCCAAGTGCATATCAATCCAACCCCCCCGGAGGCCTCTAACCTGCCTCTTTCTGGGGTTCCTGTGCTGTCCCTGGATGAGCCAAACCTAAATCCACCCCAACCTAACCTATGGGGTTTAGGTCCAGAGGAGCCAGATATTACCGAGGATTCCTCCCAGCCAGAACCTGCTCAGGCCCTCAGGGATCCTCCGGCTTTTCCGGCTGATATTTCTTCCTTGCCTCCGGAGTTTCAGTCTATCTTGACTATTCTGACTAACACCATTGACGCTAAACTCTCATCTTTCAATGTGCCTTCTCTGTCTCATCCCCCACCACGCTCCTCCCGTCCCGTGAGTTCTTCTCCTTCCTACAGAGCCCCAGCCATGGAGGTCTCTGACTCCTCTCAGGAAGAGGATGAGGATGGGGACGCAGAAGAGGATGATGACCCATTTCAGCGTCTGTCGGAAGATGAGGAATCTCAGATCAAGATTCCAGCCCCAGCTGCTATCTTTCCTTCGCAGCTTTTCAAATCTCTCCTGTTTAAAGCTAGAGTATCCACGGGGCTAGCCGGGCAAGAAAAACAGGCTACTTCTTCCTCAGACCCTCCGGAGGAAAATCTTCCTTATTTCATGGAAGAACAGGAAGACAATGAGGTAATACCTATGCCCAAGTTGTTTAAGGACGCTTTGCTTAAACAGTGGGACCACCCAACCGTTGGCCTTACTCCCACTCCCAAGGACAAGAAACTCTACAAGCTCTTCTCCTCCTATGAGGAACTCCTAACATGTCCCAAGCCAGATGAACCAGTGAAGACACTCCACTCGACTTCTGCCATACCGGGCGAAGCAAAGGAGGCCCTCCGGCCAGAGGACAAACGACTTGAGCAAATGCTCAAAAGGAGTCTCCTTGCAGACTCATGGGCCATTAAGAGTGCTGCAGCGGCATCCTTCTTTTCCAGAGCTGTGCTCTTGTGGCTTCGTCAGCTCCAACCACACCTGCCGCCAGATGACTTACGGGGTCAACAGGATTTCAACAATATCTTCGCAGCTCCCCGATATGTAGCAGATGCTTCCCTCCAATCTTCCAGATTTGCAGCCAGGTCAGTAGCAGCCTCCACAACGGCCAGAAGACTTCTATGGCTCCGCCCTTGGCAGGCGGGAGTAAGACAGAAGTGGCAGTTAGCCATGGGTCCGCTGAAACGTAACCTCCTCTTCGGAGACCTTCTGGACCCTCTCCTTACGGAGACCACAGACAAGAAAAAGGTCTTCGGACCTACCACCAAGAAGGCCCCTAAACCGCAGCCCTTTCGGCGCACAGGGCGTCAACAGGATCAGGGCTTCGCATTTCAAAGGAATCCAGGTCAGTATTTCCCTCGGTTTCGATCCCAATCTAGAACCACCAGGGGCGGAGGTTCCCATTATCAGAGAGGATCCTCTTCTACCAGGGCTTCCAAAAGAGCCAGATGGTAAGTTTTCCTCCTTTCCCATAGGCGGTCGCCTAGCCTGGTTCTCTTCCGACTGGCACCGTTCTTGTAAGGACCCCTGGGTCATTGACACTGTGGAAAGGGGCCTAAGGTTAGAGTTCATTTCACCTCCCCCTAACCGTTTTATTTCTTGTCCTTCTCCCAGTTCCACTCCATCTCGTATCCGAATGGAGGAGGCTATTTCTCATTGTTGACTATTAGAGCTTTCAACCGGTCCCCTCTCTCCAGAGAGGTTTAGGCTTCTATTCCATCCTCTTCATGGTCCCTAAGACCTCTGGAGGCTGGAGAGCCACCTTAGATCTAAAGAATTTGAACCGGTTCATAAAATATAGGAAATTCAAAATGCATTCCTTATCTTCCATTTTAGCAGCTCTACATCAGGGAGACTTTATGGGGTCTCTGGATCTCACGGAGGCCTACCTCCATATTCCCATTGCCAAGGTCCATAGGAATTTTCTGCGCTTTGCCCTTCAAGGCAGGCTTTTTCAGTATAGGGCTATGCCATTTGGGCTCTCCTCAGCTCCCAGAGTCTTCACTAAACTCTTGGGATCCTTGGCAGCTCATATCCGGGCCTCTCCCATTCATATTTTATGTTATTTAGATGACATTTTAATTCATGGAAATTCCAGATCTGGTGGGGCTGCAGACCTCTGTTTTACCATGTCGGTTCTACAGAATCATGGTTCTCCATAAATCTTAAAAAGAGCCACCTTGATCCATCCACTTCCATTCTGCATCTGGGAACTATCATTAATTCCGAGATATCCCAGGTTTTCCTCTCCACTGAGAGAAAACGCAGCTTTTTGGATCTCATTGCTCGCATCCTGCCCCAGCAATCTACCTCCATTGCCACCCTATCTTCCCTTTGGGTAAAATGGTGTCATGTATTGGTATTGTTCCCTGGGTCCGTCTTCACGCCAGGGAACTACAGTGGCTCCCATTACCCTTCCAGAGATCGGGCCACAGCAACTCGAATCGTCGCATCACCATCCCACCGACGGTTCGCAGATCCCTCAAGTGGTGGACTTCTCCAGCCCTAGACAAGGGATCTCCCTCCCGGTGCCCCGACCAGTTTGTAGTCACCACAGATGCCAGCCTCTCGGGCTGGGGAGCCCACGCCCAGGGTCTTTTAGCTCAGGGCACATGGGCACCGGAGGAGGCTTCCAGGCCCATCAATTGGCTAGAATTAAGAGCCGTGTCTCTAGCTCTAAAACAATTCCACTCTCACATCTCCAACCAACATGTGCTGATTCTCACCGACAATATAGTCACCAAAGGCCATATTTGCAGACAGGGAGGCACAAGATCCAAGGCCCTCATGAGGGAGGCCCGAAGTTAGGCCTTTGGGCAGAGAAAACTCTCCAGTCGCTTCTAGCCGACCACATCTCGGGGAGCCTCAATGTCCAAGCGGACTGGCTCTCGCGAGTGACCTTAGATCCAGGCGAGTGGAATCTCCATCAGTCACTGTTCCACCAGATCTGCCTCAGGTTCGGCCATCCAGTGTTGGATCTATTTGCGACCAAAGCCAATGCCCAGCTCCCTCGCTTCATCTCCAGGTTCCCGTCTCCGGGAGCAGAGGCTATCAATGCTCTCAGGAGCCCTTGGCCTCCAGGTCTATTGTATGCCTTCCCTCCAATTCCAATTCTGCCAGACGTGATCAACAAAATCCTCCTGGAGAAGGCCCGAGTAATTCTGATTGCCCCTCACTGGCCTCGCAGGCCCTGGTTCGCGGACCTCCAACAACTGTCCGTCCAGGACCCCTGGCGACTCACCGTTTCGGAGGATAAGTTGCGACAGGGGGCCTCCTTCCACCCGGACCCAGAGTGGTTCCACCTCACCGCCTGGCTATTATCCGGAGGGACTTAGACCTGCGAGGGTATGACCCGGACACAGTGGAAATCATCCTGAAGTCTAGAAGAGGGTCTACCAACCGGATCTACGACCATACTTGGTCCAAATTCCATCAGTGGTGCTCGCAGGGGGGTTTTTCAGCACCATCCGCCGACACCTGGCCGCCACTTCTTCCGTCTTGGCGGGGCCTCGCAGGCAGCCCTCCGCTCTTTTCCAGAAATCCAAGAATTTCTAAGAGGAGTGGCCATCCTCAGGCCTTCTAAAATCCACAGATATCCTACCTGGGACTTGCCACGGGTTCTCCACTCTCTTACTCAGGCAACTTACGAACCCCTGAATTCTGCGTTCCTCAGGTACCTATCCTTTAAGGTAGCATTCCTGGTGGCGATTACATCCGCCCGACGCATATCTGAGTTGGCAGCCCTTTCTATCACACAGGACCTTTGCCAGGTTTCACCAGGATAAAGTGGTTCTGCGACTGGACCCCACCTTTCTACCAAAGGTTAGTTCCATGTTTCACAGATCTCAGGATATCATATTACCTTCCTTCTGTCTCCAACGAGAGCATCCCCTGGCAACTAGATGGCACACTCTGGATCTCACTAGAGCGCTAAAGGTTTATATCCAACGCACAAGATCCATCCGGAGATCTGAAGCACTCTTCATAGCCTACCATCCCAGATCCTTGGGATCCAGAGTGTCTCCTACAGTAATAGGTCGTTGGATCAGAGGGACCATCTCTAAGGCCTACGAGACAGCTCCCCTTTCCATTCCAAGGAATATTACAGCGCATTCCACCAGAAGTGCTGCCACATCTGCCACTTGGGCGACTCAGGCTCCGTTGGAAGAAGTCTGCAAAGCAGCCACTTGGGCCTCGCCAAATTTCTTCATAAGGCACTACAAAATCGATTCGTACGCATCAGCGGACGCTGCCTTCGGCAGAAGAGTACTCCAATCCGTTATCTCTCACGATAGCAATGTACTCCCACCCTAGGGACCTATCTCTTGGGTATGTCCCATGTGACTGCTGGACCCACTCCTTCAGTACGGAGAATAGGCGTTGATTGCTTACCTGAACGCCTCTTCTCGTACGGTGAGTGGGTACAGCAGTCACTTCCCTCCCTATGTGTGGTCTTCTTTACCTTCTATTCTATTTTCTTATAACACATGAGAGTTGAACATTAAAGAGCTTCACTACTGAGCCTAGTCTATGGATTCGCGAATTCTGGGGAAGGGGCGGATCCAGCAGTCTTTTTTAATACTAGGCTCAGTTCCAACGGATTGGACAGGAGCAACCCATGTGACTGCTGTACCCACTCACCGTACGAGAAGAGGCGTTCAGGTAAGCAATCAACGCCTATTCTAAGCTTTCTAAGCCTAGGATTTCAAGTCTGGTTGCGTAATGTATTCTGTTGTGAGTAGAGGAGTGGAGGGCTCTTCTAGTAAAGTATCTCTGGATGCTTTCTAATGTACACTGCTCAAAAAAATAAAGGGAACACTCAAATAACACATCCTAGATCCGAATGAATGAAATATTCTCATTCAATACTTTGTTCTGTACAAAATTGAATGTGCACAACAGCAGGTGAAATGGATTGTTAATCAGTGTTGCTTCCTAAGTGGACAGTTTGATTTCACAGAAGTTTGATTTACTTGGAGTTATATTTTGTTGTTTAAGTGTTCCCTTTATTTTTTTGAGCAGCTTATTTATGTCCAAAATGCGGTGTGGGTTCCAGAGAGATGAGCTGTAACTAAGACAAACCGTAGCTTGGCTTGATGTCAGCTCTTGAGAGAAGTCTCTTTGAGGCAAATAGAATGGAGTTCATTGGTTAGCGTCCCATTTTTCTCAACTACCCGATTTTGCCGTCAACTGAATTGGGAAAACGATCCGCATTTTTGCGCTGGGTCTGCAGCAACATTGAGACATGACTTCATCCGTCTAGAAGTCTTCAGACCAATGAATGATTTACTTCTGTCTTGTCCCGAGATATGGAAGAGACTCCACCGCAGAAATCTCAAGGATTATGAAAGATATTGCAGGGCAAATAAATACCCACTTCTTAGATTCTCGCTCGCTAAACATTTCCCACAAAGCAATTAAGTTTGGAGTTGATTGACGGATAAGCAAAACCTATCTCTCTGCTCTGGTAGACTTAATCTTTCTATGTGGAGCCAGACCCTGCTAAACCAATCACAAATAGTAGATTGTTTTGATGAGTAGACCCGCTTTGCTTCTTTGGACATTCTTTGATTTTTTTACCTGTGGCCCAAGCAGGCAGAATTGTCATTGTTCTTCTGCTATTGAATTCGGCTGCCAGAAGTGATCAGATTAACCCCAGAGCAAAGTACAGTAACTGGATGCTGAATAAAACCCAGAAGACCTTTGAAGTGGACTGGCAAACACAACCTGTGAAAAGCTCTTGATTTTGGATGCTTCTCAGCCAACTTTATTTATTTATTCATTCATTCATTCATTCATTCATTCATTCATTCATTTATTTTGTCCAATACACAATGAAGGTTTTAGTGTGTATATATCTATATACACATAGTAAAATACATGATGAAGGTTATAGAGGAGATACTCATAGTAAACTACAGTGTTCCCTCGATTTTCGCGGATTCGAACTTCGCGAATAGCCTATACCACGGTTTTTTCAAAAAATATTAATTAAAAAATACTTCACGGGTTTTTCCCTATACCACGGTTTTTCCCACCCAATGACATCATATGTCATCATCAAACTAATAATTTTTGTAAATAAATAACAAAAAATAATAATTATTGTTAATAAATAATTATGTTTATAAATATCAGGATCACTAAGTGTCTTAATCAATGGTGAGTACCAGTAATAATGGTGAGTAAATGGTTGTTAAGGGAATGGGTAATGGTAATTTAGGGGTTTAAAGTGTTAAGGGAAGGGTTGTGATACTGTCCATAGCCAAAAATGGTGTATTTACTTCTGCATCTCTACTTCGCGGAAATTCGACTTTCGCGGGCGGTCTCGGAACGCATCCCCCGCGGAAATCGAGGGAACACTGTATATCTAAGAAATAATAGAAAAGAAGATATAGTAATAGAACATATCAATGAAAGAATAGAAGAAGAGATATAGGAATAGAAGAAAGGTATAGGAGATATAGGAGAGCAATAGGACAGGGGACGGAAGGCACTCTAGTGCACTTGTACTCGCCCCTTACTGATCTCTTAGGAATCTGGATAGGTCAACCGTAGATAATCTAAGGGTAAAGTGTTGGGGGTTTGGGGATGACACTATGGAGTCCGGTAATGAGTTCCACGCTTCGACAACTCGGTTACTGAAGTCACATTTTCTACAGTCAACTTCAGGATGCTCCACTCCGTTCGTCTTCCCAGCTATTATTATTATTATTTTATTCACAAAAAACTGTAATACACAGCAAACGAGATTGATATCATTGATATCATTTCCTCATTGCTTATTTGACACCCCTGTGACCGTGATGGCGAACATTTTTTTCCTTGGGTGCCGAAAAAGCATGGGCATGTGCTATCGCGCATGTGTGAGTTGCCCACACCCATAATTCAGTGCCTGAGGAGGGCAAAAATGGCCTGTTTCCCAACTTCTGGTGAGCCCAGTAGGCTCGTGTTTCACCCTCCCCAGGCTCCAAAGGCTTCCCTTGAGCAAGTTCCCTTCCAGTCAACGAAGCAGTGGAAGTGATGTTCCGGTGCCTGGAGGCTGTTAGGGTCTGGATGGGTGTCAACAGACTCAAACTCAACCCTGATAAGATGAAGTGGCTGTGGGTTTTGCCTCCCAAGGATAATTCCATCTGTCCCTCCATTACCCTGGGGGGGGGGGGGAATTACTGACCCCCCCTCAGAGAGGGTCTGCAACTTAGGTGTCCTCCTTGATCCACAGCTTACACTAGAGAAATATCTTTCAGCTGTTGCGAGGGGGGCGTTTGCCCAGGTTCGCCTGGTGCACCAGTTGCGGCCCTACCTGGACCAGGAGTCACTGCTCACAGTCACTCATGCCCTCATCACCTCGAGGTTCGACTACTATAACGCTCTCTACATGGGGCTACCTTTGAAGAGTGTTCGGAAACTTCAGATCATGCAGAATGCAGCTGCGAGAGCAATCCTGGGCTTCCCTAGGTATGCCCATGTCACACCAACACTCAGCAGTCTGCATTGGTTGCCGATCAGTTTCCGGTCACAATTCAAAGTGTTGGTTATGACCTATAAAGCCCTCCATGGCATCGGACCAGAATATCTCAGGGACCGCCTTCTGCCGCACAAATCCCAGCGACCAGTTAGGTCCCACAGAGTTGGCCTTCTCCAGGTCCCATCAACTAAACAATGTCGTTTGGCGGGACCCAGGGGAAGAGCCTTCTCTGTAGCGGCCCCGACCCTCTGGAACCAGGTCCCCCCAGAGATTAGGATTGCCCCCACCCTCCTTGCCTTTTGAAAGCTTTTGAAGACTCACCTCTGCCGTCAGGCATGGGGGAATTGAGGCAGCATCAGGACATAAACCTATAGTGTTCCTCCAGCCTCCGGTCTCCCAGGAAGTTCACAGGAAGTGGCGGTAGGCAGAGCGCCCAATGAGGAAGGCTTAGCAGAAAGCCACGGCTGATTGTCTATTCACGCCACCTGCTTTGCTCCTGGATGGACTGGAAGCTAAGAAGCACAATTGAGCAGTGCAACCTATTTATTTATTTTTATTCATTTATTTTAATTTGTCAAGTACGTATTGGTAGTATACATAGATATAACCAGGTGGAGGTTATTGCTACCGTCTCTACTGGGATGCTGCGTGCACAGCTTCGGGTCTTGCTTCAGTATCCAAGCGAGATTTTGCTTCTGCGCATGCGCAGGAAACAAAATCTCATGAGGGGATGGGCGAAAGAGATATTTCGTTGATTTTATTTTTGCACAGAAGCAAAAAATCGGCAAAATCTCCAAGTCGCACATGTCCTCTTGTGAGATTTTGCTGTCTGCGCATACGCAGAAGCAAAATATCACTCAGATGCGCACGCATGCATGCCAGTAGCCCGAAACTGCAGGCGCAGGTCAACTTTTACTACCAATGCAGCATTCTCATCCATACCAATAGGAACCCATTCAGCGAAGGATTGCTACATTCGTCGTTACCGGTGCACCCCCAAAGCCGTCAAAAGCAGGCATGGGTCTGGCGGGCGCACACGTGCCCTTCAGTGTGAGATTTTGCTTCTGTGCATGTGCAGCAAGCAAAATTTCATGTGAGGACATGCGCGCGAGTGAGATTTCAGCGCTTTTCACCGATATTTTTGGTTCCGCGCATGCGCAGAATCCAAATCTCAAACATTTTTGCTTCCGTGCATGTGCGGGAGCAAAAAAATAGTCAAAAATCGCCAGAATCTCACTCTCAAAATCATTTTTGCGCAAGATTTCGCTTGCTGCGCATGCGCAGAAGCCAATGTCATGCGGGCACATGCCCCAAATCTCTATCGGAACGTAGCATCTTACTGTTCCAGTAGGAGGCCATCAGTGAATCCGCTACTGGATATAACGCTGTTTATATACATAATATGGGTACTAATAAGAGGGAAACATTAGGACAGGGATAGTAGGCATGCTGGTGCACTTATGCACGCCCCTTACTGACCTCTTAGGAACTCCCGTGGATAGGCCTTGTGGTGATGGGGGTTTTTTCCCCACAAACTTCTGTGAAATCAAACTGTCCACTTAGGAAGCAACACTGATTGACAATCAATTTGACATGCTGTCAGCACACTTAACTTTGTACAGAACAAAGAATTCAATGAGAATATTTCATTCATTCAGATCTAGGATGAGTTCTCGGAGTGTTCCCTTTATATGTTTTTTTTTTTAACAGTGCATATAGAATTAAACTCCAAATGTATTTTTTTTCCCTTCCTTTTTAGGCTCATGCAAAAGTCTGGCATAATTACGACCAACATTTTCGGCCCCAGCAGGGCGGGTTTTTGTCAATCACGTTAGGCTCTCACTGGATCTCCCCCAGCAGAATCAACAATCAATCAGATATTGAGAAGTGTCAGCTGTCCATGCAGAAAGTCCTGGGTTGGTTTGCAAAGCCGATACACGGGGACGGCGATTACCCAGAAGAGCTGAAGATTCAACTGGGCTCCCTCCTCCCAAATGCCACCCCAGCGGAAATAAAATACTTTAAAGGGACGGCCGATTTCTTTTCATTTTCCTTCGGCCCCAATAACTTTAAGCCTTCCAGCCTGCTGCCCAAACTGGGGCAAAATTTCTCCCTCGATCTGAGGGCCGCTCTGAACTGGATCAGAGCGGAGTACGATAACCCCAGGATCTTCATCACCGAAAACGGGTGGTTCACCAACAAGGAGGTGAAAACGGAAGACACCACGGCTATGTACACGATAAAGACTTTTATCAATATGGTCTTGCAAGGTGAGTAAAGGGATCGGTGTGCATTTGTGTGGGGGGTTTGAAAGCCAGTATTGGGTTAGAACAAAGGTAGGCAAAGTTGGCTCTTCCATGACATGTAGCCAATCATTGCTAGCTCAGGAATTCTGGGAGTGGAAGTCCACATGTCATAGAAGAGCCAACTTTGCCTACCCCTGGGTTAGGATATAAGACCATAACAAGAGCCATGCTGAATCAGGCCAAAGCCCATCGAGTCCAGCATTCTGTGTCACACAAGGGCCCATCAATTGTCCATGGGATCTTGGGCAGAAAGAGAAGGCCAAACCCTCCCTTTCCCTTGACCCCCAACAAATGGTACCCAAGTGTTCCCTCTAATTTTTTTTTGGGGTGGGCGGAAAAGTATAGTGTCTGAGCGGCAGTCCCTTTGGGACTGGGCGGCACAGAAATATTAAATAAACAAACAAACAAACAAACAAAACAACAACAACACCCACCCTGTTTTGCCTCAGAGAATTTCAAAATAAAATACTGTGTACTGTGTGTCTATAACAGTGAGCTCATAATAGGGCAACTCTGTCAATATCAAAATGCCACTTAAATAGTTGAGCTAGTTTCAAACTAGATTTTGATTTTCTTTCTCTCTTCCTTACTCCCATTCTTTTTCTTTCTCTTTTCCTTCCTCTCTTTTTTCTATCTGTTTCTCTCTCTTCCTCTCTTCCTCTCTCTCTCCTTCCCTCTCACTCTTTCCCTCTCGGCTTCTGGGCAGGTTTGGAAAACTCTGAGTTGATGATGATTTTTAAGTGAGCGATTGCTCACTGCTCAGCTTAGAGGGAACTATGGGGATCGGTGTGCATTTGTGTGGGGGATTTGAAAGCCAGTATTGGGTTAGAGCAGGGGTAGGCAAAGTTGGCTCTTCCATGACATGTAGCCAATCATGCTAGCTCAGGAATTCTGGGAGTGGAAGTCCACATGTCATAGAAGAGCCAACTTTGCCTACCCCTGAGTTAGGATATAAGAACATAAGAAGAGCCATGCTGAATGAGGCCAAAGCCCATCAAGTCCAGCATTCTGTGTCACACACAGGGGCCCACCAATTGTCCATGGGATCTTATTTATTTATTATTTATTATTTATTTATTATTTAGATTTGTATGCCGCCCCTCTCCACAGACTCGGGGCGGCTCACAACAAAGTGAAACAATTTACAACAAATCTAAATTACAGTTTAAAAATATTTTTTAAAAACCCCATTTTCTAAACAAACATACATACAAACATACCATTCATAAATTGTATATGCCCGGGGGAGATGACTCAGTTCCCCCATGCCTGACGACAAAGGTGGGTCTTAAGGAGCTTACGAAAGGCAAGGAGAGTAGGGGCAGTTCTAATCTCCGGGGGGAGTTGGTTCCAGAGGGTCGGGGCCGCCACAGAGAAGGCTCTTCCCCTGGGGCCCGCCAACCGATATTGTTTAGTTGACGGGACCCGGAGAAGGCCAACTCTGTGGGACCTAATCGGTCGCTGGGATTCGTGCGGCAGCAGGCAGTCTCGGAGATATTCTGGTCCAGTGCCATGAAGGGCTTTAAAGGTCATAACCAACACTTTGAATTGTGACCGGAAATTGATCGGCAACCAATGCAGACTGCGGAGTGATGGTGAAACATGGGCATACCTAGGTAAGCCCATGACTGCTCTCGCAGCTGCATTCTGCACGATCTGAAGTTTCCGAACACTTGAGCAGAAAGAGAAAGCAAGACCCTCCCTTTCCCTTGACCCCCAACAAATGGGACCCAAGGGAATCCTGCCTGCCTCAACCAACATAGAGACGGCCCTTGGACATCTGTTTCAATAACCACCGATACACTTGGCCTTCCATGAATCTCTCTCATCCTGCCTTGAAGCTATCCAGGCTGACAGCTGTCACGAGACTTCTTCTGGAAGGGAATTCCATAAACCAAGGACCCTCTGGGTGAAGAAATATTTCCCTTTATTTGTCCTCAATTTCCTACCTATGAGCTTTAGGGAGTGCCCCCTCGTCCTAGTATTGTGTGATAGAGAAAATAATGTTTCTCTATCCACCTTTTCTATCCACTGCATGATTTTATACACTTTGATCAAATGCCATCTTTCAAGGCTGAAAAGACCCAAGACGTTGCAGCCTGGTTTCATAAGGAAGGTGCTCCCTATCCTTGATCGTACTAGTTGCCCTTTTTTGCACCTTTTTCAGCTCCATTATATCCTTCTTGAGGTGCAGTGACCAGAACTGTACACAGTACTCCAAGTGTGGCCTCACCATCGATTTGTACAGAGGCAAGACAACACTTGCCGGCCTATTTTTGATTCCCTTCCTAATCATGCCAAGCATGGAATTAGCTTTTTTTTACTGCTGTTGCGCACTGGGTTCATATCTTCATTGACCCCAAGATCCCTTTCTTGGGTTGCAGCATGGACAGTCCAGTGCGCCATCCCCGTAGGAAAAATTGAGAAGCGCATGCATCTCCATGTCCCTCAAAACGAGGCCCAATTTCTGCGCATGCACAGGAAGCGAAATCTTGCATGAGGAAGCACGGGTGCGCTATTTAGCCAATTTTGGGCAATTTTTTTTTTGTTTCCGTGCATGCGCGGAAGCAAAGAAATTGCCATAAGTCAACAAAAGGAGAGGTGAACACCCATCGCAGCAGCGTTCATACCCTTAACATTCAGGTAGCGTATTACAGCATGCACTTCGCTCTTGTAGAGAAACAGAATGAGGATGCTCATCTCTAACCTTCACCACAACGCCAGTCGATGATGTACTTGATCACTGGCACTGCTTGTTCTCTTCCGCTAGCTTCCCACTACACAATAGTCTGCATTGGTTGCTGATCAGTTTCCTTTCACAATTCAAAGTGTTGGTCATCACCTATAAAGCCCTTCATGGCACCGGACCAGGGTATCTACGAGACCGCCTTCTGCCGCACGAATCCCAGCGACCGGTTAGGTCCCACAGAATGGGCCTTCTCTGGGTCCCGTCAACAAAATAATGTCGTTTGGTGGGGCCCAGGGGAAGAGCCTTCTCTGTGGCGGCCCTGGCCCTCTGGAACCAACTCCCCCCAGAGATTAGAATTGCCCCCACCCTCCTCGCCTTTCGTAAGCTCCTTAAAACCCACCTCTGCCGTCAGGGAACTGAGATATTCTTTCCCCCTAGGCCTTTACAATTTATGCATGGTATGTTTGTTTATTTGTTTGTATGTTGGTTTTACAATAAGGGTTTTTTAGTTGTTTTAGTATTGGATTTACATGCTGTTTTTTATTACTGTTGTTAGCCGCCCCGAGTCTACGGAGAGGGGCGGCATACAAATCCAATAAATAAATAAAATAAATAAATAAATACCAAACTTCCCCTGCAAACTTTCACCGCGAGAGCTACGTGCCTTGTAACCTTACTATCTGGATAACCCTCCTATATAGGTTGTTTTCATGACAAATATTTTTTTTATTTATGTAAATATTGAATACTTTTTTATCTAATTCAATAAATGTCCCACAAATGTGTCAATTTTTCAATGTGCTTAACATTGATATATATATAACCTACGTAAACAAAAGCTGTTTTGGGATCCTCTATAGTTTTTAAAAGTGGGCAACAGGGAGAAAAATAAATAAGAAACACTAGTCCAGATCCTTGGTGAGAAAAGTAATCCATGCCTTTGTTACTTTTCAGAAGTAGTAGGGGAAAAGTGATGAGATATAAGGTGGACCAGACTGATGTGATTCCACCCACTTTGTTCATGGCTCCATCCGTCTTAAATAAATTTAATTATCCACCCAAAATAAAAATAATTCCTTAGATTGGAACTCTACGAATAAACCAGGCATTTGCTAGAGAAACCCTTTTCAACCCTCCTTACGGATTTATATTTCTGATAAATGCACAACATAGCAAGAGTTCGTTAATGGGTGAAAAATGTTTTTTATTTATTTATTTGCCTTTTATGCAGCTATTAAATACGATCAGGTCGATGTCTTCGGTTATACACTTTGGTCTCTCTTGGATGGCTTTGAATGGCAACAGGCCTTCAATGACCGGCGAGGTTTGTTTTACGTGGATTTTGAGAGCGAAACGAAAGAGCGGATCCCGAAATCATCCGCCTTTTATTACAAGAAAATCATCCAGGAGAATGGCTTTCCTGCTGAAGAATTAGCCCGGGCTTTGCAAGGCAAATTTCCTTGGGATTTCTTCTGGGGCGTCACAGAATCCGTTATCAAGGTAAGGAATGTGCAGACTGGTCACATACACAGAGGAAATGTGGATATGTTAGAAACATAGAGATATAGAAGATTGACAGCAGAAAAAGACCTCATGATTCATCTAGTCTGCCCTTATACTATTTCCTGTATTTTATCTCAGGATGGATATACGTTTATCCCAGGCATGCTTAAATTCAGTGACTGTGGATTTACCAACCACGACTGCTGGACGTTTGTTCCAAGCATCTACTACTTTTTCAGTCAAATAATATTTTCTCACGTTGCTTCTGATTTCCCCCCCAGCTAACCTCAGATTGTGCCCCCTTGTTCTTGTGTTCACTTTCCTATTAAAAACACTTCTCTCCTAGAAACCTAGAAACATAGAAGACTGACGGCAGAAAAAGACCTCATGGTTCATCTAGTCTGCCCTTATACTATTTCCTGTATTTTATCTCAGGATGGATATACGTTTATCCCAGGCATGCTTAAATTCAGTGACTGTGGATTTACCAGCCATGTCTGCTGGAAGTTTGTTCCAAGCATCTACTACTCTTTCAGTAAAATAATATTTTCTCACGTTGCTTCTGATTTCCCCCCCAGCTAACCTAAGATTGTGCCCCCTTGTTCTTGTGTTCCCTTTCCTATTAAAAACACTTCCCTCCTGAACCTTATTTAACCCTTTAACATATTTAAATGTTTCAATCGCGTCCCGTCCCCCCTTTCCCTTCTCTCCTCCAGACTATACAGATTGAGTTCATGAAGTCTTTCCTGAGAAGTTTTATGCTTAAGACCTTCCACCATTTTTGTAGCCTGTCTTTGGACCCGTTCAATTTGATCAATATCTTTTTTTAGGTGAAGTCCAGCTGATAGCCCAGAGATACAAGTAATAATTCAGTAATACAATCCAGATACATTAAGCGTATAAAACATTACTTCCTTTGGCAAATATCAGTCAAGAACAGCCCTAGTCATACACAGTTAAATCAGTCAATAACTCTCAATACTTATACAGTGGCACCTCTACTTACAAACTTAATTCATTCCGTGACCAGGTTCTGAAGTAGAAAAGTTTGTAAAAAGAAGCAATTTTTCCTATAGGAATCAACGTAAAGGCAAATAATGCATCCGATTGGGGAAACCACAGGGAGGGTGAAGGCCCTGTTTCCTCCCAGGAGATTCCTAGAGAGGCCCCACGGAGGCTTCTCCCCGCCTTTTCCGGCCCTGTTCCCTCCCAGGAGATTCCTAGAGAGGCCCCATGGAGGTTTCTCCCCAACTTTTTCGACCCTGTTTCCTCCCAGAAGATTCCTAGAGAGGCCCCATGGAGGCTTCTCCCCGCCTTTTCTGGCCTTGTTTCCGCCCAGGAGATTCCTAGGGAGGCTCCACGGAGGCTTCTCCCTGCCTTTTCAGGTTACAGTTTTGGAGGCTCGGGTTTGTAAGTGGAAAATGGTTCTTTAGAAGAGGCAATAAAGTCTTGAACACCCGGTTCTTATCTAGAAAAGTTCGTAAGTAGAGGTGTTCTTAGGTAGAGGTACCGCTGTACACGTACACAAAAGCCACCCTGTAAATCAATATTCCTTCTTAAATCTTCATTCTCATTTGCAGACAGAATCCGTCGCTTCTTCTCCTCAGTTCTCCGACCATAACCTGTACCTCTGGAATGTCACTGGAGACGGAAAATTCTACCAGGTGAAGGGAGTGAAATTGAAAAACCGGCCAGGTCAGTGTACAGACTTCACCAGCATTAAAACACACCTTCAACTGCTATCCAAAATGAACGTCACTCACTATAGGTTTGCCTTCAATTGGTCCCTGCTCCTCCCCAGTGGCAACGCATCATCCCTTAACCGTCACGTCCTGCGGTATTACCGGTGTCTGATTAGCGAGATACTCAAACACAAAGTGAAGCCCGTAGTCACTTTGCACTATCCGACCCACCAGTCTCTAAGCCTGCCTGGTCCTTTGCTCCAACATGGAGGATGGTTAAATCAATCCACCATCCGGGCCTTTAGAACATACGCTGAAGTGTGCTTCCGGGAATTTGGAGACCTGGTTAAACTCTGGATCACCATCAACGAGCCGAATCGGTTCGGCGATATTTACAACAGCAGTGGCAACGACACTTACCAAGCAGCTCACAATTTGTTGATCGCTCACGCCACGGCTTGGCAGGTCTACGAGAAACTATATCGGTCTTTCCAGAAGGGTCAGGTGTCTCTTTCCCTGCACTTTGATTGGGCAGAACCCGCTATCCCGTTTCTCGCTAGCCATTTGGAAGCAGCCAATCGTTTCCTCCAGTTCGAAATGGCCTGGTTTTTAGACCCACTGCTGAAGACAGGCGACTATCCCTCAACCATGAGAAAATACCTTGGTTACAAAAACCGCAAAGGCCTTTCCAGTTCATTCCTTCCTTTTTTCACCGAGGAGGAGACGGAGCTGATCAGAGGGGCTGCCGACTTTGTCGCGGTGAATCATTTCACCACGCGATTTGTGGCCCACGAGACGAAGAACGGAAGCCGTTATGAGTTGGATCAGGACATCCAACTCATAAAAGATTCTGCCTACCCCATTTCCCCCACTCAGTCCGCGGTGGTGCCGTGGGGGTTACGCAAGGCCCTGAACTGGATCAATCAGCGTTACGGCAATGTGGATATTTATATCACCGCGAGCGGGATCGAGGACCCATCTAAAGACAACGACGAGCTCCGTAAATACTATCTTGAAAAGTACCTGCAGGAAGCTTTTAAAGGTGAGTAGAAGGCGACAGATGCCCCTCCCAATAATTCCGAAAGTTTCCTGTGTGTTTGCTTATCAAACTTTAAAGAGGGTGGCTGGGTTGTTTTTCCTTTACACAGAAGGGGTGAAACCACTTTGAGGAAAGCCACACAGGAGAGGTACACTATTTTTATTGATTGGAATACCATATTTTTCAGAGTATAAGACGCACCGGAGTATAAGAAGCACCTTAGTTTTTTGGGAGGAAATAGGAAAAAACCCCTGCTTACATAGAAACATAGAAGACTGACGGCAGAAAAAGACCTCATGGTCCATCTAGTCTGCCCTTATACTATTTCCTGTGTTTTATCTTAGGATGGATATATGTTTATCCCAGGCATGTTTAAATTCAGTTACTGTGGATTGACCAACCACGTCTGCTGGAAGTTTGTTCCAAGGATCTACTACTCTTTCAGTGAAATAATATTTCCTCACGTTGCTTTTGATCTTTCCCCCAACTGACTTCAGATTGTGCCCCCTTGTTCTTGTGTTCACTTTCCTATTAAAAACACTTCCCTCCTGAACCTTATTTGACCCTTTAATATATTTAAATGTTTCGATCATGTCCCCCCTTTTCCTTCTGTCCTCCAGACTATACAGATTGAGGTCATGAAGTCTTTCCTGATACGTTTTATGCTTAAGACCTTCCACCATTCTTGTAGCCCGTCTTTGGACCCGTTCAATTTTGTCAATATCTTTTTGTAGGTGAGGTCTCCAGAACTGGACACAGTGTTCCAAATGTGGTCTCACCAGCGCTGTATATAAGGGGATCACAATCTCCCTCTTCCTGCTTGTTATACCTCTAGCTATGCAGCCAAGCATCCTACTTGCTTTTCCTACTTCCTATTCATCTGGCTAGGGGATAAAAATGTCACTTGTATTGTTTGTAATACCAACAAAATACTTTTTATAACTTGCAAAAAATTCTGCAGAACGGTGTTCCTTTCAGGGGGGAAAAAACCGAACTTAAATGAGTTTATACCCGAATACTATAGAATGGCTTTCTGGTTCATACAGAAATAAAATTAACATGAGTTGTTGATCGTCCTTTTCAGCTTATCGCATCGACAAGGTCAACCTCAAAGGCTATTTCGCATTCAAGCTCACCGATGAAGCAGCCAAGCCCAAAATTGGTTTCTTCACCTCCGAACTTCAAGCCAAAGCCTCCGTCTCCTTCTACAATCAGTTGATCTGCAACAACGGTTTCCCCGTCGACCCTACGAAGAAATGCGGACCGCAAAAGCAAATGGCGCCCTGCACCTTCTGCCGACTTGCCGTTCAGGACAAGCCTCTAATATTCCTTGGATGCTGCGTTTTGGCTACTCTAATAATCCTCCTGAGCATTTTGGCTTTCCAGAAGCGAAAGAAAAAGAGACAAGATTGGTCGAAATACTTCCAGCACGTCGGCTTTTCGGTGGAGACGAAACCCAAATAAATTCTGAGCCCGAGATAGAATGTTTTCTATCTCCATTTATCATTCCTCTATTTACTGAGACTTGGTGGCGCAGTGGGTTAAGGTGCAGTGCTGCAAGCTGCTTCTGTTGACTGCTGGCTGTAGTTCGGCAGTTCAAATCTCACCACGGCCTCAAGGTTGACTCAGCCTTCCATCTTTCCGAGGGTGGGTAAAATGAGGACCCAGATTGTTGGGGGCGAGAGGCTGATTCTGGAAACTAGAGAGGGCTGTAAAGCTCTGTCTAAATGCTAAAATGCTATCAACAAGGATCAGAAAAATTAGCGGAAATACTCTTTATTATTGTTCAAGGAGATATAATTGGAAGGGCAAATTCAGAATACTGACACAAGAACTATACTTTGGGTTTTTACAAAGGCTCAGTCTACACGCTTGTTTCGTACCTTGGACATTTCTGGCCATTTACTACTGACATGGTATCCAGTCAACTAGCGTTATTCAGTTTCTTCGGCCTCTACCAATCATACAACTCAGTCCAAAGGAAGCTATTTAATCTACTTGACATCTGGCACTTATCCTCATGAAAGTGAACTTACTTAAAAAGTATGCACATTAGTTTATTATTTTAATGAGAATTCAACCAAATGTTTCTGTTGGGTATAAACTATGTACTTCAATTTTAAACGGTAAGATTTTACAAGTATGCACTTTTAAAAATAAATGCCTTCGCATTTCTCAAGTATAATTCTCCCAGGGTATGTGTATGCGCTGTGCTTTGGAGATAGAACTTTGACAATATACAGTGATACCTTGTCTTACAAACTTAATTGGTTCCGGGACGAGGTTCTTAAGGTGAAAGGTTTGTAAGATGAAACAATGATTCCCATAGGAATCAATAGAAAAGTGATTAATGCGTGCAAGCCAAAAATTCACCCGTTGCCAGCCGAAGCGCCTGTTTTTGCACTGCCGGGATTACCCTGAGGCTCCCCTCCATGGGAAACCCCACCTCTGGACTTCTGTGTTTTTGCGATGCTGCAGGGGAATCCCAGCATTGCAAAAACGAGCACTTCGCTGGCAACGGAAGTCCGGAGGTGGGGTTTCCCAGTGAAGGGAGCATCAGTGAAACCGCAGCATCACAAAAACATCGAAGTCCTCGAAATCTCACCTCCGGACCTCTGTGTTTTCCATGGACGGGATTCAGGCCTCAGGCGAATCCCAGCAGCGCAAAGAAGGGGGCTTCGCTGGCAATGGAAGTTCGGAGGCGGGGCATCCCAGCAGCAGCAGTGGGTTTGTAAGGTGAAAATAGTTTGTAAGAAGAGGCAAAAAAATCTTAAACCCTGGGTTTGTATCTCGAAAAGTTTGTATGACGAGGCGTTTGTAAGACGAGGTATCACTGTACTGTGCTTCCCCGAAAATAAAGACAGGGCCTTAGATTTTTTTTGAACCTCGAAATATGGCCTTGACTTTATTGTTGGGGGGGGCACTATTCTTTTGGGGTTCAGTAGGCAGCAAGTGTGGGACTGACTAAAGCACCCAGCAACATGCCTGGGAAGCCCCTCCATCTTGGGGCAGCGATTGAGTTGGACTCTTCCTGCGGAGGGAAGGAGGACTCTTGCCTTTATTTCCTTCCTCCCGCAGGCCCCGCTTACTCTTCCCAGATGCCCAGCAGCTGTTCTGTCTGGACGGGTCGGCGATCGGAATAAAAACCACACACACACTCAAAAGATCTAATATAAAACTACATTGCTATTAAAATCTCCAGAATAAAACAGGTTAATTTTTAGACCATACTGGCAGTGTTCTCGGCTTAATTGTCTCTGAGATAAGCACAAGTCCTGGGCCAGAAGCCAAATCTCAATTAGGGGAATTCCTTTGAAGTGATTCTGTCCGTCAAACAGACTTACAGTTCTCTGTGGTTTTTCTCAGACGATGAGATTACATGATGATGTGCTTACATGAGTTAGAGCGATCTGCAAGCAAAGTGCTTGAACTCTGGTCGTGCTTTTTACAAACATTGTCTGCCACGCCCACTTCCCCCAAGCCTGTTGCTTATATAGGGACAAGGCGTAGCCAAGTGTTCTCTAGAGGTACTGACACGAAGACCCTTTCTTTCTCAAATACTCTTGTTTAGACAGGACCCTTGCATCTAACATGGTCTCGTCCTTTAATTCATCTTCCTCCTCTGACTCGGTCAATACCCTAACTGGGGGTGCTACAGTCCCTAATTGATTCTCAGTCTCTGACTCCACAACACTCTCACTCTCAGGTGACAAGAACACTGGTCTAGGATAAATAATAATAATAATGTTATTATTATTATTATTATTATTATTATTATTAGATTTGTATGCCGCCCCTCTCCGTAGTCTCAGAGCGGCTCACAACAAAATAATAACAATATAAGAAATCTAATATTAAAAACATCTAAAACCCCAACATTAAAACCATACAACACAATCATACCAGGCGTACATTATATAAGCCTGGGGGCTATCTTAGTTCCCCCATGCCTGGCGACATAGGTGGGTCTTTAGCAACTTACGAAAGGCAAGGAGGGTGGGGGTGGTTCTAATCTCTCCGGGGAGTTGATTCCAGAGGGCCGGGGCCGCCACAGAGAAGGCTCTTCTCCTGGGGCCTGCGAGACGATAGTTTGGTCGACGGGACCCGAAGAAGGCCAACTCTGAGGGACCTTATTGGTCGCTGGGATTCGTGTGGCAGAAGACGGTTCCAGAGGTATTCTGGTCCGATGCCATGTAGGGCTTTATACATGGCATCGGACCAGACTCTCACTCCTGACAAGAACACTGGCCTAGGATACCAAGGATCCATCTCCTGGTCCGCGAAATCCATAACCAGCTGAGGCAGATGTGGACCAGCCACAACAGCAGCAAGACATGGGGCAGTCCTGACAGATGCAGCTTGTCTGGCTTGGCTACAGCCAGTGCTTCCTGTTCACAGCTGACCTTGCCTTGCATAGTGCTGGCTGACGCCTTCGGTAGGTGGCCGCAGAGAGGGCAGCAGCAACAATCACAGCACCTCAGCCACAGAAACAGCTGGTGACCAAACCCAAGCTGAAAGCCAAATTTATAGCCGGGTGCAGCAGCGGAAGCAGCCGAGCAAACCTTTCAGTTGGGGGCTGGAGGATGGGAGTGTGTGTAAGACACAGCACCAGGATAGGTGACCCTTGGGCTGCACCAGCGAAGGACTGCCATCTTTGGCACTACCCTCTGCCATCTTTGGCACTACCCTCTGAGGCACACGCACGACCATTGGCGTGAGATTTGGCTTTGTGTATGTGCAGAAGCCAAATCTCATGCGGGGACGCGCATCATGGACATGCAGCTGCATGAGCATCCAGAAAATCACTACCAGAGCATAGCACCAGTAATGGCCCATCACTGAGATGCATGCCAAACACAATAAATCTTTCTCCCCTTTCACTCATACAGATGCAGTAGTGTGTGTGCATGATCACCCAAGAGAAAAAAGGTTCGCCATCACTGGGTTAGGGCCTTCAGCACTTCCTGTCAGGGATGACACAACAATTGCTGTCAGCAATGAGATATCATGTCCAGGGCTCAATGATTTGAGAGGAAGAATAACCACTGCTTGAAGCTCGAGTGCGAAGGGCATGGAAAAGACATGACTGGTTGGTAGAAGAGTCACTCATAAGTAGTGCTGCTGGGTAATTAGGTCACACACTCATACTATTTAAGGGTGAGGCATGCTCCACCTTATTGCAGAAAAACGTTCATTGAAGAATCGTCTTGTCTTGTCCACTGCATTCGATTTGGATTTTAAAAGTCACATTCTTGGCTTTGCTAATGTGTTTTTCTCTTCCAGTTATTTTCTGAGGTGTCTTCTGATGACTCTGGTTACAGCTGGTAATTATTACTGGCTTATCTTCGCTCTGGGACTTTAGCAAATGATTACATTTCTCTAGCTTGCTTCTCTCTCTGAAAAGACTTTTGCACTATTGAGACTTTTTGTATTTATTAAATCCTTTTATTAATTAGACCATTGGTGTGCATCTAACTATTGGGGCTGGCAACAGGACAGAATACTTTCTTCCCACTCCCGCTTCGCTCGAGAGCCAGAGGTGGGGAAGGATCAGTGGACACAGCACAAAGGAACAAATCCCACGCACCCCCTTCACCTGCATCCCGTATGAAGGACGCAGGGAGGGCAGGTGGAGGATGAGCAAGCCGAGCCCATGAACAAGTGAGGGAGGTGGCGGCGGGAGGCCGAAATGTATTTATTTATTGGATTTGTATGCCGCCCCTCTCCGCAGACTCAGGGCAGCTAACAACAATGATAAAAAACAACATGTAACAATCCAATTTAATAAAACAACTAAAAACCCTTATTATAAAAACCAAACATACACAAACATACCATACATAACTTGTAATGGCCTAGGGGAAGGAATATCCTAACTCCCCCATGCCTGGCGACAAAGGTGGGTCTTGAGTAATTTGCGAAAGACAAGGAGGGTGGGGGCCGTTCTAATCTCTGGGGGGGGAGTTGATTCCAGAGGGCCGGGGCCGCCACAGAGAAGGCTCTTCCTCTGGGGCCCGCTAAACGACAGTTTGGTCGACGGGACCCGAAGAAGGCCAACTCTGTGGGACCTTATCAGCCGCTGGGATTTGTGCGGTAGAAGGCGGTTCTGGATGTATTCTGGCCCAATGCCATGTAGGGCTTTAAAGGTCATTACCAACACTTTGAATTGTGACCGGAAACCGATCGGCAGCCAGTGCAGGCCACGGAGTGTTGCAGAAAAGTGGGCGAATCTAGGAAGCCCCACGATGGCTCTCGTGGCCGCATTCTGCACGATCTGAAGTTTCCGAACACTTTTCAAAGGTAGCCCCATGTAGAGAGCGTTGCAGTAATCGAACCTCGAGGTGATGAGGGCATGAGCGACTGTGAGCAATGACTCCCTGTCCAAATAGGGCCGCAACTGGTGCACCAGGCGAACCTGGGCAAACGTCCTCCTCACGAGGTGGTGACAGAAATGTCTGCTGCTCAAACCCTGAGCTTGTGGGCTCGCTGTACCCAACAGGCCTCGCCGCCTTCTTGCAGGTAGGGACGTGTTTCAAAGTGCTGTAGGCAGAGCCCAGAGGAACGAGTTAGTCCTCCGCGGTGTGTGCACACCTGCCTCTCTCGCGGGCGGCTCTTTTGCTGCTCTTTCTCCGGCGCACACACTTGGCCAGGGGAGAGAAGGGGGGTGAGTTAGAGAGGTGGGTGTGCACATACCATGCGGGACGAGCTCGGTTCCTCTGGGCTGCCTCTGGCAGTTTTGAAACGCACTCCTGCCTACGAGGACGCGGCGAGGCAGGGAGCGATGCTTGCCTCCTTCCTCGAAGGCAGGAGTGTGTTTCAAACTACTGTAGGCAGAGCCCAGAGGAGCCGAGTTAGTTCCGTGGGGTGTGCGCGCACCCACCTCTTGTTTGCTCTCGCGACCAAGAGTACCTACCACAAAAAGAGCACGTCCCCCCCTTTTTCTGGAAAGTCGTTCAATCACAAAATACAGGATATTGAAAGATCATGGTTTTATTTTCTCAAAACAATCTGAGACTGTTCAGTTTAAATAGAAAACTTCCAACTGCAAGATGGGTCGTATCATGTCAGATTGCCATTTCAGCACCTAAAACCAAAAAATAAAAATTTATTGTTGAAGCAGATAGAACAATTCACACTAATGTGATAAAGAGTATTGTGTAATACAGTGATACCTTGTCTTACAAACTTAATTGGTTCCGGGATGAGGTTCTTAAGGTGAAAAGTTTGTAAGATGAAACAATGTTTCCCATAGGAATCAATGGAAAAGCGATTAATGCGTGCAAGCCCAAAATTCACCCCTTTTGCCAGCCGAAGTGCCCGTTTTTGCGCTGCTGGGATTTCCCTGAGGCTCCCCTCCATGGGAAACCCCACCTCCAAACTTCTGTGTTTTTGCGATGCTGCAGGGGAATCCCAGCAGGGGAATTACAGCATTGCAAAACCGAGTGCTTCGCTGGCAACGGAAGTCCGGAGGTGGTGTTTCCCAGCGAAGGGAGTATCAGTGAAATCGCAGCATCACAAAAACACCGAAGTCCTTGAAACCCCACCTCCGGACCTCTGTGTTTTTGCGATGCTGCGATTTCACTGAGGCTCCCCTCACTGAGAAACCCCGCCTCCGGACTTCCATTGCCAACGAAACGCCCGTTTTTGCGCTGCTGGGATTCCCCTGCAGCATCACAAAAACACAGAAGTCCGGAGGTGGGGTTTCCCATGGAGGGGAGCCTCAGGGGAATTCCAGCAGCGCAAAAACGGGTGCTTCGCTGGCAATGGAAGTCCGGAGGCGGGGCACCCCAGCGGCGACGGTGGGTTTGTAAGAAGAGGCAAAAAAATCTTAAACCCCAGGTTTGTATCTCGAAAAGTTTGTATGACGAGGCGTTTGTAAGACAAGGTATCACTGTATTGTATAGGTTTATTTACATATGTGAGAAGTATATTTGTTTTATTGCATTTTTTGCCTTTTGCTCTTTTTCCTCACTATTAAATAAGTGAATTTTTCCCCGTTTTGTTAAATAAAGGCAAACAATGAAAATGTCACCCAATAGTATCAGTCTGGGAATACATATCAGCAGACAAATTGACAGATGAGATTATTGTGTTTCTAAAAGATTTTAGAAAAAAATATTAAAGCAAAAAAGGGCACTTATCCAGTTCATTACCAGAAATGCTGAACAATAATCTCAGGTGCAAATTAAAATTTACTGTTTTGTGCCGTGAGGGGAGGTAAGTCTATTTTTACTTCACCCTAAACAGCATGATGCACATGAATAGCATTATAAAGTTGGCAAATCTCAGAAAGCTAATTAGAACTAAACATAGCCAGTGGTTGGAGAGACAAACCAAACTCATTGGCAAAAAAACTCAATTAAAGTCATCATGAATTCAATTCAATTAAGCTTCGTCTTCACCCTTGATTCGAAGAACTGCTGCTAGAATTGGGTTTGCCTAGTCTAGTGAAAAGAAGGACTAGGGGTGATGCGATAGCAATGTTACAATATTTGGGGGACTGTCACAAAGAAGAGAGAGTCAAGCTATTCTCCAAAGCCCCTGAAGACAGAATAAGCAATGGGTGGAAACTAAATAAGGAGAGAAGCAACCTAGAACTAAGAAGGAATTTCTTGACAGGAAGAACAATTAACCAATTGCCCCCAGAGGTTGTGGGTGATCCATCACTGGAGGGTTTGAAGAAGAGACCGGACAGCTGTTTGTCCAGGATGGTAGAGGGCTGTGATGGTGAACCTATGGCACACCTGCCAGAGGTGGCACGTGTGCTGTGGCCTCAGGTCAGATCTCTGTGGCTTTTCTTTTGTAAGCGTCGATTTCAATCAAGAAGCTCATGAAAAAAAAGTATCCCTTGTTGTGTTGACCGTGTTGAGATGCCCCGCCTCTGGTCTTTGGGTCTCTGCTGCATAAGCAGAGGGTTGGACTAGAAGACCTTCAAGGTCCCTTCCAACTCTTTATTCTGAATCAATTTATATCTATTTAAAGCCTATCAATATCCAGGCAGGGGATTATTGTTAGCTTTGGGGCTATACCACCTTCATATCATAACAAGCAGGTCAAATTCAAATGGTCTTAATGATGCTCTACTCAAGGCGTCACTGAAGCCTCTGGACTTCTGGTTGGCTCGTTTTTCGCCATCCCCAAACTTCTGGAGGCTTTCCTAAAGCCTGGGGAGGGTGAAAACAGCCGAAAAAGCAGTTGAAAATCCACTGACCAGTCCGTACATGCCACTGGAGCTGACAGAGGGCAACGCCTTGCGTGCCCTCAGATATGGCTCTCCGTGCCACCTAGGGCACGCATACCATAGGTTCGCTATCACCGGTCTAATGCAAGCTAAAATGAGAAACAATCTTTCTCAATTATTCCTTTTTCAGATGGGGTGAAGAAGAAAGTTAACGCTTTTCCATTCTACAATTTTACAAATGGCAACACTTCACTGTTCCAACATATGGGATATATACACTGCCCCCCAAAATAAAGGGAACACTTAAACAACACTATATAACTCCAAGTAAATCAAACTTCTGTGAAATCCAACTGTCCACTTAGGAAGCAACACTGATTGACAATCAATTTCACATGCTGTTGTGCACATTCAATTTTGTACAGAACAAAGTATTCAATGAGAATATTTCATTCATTCAGATCTAGGATTTGTTATTGGAATGTTCCCTTTATTTTGGGGGTGGCAGTATACATCACATTGGAAAAACTATTTTACTTTCTCCCATTCCACACTATTAGTCAGTCATCCATCATATATCCGCTATAATGGAAGCTACAACTACTTAATAAAAATATTCAAATATTCTCAGCATTGTTTCAGTAACATTTAGCATTTCTGAGGTTAGTGCCTGGGACAAAAGTTGAAATAAAAATTCACTAAATTATTAAATTATGCTATTATACTTTAGTATTTTATAATATTATTGTTTTTGTTATACTGTTGGTTTTATTGCTATATTTTTTAAACTGTTTCTTACTATTGTTGTATTTATAATTGTTGTTGGCCGCTCTGAATCCGTTTTGGAATGAGCAACATATAAATACAATCAATCAATCAATCAATCAATCAACCAAGCCAAAACTTAATTCAGGATATTTTATTTATTTATATTTCATGTAGCACACATGGATTTATTAAAAAAAGGAACAAAATTAATGTCACTAACTTACTATCAGGTTTTATTCATCGGCTTGTTGTACTGTTCCCTTTTCAGAGACGTAGATACCATCCAAGAATTTTCTGATATCTTTATTCTTGACAGTTGTGGCTTGCTGGATCAAGGCAGCTGTTAAATAAATAAACAAACAAATAAATAAATACAATAAAATCAAATTAGATGGCAAAGCCAAATGAAGCCATTTGTAGCAAGGGAAAAAAGCATGGAAATATTAGCTAAATCTGTTAAGAATAACAATACAACAAAGAATTTCCCCGATCTTCAGTTTATTTAAACTAACACTTACAAATGCTTTGCAAGACATAATACAATCTTAGCAATGGGGCAGAGGGTAACATAAACACATACCCGAGTTAGATACCAATTCAATGTCATTTCCTTCAAGGATCAGTTCATCCTTCTGAGCTTGTGACACTGCACAATTAACGCCTAAATTAGGAAAAAATAATATTTGAAAAAAGATTATTGCTAAAAAAAGAGAGATGAAATTGTATTCAAAAGGAAACGATTTGTAACTTAAGAAAAATTTATTAGCACGCTCATTATATTTCTAAAGTAAGAATTTGATTCCCTTAAGGAAACTTCCTAGCAAAACTAGAATAAGCATTACAAAAATATCATCTACATGTATGGATCATAACATGGACACATTGTGCAGCTATACCTTTCTGTATTTAAAAAGGTCTAAATTCTGTATTTTATATGGGTCATTCTTTGTCAAGTGGACCAGGTGTCCCCACTCAACCACCTTCAATTTCAGTGAAACTTTATACATATACAGTGATCCCCCGGTTATTGCGTCCCCGACCATTGTGAACAGGGTAATTTGCGATTTTTCAACCCGGAAGTCAAAATACCATCTACGCATGCGTGCCCTTTTTTTCTATGGGCACGCATGCGTAGATGGCAACCGGGAGATCAGCTGCTGAGCGGCTTCCCTGGGTCTTCCTCCTCTTGCTGGCATCAGCGAGGAGTTTCCCCACCGCCCACGCAAACTCCTCGTTGCCGCTCGCCCGCCCTTCGCCTGCCCACGCCGTTCGCTCCCCCTCTTGCTGGCGGGAGGGCGAGAAGCCCTCCCCAGCACCCGCTCGCCCGCCCTTCGCCGCTCGCCCGCCCTTCGCCCTGGCGGAGAAATTCCAGCCCCCACCTGGTCCCGCCCGATCCTCCTCCCTGAGGCAGCTCGCCCTCCCATGGCCGCTTCCTCCACCCTCCATCGCAAGCCCTCACCACCGCAGCCAACGCGCGCTGCGATCTTCAAGCCCGGCTCCTTTCGGCCCAGCATCCCGGGCCAAGCGGCTGCCTTCCGTGACTGAGCCTGGCTGGCCCGGAAGATCGTAGCGCGCGTTGGCTGCAGCGGCGAGCGAAGCCAAGCCGGCAGCAATGTCGCCGCCGCTGCAGCCAACGCGCGCTACGATCTTCCGGGCCAGCCAGGCTCAGTGACGGAAGGCAGCCGCTTGGCCCGGGATGCTGGGCCGAGAGGAGCCGGGCTTGATCCGCTGAGCCTGGCTGGCCCGGAAGATCGTAGCGCGCGTTGGCTGCAGCGGCGGCGACATTGCTGCCGGCTTGGCTTTGCTACTCCAAGCTGCAGGAAAGGTGGGGGCTGCTGCAATCCCGGCAGCTTTGGGGGGCTCTTTTCCTCATTGCTTCCTTTTATTACCTGTAAGCAGCTTCAAAAACTATCTCCTTCCCTGTGGCTGCAACAGCGGCGGCTTCCCTTCCAGTAGCAAGAGCGCTGGGAAGTCACGTAATGAAGGGAAGCTGCTGGAGCGGCAGCAACTGCTGAGATGGCTCCGGCGGCTTCCCTTCATCACGTGACGTTCCCGGCGCTATTGCTACTGAAAGGGAAGCCGCCGCTGTTGCAGCCACAGGGAAGGAGAAAGTTTTTGAAGCTGCTTACAGGTAATAAGAGGCAGCAATGAGGAAAGGAGCCCCCAGAAGCTGCCAAGATTGCAGCAGCCCCCACTCTTCCTGCAGCTTGGAGCTCTTAGAGAGCTCCTCAGCCCCCTGAAGCTGCCGGGATTAAGCAGCCCCCACCCTTCCTGCAGCTTGGAGCTCTTGGAGAGCTCCTCAGCCCCCTGAAGCTGCCGGGATTACATTTCGGATAATGAACAAAATTTTCTCTGGCTGTTCGGTATCTGAATTTTTGTTCAGATACCGAAGCAAATTTTTGCCGAAAATTTTGTTCGTTATCCAAAATGTACGAGAAAGGAAGCGTTTGAGTACCGAGGCACCACTGTACAGTGGTACCTCGACATACGAGTTTAATTTGTGCCAGAGCCGAGCTCGTATGTCGATCAATTCGCATCTCGAACGAATGCATTTAGATTTTGCTTTTCGCACCAAGATAGCTGGAAACATGGAATTCTTGCGCCACCTAGTGGACGCTTGGCTAGTATCCCGAATTTGAGCTCAGGTGTCGAACAGAAATTTTGCTTGCGTCTCGGCTCGTAACTTGGAATACTCGCATGTGGAGCAGCTCGTATCTAGAGGTACTACTGTATTGGAATTCTTTCTCTTTTCCCATTTTAACTCCAGGTCAGGTTGACAAGTTCCTTACCTTGCCTCATACGCACTCGTCGGATATATTTCTCCCCAAGGAAGTTACGGATCTCGACCAGGGAGCCATTTTCTTGCATAACGACATTGATGGGAAAATGGGCGTAGACAGACCTCATCTTATAACGAAAGCCCTGAAATTAGACAAATTGATCAAACCAACGAAACTTTAATTCCAAAGGATTGCACTATCTTATCTAAAATGAGCAGCTGCCAAGCCGAACTTAGCCACATTGTCACATTTTGCATTTTAAGCTCCGTTTTAAGAAACTTACCAATGTAACCCCCTTGATCATGTTTTGGACATGACTGCAAATTGTGCGAACGGTTGCCAACTCCTTTCTGTTACCCCACCATTTGTCAACGCGCAGCTAAAAGGTTTAAAGAACAGTAGAATTAATCACAATACCAGTACATAAGTACAGTCAACATATTTTTCCTGGAAGCTAGAAAAAAGTCAATTATACTTGATATTACACATAACTACAGCCCCGAGGATAACTTTTGCACAAGCATGGGAAAATGATGATATACCGAAAGAAGAATAGGTAATTGAAAAAAATAAGAGTCTGCATTGAAATGTATAAATTAACAAATGAATTTAAAAATAAAGACATTCAGACTACTATAAATGCTGGGATAGATTTTACTGTTGGATGGAAAAATGGAAAAGTTCAAACTGGACAGTTAAAATTAAAAACATAATGATTAAGGAAAAAGAAATAGAAGTTTAAATATCAGGGGGGGAGAAAAAAGGGAGAAAGAAGGAAAGATGTTGTTGTGGTTATAGCTCTGGCCCAGCTCCTGCCCCAAGCATTGTGGATGTGGGGGAGACATCCACATGCTGCAGGCCTGTTTTGCCCCCCCCCCCCCGGTGGAATCTGCTGATGAAGGCTCCTCTGACCAAGAAGACATGAGTGACAGGGAGGAGGAGAGTGTGGCAGACAGCTCAGAAGGAGACCAATTATCTAGCTCCTCCTTGGATTCAGAACAAGAGTTAATGATACAGCCACGCATGCGGAGAGCGATGCATAGGCAACAACAACTGAGAGATTATTATCAAAGAAAATGAGGCCACCTGTGGTTGGGTGGGGCTGTGGTAATTAGTGAGGCTGCTATAAATAGCAGCCTGTGGGTTTGGCCATTGTGGAGGATTATCTGATTGTTGTGTTTCGTGACTGCTTTACTGACTTTGACCTTTTGTGTGCTGATTTTCCCCCGCTTTGAAACTAAACCAGGGCAAAGTGTGTTTCACTTTGTGAAAAGAAGAAGGACTGTGAATTGCCTCACAGCTTTAAGCTAAGTATCACAGAACTGATAAGGGACTTGTACAAATTACCAGTTTGTTTGGAGACAAGTGCTCTTTGCTATACCAAAAGAGGGCTTGGTTTAAGTGAATTTTCATTATAAAGAACATTGTTTTGAATTTTCAAACATAGAAACATAGAAGTCTGACAGCAGAAAAAGACCTCATGGTCCATCTAGTCTGCCCTTATACTATTTTCTGTATTTTATCTTAGGATGGATATATGTTTATCCCAGGCATGTTTAAATTCAGTTACTGTGGATTTATCTACCACGTCTGCTGGAAGTTTGTTCCAAGGATCTACTACTCTTTCAGTAAAATATTTTCTCATGTTGCTTTTGATCTTTCCCCCAACTAACTTCAGATTGTGTCCCCTTGTTCATGTGTGTGTCTGAAATTTGTACCTGTGAATTTTTGGGAGGAGTCTACCAGAGAGCCCGACAGAACAGATGTATAGAAACTGTAAATGAATTGTTAATATTAACTGTATAAGTATGAATAAGTATTAATGAATATCATGAGAAATGACTGACTTGTCACATAACGTCCACTGTTTTTAAGCGTTTTCTGTTTGTTATATGTATTTGTAAATAAAAAATTTCTATTAAAAAAAAGCATTGACAGAGCCAACACACACACAAAAGAAAATGTTTACAATTCTGGAACATTTCATTAAATTGACAATTTTCCGTGCCTGAAATTACGGTATTTATATATAGAGTATTTCTAATGTGCCAAGATATTATAAACGCCAAGCTGTAATTATAATTATCTTGTAGATAATACACAAAAAAATCAAACTTGACTCAACGGTACCTAACAAAATTATTCTTAGGATTGTATAATGTATCTTTATTCCAATTTCAACCAAAGAGTTTTCAAAGGTTCTTTCTGCTACTTAAAAAGAAAAATCGAGGGGAGGGGACTCTACTTCAACTTATGAAGAAAGATAAAACAGTGTGGAAACAAAATGGAATTGACAGAGATCTCCTAAAATGTAAACTTTTGCTGTTGACTGAACTCTTGACAGTGAAGCTGCAACTGCCCAAATTCTGATTTGGTGGTCTATGTTAGGTGTTAAGGAGCAAGCTGTACTACCCCTATGCAGAGGAAAATGTGGGTGTGGAGTATATCCAGCTAATATCCCAAAGATATGAGCAGTACTTCAAATAACCAGACCACATACATTAAATGTATAAATATTATTTACATTAGGCAAATATCGTAGTCAGTAACAGTCCTAGTTGTTCACAAATACAGCAATTAATATTCTCAATACATATAGAAGTCTTACTGTATATATATATATATGCAGACCAACATTAGAACACATAGTTCTTACTACACACAGTAGTCTTTACAACAGAATACTCATATAGACAACCAGTATAGGATCAGAGAGATATCAGGGAGGGAGAGTCTCAAAGCTCCAGGCTCCGAGAAATACTGCTGACTTCCTCTTATAGCTGACTGCAACACCAGCTCTTAAAACAGTAGTGTGCTAATTTCTTTAACCATACATTGCTGGCTTAAGTTATATACAGTGATCCCTCTATTATCGCGAGGGTTCCGTTCCAAGACCCCTCGCGATAATCGATTTTTCGCGATGTAGGGTTGCGGAAGTAAAAACACCATCTGCGCATGCGCGCCCTTTTTTTTCCTATGGCCGCGCATGTGTAGGTGGTGGAGTTTGCGTTCCCCGCCGCCCACGCAAAGGGGAAACCCCGATTCGGCTCCTCGCTGCTGCTGCGCTACCGAGCAGATCAGCTGCTGGGCGGCCGAAGGAACCTTCCCTGGGTCTTCCCCCTCTTGCTGGCGGGCGGGCGAGCGGCGGGCATCAGCGAGGAGCCGGGGTTTCCCCTTTGCGTGGGCGGCCGGGAAGACCCAGGTTGGGGGTTCGGGGGGGTGCTGGGAAGCCCCCCCAGGCCGGCTGCGACCTTTTAAAACAGCCGCGCCGCTTCCCAGCTGACTCCCGAAGCCAAACACGGAAGTGGGGGTTTTTTTAATTAATATTTTTTTTTAAATCGCGATATAGCGTTTCGCGAAGATCGAGATCGCGAAACTCGAGGGATCACTGTATTGGGAAACCCAACTAGTTATACACACAGTGCTAACAGTCTAGGCCAGCAGGCCCCAGCCTCACATTGGGGACTTCTGGTCTAGGCCAGAGTGGTCCCCTATAATCCATATTTCCATCAAGCCACAGAGCACTACATTCTTGCATGGAGAGACAGCGCAATCCATACCCCTGAAGGCGTGTTTGTTAAACTAAAAAGATTCGCCGTTGTAGGCCATCCCTCGTGCCCCAGCCATGCGAAATGCGACCGTTTCAGAAAAGCGAAGGCTTTGTGTCAAAAAATACAATGCAACTTTCTCCAAACCGTGCATGAGAACAAGGGCACTGCAATGCATCTCACAGGAAGGGGTCCAATGTGTCGATCATTCCAACAAGCTGTTGGACAGCAGCAATTACCGATACTGCACTGACTTCTCAAGCTACTGCAACTATTAGTACTTGCGTCCAACGATTTGCCAATGTTACCTTTACACACTCAGTTCACACATCTCCAAGGTCCCTTCCAACTGTTCTTGTTTCTATTCTATATTCTATTGTATTCTATTCTTCCACTCCATTATTCTATTGCCCAGGTTCGCCTGGTGCGCCAGTTGCGGCCCTATTTGGACCGGGAGTCATTATTCACAGTCACTCATGCCCTCATCACCTCGAGGCTCGACTACTGTAACACTCTCTACATGGGGCTACCTTTGAAAAGTGTTCGGAAACTTCAGATTGTGCAGAATGCAGCTGCGAGAGCAATTATGGGCTTCTCTAAGTATGCCCATATTACTCCAACACTCCGCAGTCTGCATTGGTTGCCGATCAGTTTCCGGTCACAATTCAAAGTGTTGGTTATGACCTATAACCTTCATGGCACCGGACCAGAATATCTTCGGGACCGCCTCCTGCCGCACGAATCCCAGCGACCGGTTACGTCCCACAGAGTCGGCCTTCTTCAGGTCCCGTCGACTAAACAATGTCGTCTGGCGGGACCCAGGGGAAGAGCCTTCTCTGTGGGGGGCCCGACCCTCAGGAACCAGCTCCCCCCTGAGATTAGGATTGCCCCCACCCTCCCTGCCTTTCGTAAACTCCTTAAGACCCACCTCTGCCGTCAGGCATGGGGGAACTAAAACATCTCCCCCTTGCCCATGTTGTTTTGTTGATTGATTGACTGTGTGCCTGTTTTTTATATATATTGGGACTGTTTTATGAAATTACTAATTTTAAATTGTAATTAGATTGGTGGGCATTGGATTTGTTATTATGTACTGTTTTTTATTATTGTTGTGAGCCGCCCCGAGTTTGCGGATAGGGGCGGCATATAAATCCAATAAATCTAATCTAATCTAATCTAATCTATTATATTCTTTTCTTCCATTCCAGTCTGCATTCCATTATTCTATTCTATTCTACTCTTTTCTATTCTATTCTACTCTTCTTCTACTCCAGTCCACATTCCATTATTCTATACTATTGTATCAATATCACAGAGATGCCTAGAAGAGATATTCAGGAATCACCCATCTTACACAAAAATGGTTTAATCGCTATACATATATACTATGCTGGCTAGAGAATTCTGGGAGTTGAAATCCACAAGTCTTAAAGTTGCCAAGTTTGAAGACCTCTGACCTAAGAGATGATTGGAAATTTGGAAACCGGACACAGCACCAAGACAGTCTCACCTTCTTGCGTTTTTTCCCCAAAAGGGAGAGTTCCACATTGATGTGGTTGAAGTCCCTTTTCAAAGTTCCTCTGGGGCCTTTGACAGTCACTGTCCGGCCCTTCAGAATAATGTCGACTAAAAAGACACACACAAAAAAAGCTTCAGTAAAATATTTAGACGACATAAATATCCAAACAGTAAATCAGATACGTATTTTTATTTTTACTTTTAAGAAAAGTTTTAGGCGAGTCCCTAGTTTACATTCTTACCTTTCTCAGGAATGTCAACTGTTTGGTTACTAAGAATGGTCTTCATTTTTAATCTAGTTTTTTAAAAAAGACAAAAAGGAAAGTTAAGAAAGAGAATCCACTTTAAAAAAACACAAAAATTTCAACAGCATTTAAAGTCTGGCTCCTTGCAAACTGCTTTTGGAAAAACACATTTTAAAGCTAAATTGCACTGCTGCCTAGTAGATGCTTAATTTCTTTTATTTCAGTATCATTTTTATAAAATTGCCCCACACCCTATATTTTTCTTGACAAATGATTCCATAGATGACCTACAACATTAAGCTCCACCACCGTTTTAAATCCTTCTGTAAGTCTAATAATGGACTTACAATATGTAGACATTGAAGTTCTAATTCACAAACAATATGCATACAATTAAGTTCTTTAGTTTTTGGACAGCAAAAAGAATTCTTTGATTGGATGAAACAATTAAATATTTAACAGGGATGAAAAGAAAGGAGGAGAGAACCAGAGGTCATGAGACAAATATGATGAAATGTCTGTGACTTCACTGTGACTACGGTGGGAGACGAGGAAAGACCGGGATGTTTACTGGGTCTAAAAATATTGGCAGCAGACAGTATGAAGCCAAATAAATTAAGGCATCACTTAAAACACATTACACCCCTATCACACTGATAATCTGCTTGAGTTTTTTCAGTGAAAACGTGCTGAATATTGCAAACAATTGTCCCGGAATAGTTGGAGGATGCACACAAAATGTTTACTTCTTCTTAGGGGAGCCATAACAGAAAACAATTGATAGGAACTGGTCTAGGGTCTCCCGCTTGGGCAAGGGGTTGGACTAGATGACCTACAAGGTCCCTTCCAACTACGTTAGTCATTATTCTGTTATTCCAAAGTGGCGGGAGCTTCATCCCTGGAAGCTTTCAAGGAGAGACGGGATTGTCATGTCAGAAATGTGTAGGACAGTGGTTCTCAACCTTTGGGGGTTGAAGGACCGTTTCACAGCGGTCACTTAAGACCCTGGGAAAAGACAAATTTCACACAGTGTTAGGAACTAAGGCTTCTATTCTGGCACCTTGGAACATATTTTTTACAATCCGACCAATCAGTCGTTTACAGTGGGGGTGTCCCTCCAACCTTCCGGCCAATCAGCTTAAAGCTCTGTTGGGATAATTGGCACTAGACTTATGGTTGGGGTCACCACAACATGAGGAACTGGATTAAGCGGTCATGGCATTAGAAAGGTAGAGAACCACTGTAAATCTAGACCAAAGACTATATATCTCTCTCTCACACACATACACACACACAGACTTCACACACTGTGGCTTTGTACTGTGTTGAACTGTGGTCCTAAAAACTGACAGTCCTCAACTCACGACCACAACTGAGCTCAGAATTTTTCATGATCTGTCTTGCCATAGTTTTATTTATTGGATTTATATGCTGCCCCTCTCTGAGGACTTGGGGAGGCTTACATAGAAACGTAAAAGATTGACGGCAGAAAAAGACCTCCTGGTCCATCTAGTCTGTCCTTATTTCTTCTATTTTATCTTAGGATTGAACTATGTTTATCCCAGGCATGTTTAAATTCAGTTCCTGTGGATTTACCAACCACGTCTGCTGGAAGTTTGTTCCGAGCATCTACTACTCTTTCAGTCAAATAATACTTTCTCACGTTGCTTCTGGTCTTTCCCCCAACTTACAACACACACACACACACATATATAAAACAGTAGGATACAATAAGCTAAATCCAATTAATTAAAATCACATGAACTATCTAAAATCCCTGGTTCTATTTGAATTCATATTTAAATTTTATTATATATTTGTGACTGTATTTTAATATTATTGTATTTATCGCATTTGTTACCCTCTCTGAGTCCGCTTTGGAATGAGTGGCATATAAATACAATAAATAAATATTTTTTTATTTAAAAATCAATCATACCCATTCGAACAACCAATCATTTATGAACTACTGGAAAATTGGCACTAGACTTATGGTTGGGGGTCACCACAACATGAGCAACTGTAATAAGAGGTCGCAACATTAGAAAGTTTAAGAACCACTATAGGGTCTCCAGCTTGGGCAGGGGGGGTTGGACTAGATGATCTCCAAGGTCCCTGTAAATGTATTCTTTTATTTAATTTTTGTTCATCTTCTTTTAACGTTTATACTCTTTTTAAAAAATTAAAAAACAAAAACAAAACAAGGTCCCTTCAAACTGTTTAATCTGCATCAACGTTGCCATTCATTTCTCTCTTAAGGATTCCTACTTGCAGGCACTTATGATCAGCAAGCTGGGGGATTCTGGGAATTGAAGTCCACAAGCCTCCAAAGTGACCATGATTGGACACCCCAGTATCCAATCACGGCCTTCCCTAACATTTAGCCTCCATTGAAGCAACACTAGAGGGAAGGAGATACAAAACAGGGCAGTTCACACAACAACTTCGGGGTGTCCTTCCTCCAAACCAGAGAAAGGGGCCCACTGAAGTCACTTGGGATTGTGACGCACGCGCAAAGGAGCGATAGGCGCGCGCGTCCCTTCTGCAGGCCACCGGTGCGAGTGTTGGGGGGGAGGATTATTTCTGGGGGTCCATTTCCGAAACCGAGCGGACTCCCAGCCAGAAAAGTACCCTCATTCCTAGCCGGGATTCCGTTCGGGCCTAGCCCGGAACTTTAGGAGCCATCCGGCAAGACCGACTCGGCGGATGGAGCCGGATTCTCCCGCCTGGATTCCGAAAGGAGAAAAGACCGAACGGCGCGGGCTCACCTTTCGCGTTGACAGGAAAGAGGAAAGGAAACGCTTCTGACGTCATCGCACTTTTAAACGGCCGAGTCGCGGCATGATGACGACACCGGCCGAGGAAAGGGAAGCCGGTCAAAGGGCTTCTGCGCAGACGCGATCAGTCGATCGCCGAGCCGAAAGGGAAATTTAGCCGAGAGCCGAGATTGTGAACCCCTCGGGGACTTCGGCCCGGGGACTGTGTCAGGGCGGCGGCGGCCAGACTGAAAGGACGACCGACATGTGGCTGCTCGGTAGCGGCCTCCCCTGCGCCGCCCTCGGCCCTCGGGGCCTCACGAGACTCGTAACAGAAGGCAAACCGGTGAGAGGACTCTGTTTTTTACCCCGTTTGCCCCCGTTTTGCGGCTGTTTGAGCCAGTATCCTTGGCCGCACAACGTCCCTGCGAGGTAGGAAAGGCCGTCTGGTCGCCCTTGCAGGAAATCCAGCACCGAGGAGACGACCTGGGTCGATCTGGAAAGCGTAATTCCATCTAATCTGGAATCACAGGTGGATGGGGCACCACTAGGAGATCCCATGGCAGGGGAAAAATAGATAAACAGACATTTAGTTCAGTGAAGCGGTGGAAGTGATGTGCCGGTGTCTTGAAGCCGTAAGAGTCTGGATGGGAGTTAACAGGTTTAAAATATATTGAGTTATATTGATAAAATTGAATGGGTCCACAGACGGGCTACAAAAAGGTGGAAGGTCTTAAGCATCAAACTGATCAGGAAAGACTTCATGAACTCAATCTGTCTAGTCTGGAGGAGAGAAGGGAAAGGAGGGATATGATCGAAACATTTAAATATGTTAAAGGGTTCCATAATTTCAGGAGGGAAGTGTTTTTAATAGGGAAATGAACACAAGAACAAGGGGGCACAATCTGAGGTTAGTTGGGGGAAAGATCAGAAGCAAAGTGAGAAAATACATGTATTATTTGACTGAAAGAGTGGTAGATGCTTGAAACAAACTTCCAGCAAGAGTGGTTGGTAAATCCACAGGAACTGAATTGAAACATGCCTGGGATAAACATAGGTCCATCCTAAGATAAAATACAGGAAATAGCATAAGGGCAGACTAGATGGACCATGAGGTCTTTTTCTGCCGTCAATCTTCCACGTTTCTGGATTCGGGGCCACAATTGAGACCAAATGTTCCTGTTGTTACATGGGCTTTTGTCCGGGGGCAAATTGCCATTACCGCCACTAATGATGCGCCGGGCACGTAGTTTCGGTTCTCTTGCTATACACGCAGGATCCAATGTGTCTTTGCTTCTGCGCATGCGCAGGAAGAAAAACGCTGAAATTTTGTGAGAGGACCCGCACATACCTGAGATTTTGGCGCCTTTTTTTGCCTCTGTGCATGCACATCGCTTGCTCTCACACATCCGAGCAGAAAGCAAAATCTCACAAGTAAACGCATGCGCGAGCGAGATTTTGGTGGGGGTTTTTGCTTCTGCACATGCCTGGAAGCAAAAAAAATTACCAAAATCTCACTCTCACTCTCACATACGTCCCTTCACGAGATCTTGCTTCCTACGCATGCACAGAAGCAAAATCTCGCTCAGATGTGTGCGGTTAAGTGCTGGGGTGCACAGCTCCATAGGAAGTGCACTGGTAGCGGCCGTAAGTGGATTCTGCCCCTAGTCACATCCATTTTGGGCTCAATTGTTGTTATAAGTTGAGGATTGCCTGTACAGGGGTACCTCTACTTGCGAACTTAATTCTTTCCGTGACCAGGTCCTTAAGTTCAAAAGTTTGTAAGAAGAAACAATTTTTTCCATAGGAATCAATGTAAAAGTAAATATTGTGTGAAATTGGGGAAACCACAGGGAGGGTAGAGGCCCTGTTTCCTTCCAGGAGATTCCTAGAGAGGCCCCACAGAGGCTTCTCCCTGCCTTTTCCAGTTACAGTTTCGGAGGAAAATGTTTTTTGAGAAGAGGCAAAAAAATCTTGAACGCCCAGTTCTTATCTAGAAAAGTTCGTAAGTACAGGCGTCCTTAGGTAGAGGTACCACTGTATATCTGTAATCTTTTTGGACTGCTGCCTTCTGGCAGAAGATACAGAACAATTAATACTCAAACCACATGTTTTCCAAAGAGTTTTTACCCCAGAGCTATGATTGTACTTAACAATGTGTCAGAATGAAGTTTATTTCTTGAGGTAATATTACAATGCAAGAAAATGGTTTGTAACCATAGGAAAGGCTGATGTAAGCCATAATCAATATGTAATTATGGGTTTGCTAATTGTGCTGCAACCTGATTGGCTGTAACCTATATATTAGAAGTAACACCCGTGTATGGGTGTGGTTTGTGCGGAGTGGTTTGTAGTTAGTAGTTTGTCATTTGATGGTTTAGTGCTTACTGGTTAGTGGGTGGTTGCAGTGGTGGATGTAATAGTAGTTGTATGATAGTTTATTTAGAGAAACATTTTGCTAAGAAGAAAAGTAAAATATATTTGTACAAGAAAGCCTTCTGCAGTGTTTTTCATTGACGACTTCAGTTAGGTATACAGTGTTCCCTCAATTTTCGCAGGAGATGCGTTCCGAGACCGCGTGCGAAAATCAAATTTCCGCAAAGTAGAGATGTGGAAGTAAATACCACACTATTTTTGGCTATCAACAGTATCACAAGCCATCCCTTAACACTTTAAACTTCTAAATTACAATTTCCCATTCCCTTAGCAACCATTTAGATTATTACTCCCCATGTTTATTAAAGTTTATCAAAAAAAAATTATTAAAGGCGGACGAAAGTTTGGCGATGACATATGACATCATCGGGTGGGAAAAACTGTGGTATAGGGGAGGGAAACGCGAAGTATTTTTTAATTAATATTTTTGAAAAACAGTGTTGTAGACTTTTTGTGAAGTTCAAACCCGCGAAAATCGAGGGAACACTGTAGTTGTGAACTGTGGCTAGTTGATGGGGTTACTTCCCGCATGTGCAAAACTCTCCCCCAACACAATGTACTAGGGGGTCACCATCAGTGAACTGCTGGACAATACTACTTGCCTATTGTATGGAAGTTGTATGGTTCAGGTGGGAAATTGTGGTGGGTTGAACCTGTTCTTTCGAATTGTTATGTATGTTGAGATTGGTATTTGGTGTCATACAGATTTCATTGCATGGGTATACTGTGTATATACTGTACATACAATGACAATAAAGTATGTATGTATGTATTTATTTATTTTACCTTTGTAAAGCAATGATACGCACACACACACACACATATATATACACTGCTCAAAAAAATAAAGGGAACACTCAAATAACACATCCTAGATCTGAATGAATGAAATATTCTCATTGAATACTTTGTTCTGTACAAAGTTGAATGTGCACAACAGCAGGTGAAATTGATTGTCAATCAGTGTTGCTTCCTAAGTGGACAAGTTTGATATACTTGGAGTTATATTGTGTTGTTTAAGTGTTCCCTTTATTTTTTTGAGCAATATATATATGTATTTCCCCTAGGTGTTTGGAAGCCAGCTGAGAACGTCAAGCACAAATTCGCTGCCGGAAGCCCAGATGGGACATTTTCAAGAGGGTCCCGATTTGAAAGATTTTATTTCTGGGGAACTTTCGGACAAAACCAAGTGGGCAGAATACAAAGGCAATTTAAAGCGTCAAAAAGGAGAAAGGTACGGAGGAATATTCAGCCGCATGCGTTGTAACCCATTCTAACCCACATTAGCCTGTTGGTATTTCATCTTTGGGCTCAGAGATGGAGAACAATGGTTCTTTTATAACTCGTGGGGTTCTGGGAGTCGTTGCCTGCCTCTGTTTTAGCAGAATGAACTAAAACCTTTCTTATCTGAATGGTATACAAGGCGCTCCTTGGCACCTTATCTACTTAACGTGAAAAGGACTCTAAAAAACTTAATACAGTGGTACCTCTACTTATGAACACACTTAGAGGCTTTCCCCCGCCTTTTCCGGCCCTGTTTCCTCCCAAGAGATTCCTAGAGAGGCCCCACGGAGGCCTCTCCTTGCTTTTTCCAGCACTGTTTCCTCCCAGGAGATTCCTAGTGAGGCCCCACAGAGGTTTCTCCCCACCTTTTCTGGCCCTGTTTCCTCCCGGAGATTCCAAGAGAGGCCCCACGGAGGCCTCTCCTTGCTTTTTCCAGCACTGTTTCCTCCCAGGAGATTCCTAGAGAGGCCCCACAGAGGCTTCTCCCCGCCTTTTCCGGCCCTGTTTCCTCCCAGGAGATTCCTAGAGAGGCCCTATGGAGGCTTCTCCCTGCCTTTTCCGGTTCCACTTTCGGAGGCTCGGGTTTGTAAGTGGAAAATGGTTCTTGAGAAGAGGCAAAAAAATCTCAAACACCCGGTTCTTATCTAGAAAAGTTCGTAAGTAGAGGCGTTCATAGGTAGAGGTACCACTGTATGGGTTTTTCTCCACTTGACAGCAGTTTGTTTATTCATTGCCCAATGTATTAAAGTTTGTTGCAAAATCAAAACTAAAAGCACACACAGATGACTGATTCATCTGGATTCATAAACTTCTTTATAGTTTATAAAGACGATGACCATTTCCAAACTGAGATCATCGGTGGAACTAACATAAGCTTTTATTTTTTAGGTTACGACTTCCTCCCTGGCTGAAAACGGAGATTCCCATTGGGAAGAATTATAATAAACTGAAGAACACGTTGCGCCATTTAAACCTGCATACGGTATAGTGCCAGTACCAAGACTTTTCCGGTTTGGAAATTATTATTTTTTCCCTCTGGTTTTTCTCATATATAAAGAAGATGTGATTGGCAATGAACGTGAAGGAGATACAGAACTGCAGTCGCTCTTTCAGCCATTTAAACGAAAAATCTATTTTAAGTGATTCACGAAAAGTTAGCAACATGTTTCCTTAAATTTTCAGTTAGGTTAACTTCTTTTCCTTATTTCTTAGTTCACTGTGTTTACTTAGTTCAAATACTTTCTGTTTTTTTGTAAAAGTATCTGCAGGGTGCTAAAGATATCACTCTGAAAGTTGGAGGTTTCTTCCCTAATGCCATCGCTCTGCTTAACAATTAAACCCCACAACACTGTAGCAAATAATTTATTAAGACTATTATTATTATTATTCTCTTCCTTCCTAGTATCTATCTCTTCCCACTTATGACTGTAACCATGTTGTTTGTATCTTTCAATTTATATTGTTTTATTTGTTTGCTAGTACGATTTCATAGCTTATTAGTAACCTTGACTGTCGATAAAAAGATTGTTGTATCTTTTTATTCTTGATGAATGTATTTTATTCTCCTTATGTAAACTGAGAACATCTGCACCAAAGACAAATTCCTTGTGTGTTCAATCACAGTTGGCCAATAAAGAATTCTGTTCTGTTCTATTCCATTCCATTCATTTTCATATTCCACATTCCATTATTGTATTGTACAGTGTTCCCTCAATTTCCGCGGGGGATGCGTTCCAAGACCGCCCGCGAAAGTCAAATTTCCGCGAAGTAGAGATGCGGAAGTAAATACACCATTTTTGGCTATGGACAGTATCACAAGCCTTTAACACTTTAAACCCCTAAATTACCATTTCCCATTCCATTAACAACCATTTACTCACCATTATTACTGGTACTCACCATTGAATGTGATCCTGATATTTATAAACATAATTATTTATTAACAATAATTATTTTTTTTATTTATTTGCAAAAATTATTAGTTTGGCGATGACATATGACGTCATCGGGTGGGAAAAACCATGGTATAGGGAAAAAACCGCGAAGTATTTTTTAATTAATATTTTTTTAAAAACCGTGGTATAGGCTATTCGCGAAGTTCGAACCCGCGAAAATCGAGGGAACATTGTATTCCATTCTATTCTATTCCGCATTCCATTATTCTATTCTGTTCTATTCTATTCTGTTCTGTTATTCTATTCTACTCTATTCTATTCTATTCCATATTCCACTCCACTCAATTCCATTCCACATTCCATTATTTTATTCTATTCTGTTCTATTCCACATTCCATCCCACTCCATTCCATATTCCATTATTCTATTCTACCCGGCCCTGCCCTATTCTATTCAATAGAAGAGGATGTTTGTAGCTCAGGACTGACTTGTAGGGTCCTTGAGGATGTGCTTGTTGATTTTCTTGCAGACATTTCATCACCTGATTAGGTAATAATAATAATACGGAGAGGGGCGGCATACAAATTTAATTAAATAATAATAATAATAATAATAATAATAATAATAATAATAATAATAAATAATAACTCGGAGGATGGTAACATAATCAGTGCTAGAAGGCAGTAGGGTTTGCCCAGTGGAGAAGGATCAGGGAAGGAGGAGGAGGAAGTGATGTGCCGGTGCCTGGAGGCTGTTGGGGCCTGGATGGGTGTCAACAGACTCAAGCTCAACCCGGATAAGACGGAGTGGCTGTGGGTTTTGCCTCCCAAGGACAATCCCATCTGTCCGTCCATTACCCTGGGGGGGGGGAATTACTGACCCCCTCAGAGAGGGTCCGCAACTTGGGCGTCCTCCTCGATCCACAGCTCACATTAGAGAACCATCTTTCAGCTGTGGCGAGGGGGGCGTTTGCCCAGGTTCACCTGGTGCACCAGTTGCGGCCCTACCTGGACCGGGACTCATTGCTCACAGTCACTCATGCCCTCATCACCTCGAGGTTCGACTACTGTAATGCTCTCTACATGGGGCTACCTTTGAAAAGTGTTCGGAAACTTCAGATCGTGCAGAATGCAGCTGCGAGAGCAGTCATGGGCTTACCCAGGTATGCCCATGTTTCACCATCACTCCGCAGTCTGCATTGGCTGCCGATCAGTTTCCGGTCACAATTCAAAGTGTTGGTTATGACCTTTAAAGCCCTTCATGGCACTGGACCAGAATATCTCCGACCAGAATATCTCGTCCGCCTTCTGCCGCACGAATCCCAGCGACCGATTAGGTCCCACAGAGTGGGCCTCCTCCGGGTCCCGTCAACTAAACAATGTCGGCTGGCGGGCCCCAGGGGGAGAGCCTTCTCTGTGGCGGCACCGGCTCTCTGGAACCAACTCCCCCCGGAGATCAGAACTGCCCCTACTCTTCCTGCCTTCCGTAAACTCCTCAAAACCCACCTTTGCCGTCAGGCATGGGGGAACTAAACATCTTCCCCTGGGCACGTTGAATTTATATATGGTATGCTTGTGTGTGTGTATGTTAGTATAGGGGTTTTTCTTAAATTTATAATATTTTAATTAATTGGATCATGTATTGGATTGTCTTTTCACTTGTTGTGAGCCGCCCCGAGTTTTCGGAGAGGGGCGGCATACAAATCCAAATAATAAATAAATAAATAAATAAGAGGATTGTTGGGTCCTCAGTGGCCTCTGAGCTTGGTAGTTTCCTTACAGACGTTCCATGACCCAGCTAGGGAACTCAGCAAAAAGCTGCATGGGAGAAACACAGAGAGCTAGAATCTTAACTTTTCCGAAGAAATGGTACCGTTTAGCTCCTTTTCTACCGCTAATCAAGGTGTCCTTATCAATAGGTGTGTGAGGAGGCCAGGTGTCCAAACATTGGAGAATGCTGGGGAGGAGGAGAATATGCTACTGCTACCGCCACTATCATGGTAAGTTCATCACTGACCTCTGAAGGTCCATTCAGAAGGGGAAGTCCACGTCCTCGTCTTACAACCATATTGAGCCCGGCATTTCTATACAGGATAACAAAGAGTTGGGAATGAGGGTGCACCAGATTGGCGGGTTAATAACGCAAAGGACTGTTTCCTGCTGGGATCGCCTCCAAGGATAGTATAACAGAGTTGGAAGGGACCTTAGAGGTCTTCTAGTCCAATACCCTCCTTGTTGTGGCCTGCCAGTGGCCGGTAGAGCTGGCAGCAGATTCAGACAGTGAGGAGGTTGGGGAGGAACATGGGCCAATCCTGGAGTCTGGAGATGGTTCTTGATCCATTGCAGAGATAGAACTAGGGCAGTCTGGCAGTTATCAGCTGCCTTTGGAGTTAGACATCAGGCAGACGAACAGCTGGAGTCTGTTTCCAGTGCGCGCATGTACAAAGCAGGCACAGAAGAAAAAATTGTCCCTCTGCGCATGCGCAAAAGGAAAATTGGACACGCGGGTGGTTCAAATAATTTTAACTTTTTTTTAAATGGAAAAAATCTTCCCCCTCTCATCTCTTTTTCATTTTAGCTAATGGGAGACACGTGTACGAGAGGCTGTCGCTTCTGCTCGGTGAAGACGTCCAGAAATCCTCCTCCATTGGATCCAGAGGAACCGTACAACACTGCAAAAGCAATTGCAGACTGGGGACTAGATTACGTCGTGTTGACCTCTGTAGACAGGGATGGTAAGAGAAAATCACAATGCTATCATGCCTTGATTGACAGTGATAAATTGAACCCAAGATTTCTCTGGCGAAAGGAGAGGAATAGAATAGAATACAGAATGGAATAGAGTTGAGTGGACTGGGGTGGGATGGGATGGGATAGAGTAGAATAGAATAGAATGGAATTGGAAATGGAAATGGAAAAAGAATATAACATAGAATATACCTCAGGGACCGCCTTCTGCTGCACGAATCCCAGCGACCGGTTAGGTCCCACAGAGTGGATCTTCTCCAGGTCCCGTCAACTAAGCAATGTCGCTTGGCGGGACCCAGGGGAAGAGCCTTCTCTGTGGCGGCCCCGGCCCTCTGGAACCAACTCCCCCCCAGAGATTAGAACTGCCCCCACCCTCCTTGCCTTTCGTAAACAACTTAAAACCCACCTCTGCCGCCAGGCATGGAGGAATTGAGATCCTTTTCCCCCCTAGGCCTTTACAATTCTATGCATGGTATGTATGTATGTATGTATGTATGTATGTATGTATGTATGTATGTATGTATGTTTGGTTTTTATATTAATGGATTTTTAATCATTTCTAATATCAAATTACTATTGTACACTGTTTTATTGTCGCTGTTAGCCGCCCCGAGTCTCTGGAGAGGGGCGGCATACAAATCCAATAGATAGATAGATAGATAGATAGATAGACAGACAGACAGACAGACAGACAGACAGACAGACAGACAGACAGACAGACAGACAGACAGACAGACAGACAGACAAATAAATAAATAATTCTTTATTGGTCAAGTGTGATTGGACACACAAGGAATTTGTCTTTGGTGCAGATGCTCTCAGTGTCCATGAAAGAAAATATACATTTGTCAGGAATCATGAGGTGTCAAATAAGTAGTGAGGAAACAATCAAGATGAGAATAGAATAGAATAGAATAGCAACAAGTTACATTCATACAGTCTTAAGTGGGAGATGAGTGATAGCAACGATGAGAAGGCTAATAGTAATAGCAATGCACTGTTAATGAATAGTTTGTCAGTGGTGAAGGAATTATTTGTTAAGCAGAGTGATGGCATTCAGGAAAAAACTGTTCTTTTCTCGAGTTGTCTTGGTGTGCAGTGCTCTGTAGCGACGTTTTGAGGGTAGGAGTCGAAACAGTTTGTGTTCAGGATGCGAGAGGTCAGTCAATATTTTCCCTGCCCTCTTTTTGACTCGTGCAGTCTACAGGTCCTCAATGGAAGGCAGGTTGGCAGCCATTGTTTTTTCTGCAGTTCTGATTCTCCTCTGAAGTCTGTGTCGGTCCTGCTGGGTTGCAGCACCAAACCAGACAGTTATAGAGGTGCAGATGACAGACTCAATGATTCCTCTGTAGAACCGTATCAGCAGCTCCTTGGGCAATTTGAGCTTCCTGGTTCCTCAGATCTGCCTAAAACTATCTTGGATCTTTGGGGGGAAATAACTCTAGAAATCTCTTTTGCAGATCTTCCCGACGGAGGCGCCGAACACTTTGCGAAGACCGTCTCGCACTTAAAAGAGAGGTACGGGGAAATACAAATATCCCGAAAGGCAAAAACCTCTCCCTATTTTTTTCAGAAGAGATTTCTTTGAAGTGGTCTTCTCGGCTCTTAGGCATGTTTACACACCTTTCCTTTGCAGGAATCCCAACATTTTGGTGGAATGCTTAACGCCTGACTTCCGGGGGGATCTTGACGCAGTGGAGAAAGTAGCTTTGTCTGGATTAGATGTCTACGCCCACAACGTGGAGACAGTTCCAGAATTGCAGAGGTGATGGGAAGGGATCGTTCAACCAGAGAATGTCCTTGTTCAAAGGGACATTGGCAGTACAGTGGTACCTCTAACTATAAACGCCTCTACTTATGAATTTTTTCTAGATAGGAACCGGGTGTTCAAGATTTTCTTGCCTCTTCTCAAGAACCATTTTCTACTTACAAACCTGAGCCTCCAAAACTGTAACCAGAAAAGGCAGGGAGAAGCCTCATGGGGCCTCTCTAGGAATCTCCTGGGACGAAAGAGGGACGAAAAAGGCAGGGAGAAGCCTCCGTGGGGCCTCTCTAGGAATCTCCTAGGAGGAAACAGGGCTGGAAAAAGCAGGGAAAAGCCTCTGTGGGGCCTCTCTAGGAATCTCCTGGGAGGAAACAGGACCAGAAAAGGCAGGTAGAAGCCTCCGTGGGGCCTCTCTAGGAATCTCCTGGGAGGAAACAGGGCCGGAAAAGAGAGGGAGAAACCTCTGTGGGACCTCTCTAGAAATCTCCTGGGAGGAAACAGGGCCAGAAAAAGCAGGGAGAAGCCTCCCTGGGGTCACTCTCAGAATCTCCTGGGAGGAAACAGGGCCTCCACCCTCCCTGTGGTTTCCCCAATCGCATGCATTATTTGCTTTTACATTGATTCCTATGGGAAAAATTGCTTCTTCTTGCAAACTTTTCTACTTGAGAACCTGGTCACGGAACAAATTAAATTTTTAAGTAGAGGTAGCACTGTATTGGGTTGCTAATGTTACGGTCAGGCACCTGTGCGGTGGAGCTACGCGTGCAGCTTTGGGTGACTGACAGGCGTGTGCACATGCCCCAGGAAGATCTTACTTCTACGCATGCGCAGGAAACAAATTGTCGTGAAATCTTGCGAGGGGATACACACGTAAGTTTTTGTTAATTTTTTGCTTCTGCGCATGCGCAGAAGCAAAAGAAAATCACCGAAATCTCACATACACTCGTGAGGTGACAAATTCTCGTGAAATATCACGAGGAGACGCAGGCGTGAGTTTTGGGCGATTTCTTGCTTCCATGCATGCGCAGAAGCCGAAAAAACCCACCGAAATCTTACGTACGCTCATGAAGTGACAAATTCTCGTGAAATCTCACAAGGAGACGTAGGCATGAGTTTTTGGCAATTTCTTGCTTCCATGCATGCACAGAAGCAAAAAAAATCACCGAAACCTCACGTACGCTTGTGAGGTGATGAATTCTCGTGAAATCTTGCGAGGGGATGAAGGCGTGAGTTTTTGGCGATTTCTTGCTTCCACGCATGCGCAGAGGCGAAAAAGTCACCGAAATCTCACGCACGCTCGTGTGGAAACACTCCAGGGGAAGATTTGAGCGACACCCTATGGGAAGGATGCTGCAAAATCCGTTTGCTCCTGATCAGCTGGGACTCGGGAGGTAGAGAATAGATGGGGATGGGGGCCACTCAGAGGTGGTATTTACTGGTTCTCCAAACTATTCAAAATTTCCACTACAGGTTCTCCGGAACGGGTCAGAACCTGCTGAATCCCACCTCTGCTATAAACCACCATTAAATGTCTAAGGCTTCCTGTGCTGCGTTTCGCTCCTGGGCTGTCTCCTTATAGTAGTCACGCCAAAAACCCGGCTTGACGCTTTTTCTTGCAGCAAAGTTCGTGATCCGCGGGCAAAATTTGAGCAATCCCTTCGCGTTTTGAAGCACGCTAAGGAAGTCCAGCCTAATGTGATTTCTAAAACGTCACTCATGCTTGGCCTGGGGGAGACCGACGAACAGTTGCACGCCACCCTGAAAAGTAAGTGGAGCAGGTGGGGGTTGATTGATTGATTGATTGATTGATTGGATTTGTATGCCGCCCCTCTCCGCAGACTCGGGGCGGCTAACAACAGTAATAAAACAGCATATAATAATAATCCAATACTAAAAACAGTTAAAACCCCATTATTATAAAAACCAAACATACATACAGACATACCATGCATAAAATGGTAAAGGCCTAGGGGGAAAGAGTATCTTAGTTCCCCCATGCCTGACGGCAGAGGTGGGTTTTAAGCAGCTTACGAAAGGGAAGGAGGGTGAGGGCAGTTCTAATCTCTGGGGGGAGTTGGTTCCAGAGGGCCAGGGCCGCCACAGAGAAGGCTCTTCCCCTGGGTCCCGCCAAGTGACATTGTTTAGTTGACGGGACCCGGAGAAGATCCACTCTGTGGGACCTAACTGGTCGCTGGGATTCGTGCAGCAGAAGACGGTCCCTGAGATAACCTGGTCCGGTGCCATGAAGGGCTTTATAGGGTTGCACTTCCCTGCCACTATTGGTGCGCTATCCGGGACTGTTGTGGGTGTGCGCACATCCAGCATGCAAATGTGTGCCTATCGGCATGAGATTTGGCTTCTGCGCATGTGCAGCATGCGAAATCTCAGAGGAGGATGTTCACACGGGCGAGATTTCGCCAATTTCCAGCAATTTCTTTGCCAAATCCTGGTTCTGTCATTTACTAAAAGTGTCTCTCTTTTTTTTAACAAACTCCCACCACCCCCACAAAAAAAAGGATTACGTGAAGCCGATGTGGATTGTTTGACCTTGGGACAGTATATGCAGCCTACAAAACGGCACCTAAAGGTAACATTTTTATATTTTATAAATAATTGGGAGGCTTATGGCTTTCGTTGCTTCAGATACTCTAAAACCAGAGGTGGTATTTACCAAATGTCAGCGTTCCAACTAAAAGTTGGTCACATGGACCACTAAACTTCTGCCACCAGGTCTGTACATGCCCATCTTAATCTGGCCTGGTGCTGACAAAAGATGACCTTGAAACTCTAAAAGGAATTTATTATGGCATTGGACCAGAGTACCTCCGGAACCGCTTGCTACCGCACAAATCCCAGCAGCCGATAAGGTCCCACAGAGTTGGCCTTCTCCGGGTCCCATCGACTAAACAATGTCGTCTGGCGGGCCCCAGGGGAAGAGCCTTCTCTGTGGTGGCCCCGGCCCTCTGGAATCAACTCCCCCCGGAGATTAGAACTGCTCCCACCCTCCTTGTCTTCCATAAACTACTCAAGACCCACCTATACCGCCAGGCATGGGGGATTTGAGACATCTTTCCCCAAGGCTCCTTATAATTTATGTTTGGTATGTATGTGCTGTTTGGTTTTTTAATTATGATAGGGTTTTTAGTTATTTTTAATATTAGATTTGTGCCATTATAATATTGTTTTTATCATTGTTGTGAGCCGCCCCGAGTCTTCGGAGAGGGGCGGCATACAAATCTAATAAATAATAATAATTATTATTATTTTGTCTACCTCTAATTGGTTCCTTATGCAACCTCCCCTCCCCTCTTCCCATAGCAAGAGACATTCCAAAAGAATGTGGCAGGCCAAAACCTCCAAGCTTTGGCCTGACAGGCGGCCTCCCCTCAAAAAGTGTGTCCCGTAAAACAAAAGGAAATACCTAGTAGGGGGTTCGTTTTTTGTATTATTTTGTATAGTGAGACAGTCGTTAAGTTTTACCAAATTTTACAACCTTTCTTGACACTTAAGTGAATCCCCTGTTTTAAAACTAGTAACCCATTGCTAAGCAAATCTGGCTTCCCCATTGACTTGGCTTGTGAGGTCACAAAAAGGGATCGTTTGATCCCGAGGACACGGCGAACCTCCTATCCGCCAAATGTTGAGCGCCTGAATTTTGGTCACATGACTTCAAAGGTCGCTGTGTGTGAAACAGTCAAGGGGTTCCCTTTCTTCCCACTGTCATAAATTCAGACGTTCACTAAACAAACTATTTTGTAAGTTGAGGACTATCTGTATAAAAGTGCTTTTGTGAAAACAATGGGAAAACTTACCATATTTTTTGGAGAATAAGACGCACCCCCCACCCAAGAGGGTGGAAATGTCGGTGCGTCTTATACACCAAATACAGTGTTCCCTCTATTTCCGCGGGGGATGCGTTCCGAGACCGCCCGCGAAAGTCAATTTTCCGCGAAGTAGAGATGTGGAAGTAAATACACCATTTTTGGCTATGGATAGTATCACAAGCCATCCCTTAAGACTTTAAACCCCTAAATTACCATTTCCCATTCCCTTAACAACCATTTACTCACCATTATTACTGGTACTCACCATTGAATAAGACATTTAGTGATCCTGATATTTATAAACATAATTATTTATTAACAATAATTATTTTTTTTTGTTATTTATTTGCAAAAATTATTAGTTTGGCGATGACGTATGACGTCACCAGGTGGGAAAAACCGTGGTATAGGAAAAAACCCCGCGAAGTATTTTTTAATTAATATTTTTTGAAAAACCGTGGTATAGGCTATTCGTGAAGTTTGAACCCGCGAAAATCGAGGGAGCACTGTATAGCCATTTTTGGCCTCCTGAAGCGCCACCCCGGCACTCCATTTTTGCAAAAATTGGGTGCACACAGGATTTGGAAGGCCTGCAGCATGCTCTTGGGGGTTGGGGAAAGGCCTTTATAATATCATTTTTTTTCCTAGGTGGAAGAATATGTTACTCCGGAGAAATTTAAACACTGGGAGAAAGTTGGAAACGACCTCGGATTTCATTACACAGCTAGCGGGCCTCTTGTGCGCTCCTCTTACAAAGCAGGTACGAGTTGTAGGACTGTAAGCAGTAATGGGCTGTTGCCCCCATTGGGGTGGGTGGGGGAGGACAGTGGTGGTAACTGGGTGGGGGAGGACAGTGGTGGTAATATGTTTATGCACTATTTATTGAATACTTATGTTCTGTCTGGGTTTTCCCAGACCTCAACACCAACTGAAAAAACAGCCAGACACTCTGGTAAAATCCAAAAGTATTTTATAGCTGGAAAAAATAAGCACAAAGGAAAACCTGTCTTCACAACAGACAGGCTATAATACGTTACAGCAGGGTCCTGATGTCCAGTCAATACCCCAAGCTTCTTGCTGGCACACCCCCACAAGGTTTCAATAGTCCAAGGCACAAACCAGGATTGTAAGCCACCAAAGTTCACAGACAGGTCTCACGAATCTCCAAGATAAAACTCCACAAGCCAGGAAGGGTGGGTCCGCCTTTTATCCTTTCCAAGAGCACCACACCCAAACCCAGCTGTGACCTCTAATGCTGGAAATACTTAGCCAATTGAGTCCGTCTCTGATTAGCTCTCCTTTGTCGCATATCTATGATGTCTTGAGCATTTTCCCCTAAGGAATCCAGGCTGCTTGCTGGGGAGAGCTCCCCCTGGTGGGACTCTGGCTGTCCTTCTTCTTCAGCCTGGGATTCCTCTTCCTCGTCAGTCTGCACCTCCTGTTCCTCAGCCTCTCCCTCTGAGCTGGAAACCGACAGAAGGTCAGCCATTCCCGGAGGGGTCCCAGACTGAACCACAACAACTTAATAGCCTTTTTAATGTCCTTCCTTCTCTAGTACCTTAGTATGATCCTGAAATTACTTTTAAAATAGGAAATAATTAAATGGTATGTTTTTACCCATAAACGCCTTTATTGCTTTAATCATTATCTAGAACTGAACTTTTATAGCAGTGAAAGAAAATTGAGCTACTTGCCTAACCTGTTATCATACTGAACCTTTTGGGTTCAGTACACAACCTTAAAATGTGACTGCTCCTCAACAAATAATGCTGTTTATCATGTCCTTTTTGTGGCTATTCAAATAATGGGACTTAATCAACTGAAAGAGTCCAAGAACCTATTGGAAAACTTATCTTAGACAGGGTTTTATTTTTGGGAAAACACAGTATCTATCTATGTATCTATCTAGCCATCCATCCATCATCTATCTCTCTATCATCTATCTAATCCACCTGTGATCATTTATCATCTGGTTAGGTCCCACAGAGTTGGTCTTCTCCGGGTTCTGTCGACTAAACAATGTTGTCTGGTGGGACCCAGGGTAAGAGCCTTCTCTGTGGCGGTTCTGACCCTCTGGAATCAACTCCCCCCAGAGATTAAGACTGCCACCACCCTCCTTGCCTTTCGTAAACTCCTTAAAACCCACCTCTGTCGTCAGGCTTGGGAGAACTGAGACATCCCCCCCTTGCCTAAGTAGTTTTGTGCATGATATGACTGTGTGTATGTATTTTATCTATTGGTTTTTTTTGTTTCTTTTTGACTTTTAAATGTAAAACTGTTATTTTAGATTTTAATTATTAGATTTTTTTACCATGTATTATTTTTATCACTGTTGTGAGCCGCCCAGAGTCTATGGAGAGGGGCGGCATACAAATCTAATAATCAATAATAATAATAATAATAATAATAATAATAATAATAATAATAATAATAAATAATCTGTCTCCATTTATCATCATCTATCAACCTGTCTATCCATCCATCATCATCTCTATCATCTATCTAATCCACTTATGGTTATCTGTTTATTATATATCTCTATCATCTATATTTATCATCTATGATCATTTGTATTCTATATCTATCCATCCATCATCTACCTATCATCGTTTTTCCCCAAAATAATACATTCCCTGATAATAAACCCAATTGGGCTTTTGAGTTCATGGCAATAAGGCCAAGCTCTTATTTCAGTGTTCAAAAAAATATAACACAGGGTCTTATTTTTGGGGAAACATGGTACAATAGCTAATTTCTGAGTTACTGGCAGATTTTGGATAGTATTTAGCTTTAAAAACCAAATGATGATAATTCTTTGAAATACGTTTGGCTTTGTGACTGCACTGAAACTTGTAGCAGCATCAAATAGCACAGAAGCTGTACATTTCAAGATGCTCTTGAAATTTGCCCCGAGTCCTTCAGGATTGGCAATGGGTGGCACAGAAGTCGAATTTATTTATTTATTTATTGGATTTGTATGCCGGCCATCTCTGCAGACTCGGGGCGGCTAAGCAACAGTGGGTAAAACAACATGAACAATCCAATTAATAAAAACAACTAAAAAACCCTTATTATAAAAAACCAAACATACCATGCATAACTTCTAATAGCCTAGGGGAAAGGATAACTTAACTCCCCCATGCCTGGTGACAAAGGTGGGTCTTAAGTAATTTGCGAAGACAAGGAGGGTGGGGTCCGTTCTAATCTCTGAGGGGAGTTGGTTCCAAAGGGCCGGGGCCGCCACAGAGAAGGCTCTTCCCCTGGGGGCCCGCCAAGCAACATTGTTTGGTCGACGGACCCGGAGAAGGCCAACTCTGTGGGACCTTATCGGCCGCTGGGATTCGTGCGGTAGAAGGCGGGTTCCGGATGTATTCTGGCCCAATGCCATGTAGAGCTTTAAAGGTCATTACCAACACTTTGAATTGTTACCGGAAACCGATTGGCAGCTAGTGCAGGCCGCGGAGTGTTGCAGAAACGTGGGCGAATCTAGGAAGCCCCACAATGGCTCTCGCGGCCGCATTCTGCACGATCTGAAGTTTCCGAACACTTTTCAAAGGTAGCCCCATGTAGAGAGCGTTGCAGTAATCGAACCTCGAGGCGATAAGGGCATGAGTGACTGTGAGCAGTGACTCCCTGTCCAAATAGGGCCGCAACTGGTGCACCAGGCGAACCTGGGCAAACGCCCCCCTCGCCACAGCCGAAAGATGATGTTCCAATGTCAGCTGTGGATCGAGGACGCAGGTAATGGACAGATGGAATTTTCCTTGGGAGGGCAAGACCCACAGCCACTCCGTCTTGTCTGGGTTGAGTTTGAGTTTGTTGACACCCATCCAGGCCCCAACAGCCTCCAGGCACCGGCACATCACTTCCACTGCTTTGTTGACTGGACATGGGGTGGAGATGCATAGCTGGGTATCATTGGCATATTGATTATAAATAACAAACAAACAAACATTGTTCCCCCCTCCAAAAAAGTTCCATTTCATCTTTAGATTCCCTCCCGTAATTGATGTCTTTCTTGTATTTTTCTGTAATACAGTGATCCCTCGATTATCGCGAGGGTTCCGTTCCAAGACCCCTCGCGATAATCGATTTTTCGCGATGTAGGGTTGCGGAAGTAAAAACACCATCTGCGCATGCGCGCCCTTTTTTTCATGGCCGTGCATGCGCAGATGGTGGAGTTTGCGTGGGCGGAGGGGAAGACCCAGGGAAGGTTCCTTTCGCCGCCCAGCAGCTGATCTGCTCGGTAGCGCAGCAGCAGCGAGCGGACGAAGATCGGGGTTTCCCCTTGTGCGTGGGCGGCGGGGAAACCCCGATCTTCATCTGCTCGCTCCTGGCTGCGGCCGCCCAGCAGCTGATCTGCTCGGTAGCGCAGCAGCAGCGAGCAGACGAAGATCGGGGGTTTCCCCACCGCCCACGCAAAGGGGAAACCCCGATTCGGCTCCTCGCTGCTGCTGCGCTACCGAGCAGATCAGCTGCTGGGCGCCGAAGGAACCTTCCCTGGGTCTTCCTCGCTGATGCCCCCGCCCGCCCGCCCGCCAGCAAGAGGGGGAGAGATAGAGAAAGAGAGAGAAGGAAAGAAAGAGATGAGAGAGGAGGAAGAGAGTGTGAGAGAGGAAGAAGCAAGATAGAGAAAGAGAGAGAGAAAGAAAGATGAGAAAGGAAGGAAGAGAGTGACGTCATCGGATGGGAAAAATCGCGATATAGCGTTTCGCGAAGAACGAGATTGCGAAAATCGAGGGATCACTGTAATGACAAAATGGGCAATGGGAGATTTTGCTGCTTGGCTAAAACCTCTGCTTTTGTTTTGGGGGCTGCACAGGTGAATTTTTCTTGAAAAACTTAATTCAGAAGAGAAAGAAGAAGGATATCTAACGCGTCCACAACCAGAAGAATCCCATTCCTTCCCTTGTGTTCTAGATGGCAACAACACGGATAAACTCAATGAAACAACTTGGGGTGGTTTTTTTTGTTGCTTTATAAAAAAAAAAAGAATACAAAATATTTTATTTGTTCCTGGACCCTGACACGTTCTGATATTATACAAAAAAATATCACTCATTATCCAACAAATGGCATTAGACACATCCAGAAAAACAGAGGTAGAATAAGGACACACACATTAAGGAATCAAAAGATGGATATGCATTTTTCACCATCTCTCATCAATAATCACTGTTTGCTCCCTATTAGCCCCCATCACATTGCTAACCATCTTTTTCAATGACAATCCTGATAATGAGCGATTCTCAGTCATTATCACCGTTTGCATAAAACACAATTTTCTCGTTGGCTTTAAATAGGATTAAAAACAATTGTACCGTAAATGATATTCTTGATTAAACTGTTGGAAGTTACAGCTACAATATTGTCTTTTTTCCGCTGACCCCAAACTAACAAGATCACTTTCTAAAAGGTCCGAATGAGGCTCTCGAGTTAAAAAATGAATCAAGTGTTGTTTGCAGCTGATCCAAGAAAAATGGAAGGATCGGTGATTTCTGTATTGTTATAGTACAAGTGTATTGAGGATTAAGCAATTCCTTTGCAGTGATGGGTATTCCAGTTTTATATTTATTTCTTGTGGGTACCGAAAATCAGAAACATCCTTTTGGTCATTATTTTATGTGTCGTCGTTTACTGGAAAAAGTTGGGGGGGGGGGGGAAATCAGATCTCTGTCTTGTAATGAGGATGTGAAAAGATATTGGTAATGCCCAAGATTCTGACAAAAACGAAGACATTTTCCCAGATATTTTAAGGATGTTCTTTGTTCAAGTTTACACAGCGTGCTTAAAACCATTACTTTTGCTTGCTTGGTTTTGGCTTACAGCATTGTACGAACCTGAGCAACTTTGATTTATTCAGCAAACCTGGTTGCTTAATGTAGCGTACTAAAATCAGATCAATTCGATACCTAGACAGAACTATAAAGTCCCAAGTCTGCTTTTAACCACGGTAAGAAACATGATTTGCTTAGCTTGTAAGGTGGGCTTCAGTAGAAATCTTGAAGATGATTGTCAGTGTATCGGCAATTGGAGAGAAAGCAGATTAATAATTCCTTATTTTGAGTCTTGTTCTGGAATAAGGCATTATTTTTATGCAAAGTTCCTCAGCCGTCATTTCATTAATGCCTTGATTTCACTCCTGAAAAAATTATGTCTTCACTGGAGGCTTCTATACCAGACAAGTCTTAATTTAAACTTCCAACATGAATAATATTGCATGGTACTAATTGGTTACTAGCTATTAAATAGGATAGGCAGCCCCTTGCGTTCTTCTACTTTCAATCCAAGACACCAACGCTAAAGTTTAAGTCTGTGATAAATCTTGCACAACAAAAAAACCCTAAAATCTTAGAAGTTCAGAGCCGATGGGTTGTTCCATTAAAAAAAAAAAAAAGGATTAAAAACACGATGATTGTATATTTAACACGTCATTGGTAAGAGTTACAATACTAGAAAAATAGGACCCTCTATAAAAAGGAGAATCTGGTTGAAAATGCCCCATGTAACGACGGCACTCAATAGTTCGTATAAAATCCTTCTCGCTGTATGCAAAAAAATACTAAAACTTCATTTTGGGAACGGAGCGTTAAGTGGGGTTTCAGCGGGAGATCTTTAATCTCCTACTGAAATAAAAATCAATTTTAATGCTTTATTGAGACTCAAAGGGTGCCTATTGTTTCTTCTGTTTTTTCCTTCTGTCCCAACTTTTTTGTACCAATGAAACCTAGGACCCTTGCTTCTTTAGAGGAGTGGTCCTGCAGGCTGAATTTCGGAATGTCACCGGATTGAGGCGAAAGGAATTCTTTTGGCTGAGACTTTCTTCCCGATTGTCGCAATCTGCAAGCAAAAGGGAAAAATACACAAAATCAGTTGACAAAACATATCCTGTGTTCTTCCTGGCATGACAGCTGAGCAGTAATTAAGGTCAAAGTAAAACACACAGACAAAAATATTTCATAATGCACTTGGGGAAAAGGAATCCTCAATCTGAGTATGTTTTGGCAGTTCTGTGTTAGCAAATACTTCAGAAGAAAAGGATTTAGGGGTAGTGATTTCTGACAGTCTCAAATGGGTGATCAGTAGAAAAGCAAGTAGGATGCTTGGCTGCATAGCTAGAGGTATAACAAGCAGGAAGAGGGAGATTATGATCCCGCTATATAGAGTGCTGGTGAGACCACATTTGGAATCCTGTGGTCAGTTCTGGAGACCTCACCTACAAAAAGATATTGACAAAATTGAACGGGTCCAAAGACAGGCTACAAGAATGGTGGAAGGTCTTAAGCATAAAACGTATCAGGAAAGACTTAATGAACTCAATCTGTATAGTCTGGAGGACAGAAGGAAAAGGGGGGACATGATCGAAACATTTAAATATGTCAAAGGGTTAAATAGGTCCAGGAGGGAAGTGTTTTAATAGGAAAGTGAACACAAGAACAAGGGGGACACAATCTGAAGTTAGTTGGGGGAAAGATCAAAAGCAACATGAGAAAAATATTATTTTACTGAAAGAGTAGTAGATCCTTGGAACAAACTTCCAGCAGACGTGTAGATAAATCCACAGTAACTGAATTTAAACATGCCTGGGATAAACAATATCCATCCTAAGATAAAATACAGAAAATAGTATAAGGGCAGACTAGATGGACCATGAGATCTTTTTCTGCCGTCAGACTTCTATGTTTCTATGTTTCTATTAGCAAGTTGATTGAGAACTGCAATCACGGCAAAAGAATGTCTGTTTACTGCCAGAGTCTGAGTTATCTTCAAATGTCCAAAACTCACCAAGGTTTGCAAATAATGTCTCCCGAATCTGGGCTGAAGTAAGGGTGCTCACTTTTTTTTTGCAATAGCTACAGTCTGTTCATAAAGCAATTGTCCAAAGACTGGGTTTCCCCAAGAAAGCAGGGATGTTGGCTTAGAGAAAACCCTGGATCTGTTTCTCTGTTAAACCACAAACGATAACTCCTGCAAAGAACACTCCCGCAAATCTCCCCTTTTATGCATGCTGCAGAATTCCCTATTGCTCTCAGCTGTGATCAAGATCTCCTCCTATGTCTGCGCAACTATGTCTCCCCCTAATCCTTCACACACACACATTCAGGATTGGATCATTAATCACCCCCTCCTCATCCGACCAAGACAAGACCTTACTAGCTGGGGATTTCATAGACATTGCTGGGGCCTACACCTCCATCTCTGCACCACCTTCACCTTCAATCTCTCCTTCCCCCCTCACTGTCTGAATCCTCCAATAGCCACACAGGTCTCCGATGCTCGAACAGACTCAAAGTCTGCTATCAGAGGAGTTAGCTGTGATCCAACCACAACACCATGGGCTGATTTTTTCCCATTTCTGAAGAATGAAATCAGCATTTGAGGGGCTGCAAAGAAGAGGGGGGTGGTCAAATTCCCCAAAGCATCAGAGGGCAGGACAAGAAGCAATGGTTGGAAACTAATTGAGGAGAGAAGCAACCTGGAATTAAGGAGAGAGTTCCCCAAAATGAGGACAATTAACCAGTGGAACAGCTTGCCACCAGAAGTTGTGGGCACTTCATCACTGGAGGTTTTTAAGAAGAGACTGGACAGTCAGTAATCTAAAATGGTACAATTTCTCCTGCTTGAACAGGACTTCTGGTCCCTTCCAGCTCTATTCTGATTGAATCTTGAAAGGGCATTTTCTCTGTGATTACGTGCCAAACTGGCGGGGGGTTGCTACTTACAGCCGCTACCGTTGCGATGCGCATGCAGCTTTGGGTCGCCGGCATGCATGTGCATACGTCCCAGCGAGAATTTGCTTCTGCGCATGAGCAGGAAGCAAAATCTTGCGTGAGGACTTGTGCAAGACATTTCGGTGATTTTTTTTTGCTTCTGTGCATGCGCAGAAGCAAAAAAAATGCCAAAACCTCACTTGCGCACGCATCTCCATGCAAGATTTTGCTTCCTGCGCATGCTGGAGACCTCACCTACAAAAGAGAACCTGCAGTTCTGGAGATGTCACTTATAAAAAGACATTGATAAAATTGAACGGGTCCAAAGACGGGCTAAAAAAAGGGTGGAAGGTCTTAAGCATAAGGGCTAAAAAAAGGGTGGAAGGTCTTAAGCATAAAACTTATCACGAAAGACTTCATGAACTCCATCCGTATAGTCTGGAGGACAGAAGGAAAAGGGGGGACACGATCGGAACATTTAAATATGTCAAAGGGTTAAATAAGGTTCAGGAGGGAAGTGTTTTTAATAGGAAAGTGAACACAAGAACAAGGGGGCACAATCTGAGGTTAGCTGGGGGAAAGATCAGAAGCAACGTGAGAAAATATTATTTGACTGAAAGAGTAGTAGATGCTCGGAACAAACTTCCAGCAGGCGTGGTTGGTAAATCCACAGCATCTGAATTTAAACATGCCTGGGATAAACAGATCCACCGTAAGATAAAATACAGGAAATAGTATAAGGGCAGACTAGATGGACCATGAGGTCTTTTTCTGCCGTCAGTCTTCTATGTTTCTATGTAGATAACTGCGCATGCAGAAAAAAATGTGGCAGATAAACACTGGGGAACAATTTGTAACACAATTTCTGTTGAGTTTGATTTTTGTGCTTTTTGTTAGTCCGTCATGCTGGTTTCAAAACTGTAGTTGGTTTTCTTCTACCACGTCAATTTTTTCTCTGTACACCTTATGAGAATTATGAGGTTACAACATAGAAACATAGAAGACTGACGGCAGAAAAAGACTTCATGGTCCATCTAGTCTGCTCAGAATACTCTCCATTAACAATAACTCTCTGATGTCTACGCTTCAGCCAGCTTGAAATCCACTGAACTATCCAGGGATTAAGTCCAATCTTCACTAATTTATCTATCAGCTCTTTATGTGGAACCGTATCAAAGGCTTTGCTGAAGTCCAGATAGGCAATATCCACGGCACCACCTTGATCCAACACCTTTGTGACATAGTCAAAGAAATCAATGAGATTAGTCTGACATGATTTGCCTTCAGTAAAGCCATGCTGATTTGGGTCCAATAAGTTATTGTTTTTTAGGTGCTGATTTATCCTCTTTTTGAGTAGAGTCTCCATCATTTTAACTATAACTGATGTCAAGCTAACTGCCCTGTAGTTACCAGCTTCTTCTCTATTGCCCTTCTTGTGGATAGGCACAACACTGGACATTCTCCAATCCTCAGGAACATCTGTTAACAGGGATTGGTTAAACAAATCAGTCAGGGGGGTAGCAATGACAGATCTGAGTTCTTTAAGAACTCTGGGGTGGATGCCATCTGGACCCAACATGAGCATCAAATTGCATTTTTTACAAAGCCCTCTTGCTAACTTCCTGTAAAATCTTGGTGCAGTCAGTGATGAGCAGGGTGAGCGATTCCACCAAGATTTGAAGGTCATGGAGGCACGGGATCAAGGTAGATGGGATGTACATAGGATGGCTGACTATTGTTGGAGCATCAAGCGAGAACGCCCACAGATTAAACACTCCAGAAAAAGCTATAAGTGAAAAATTTTACTTTAATATGTGTAATTACCGTTTAATAAAAAAAACCAACTATTTGCATGAACACAATTTAACCTGCAGTAACTATTATAGCCTTTGTATGAATAAAATTATTCTTCGTAAACAATATATTTGCTAAGTTTTTTCCTTTCCTTTATTTATACAATTTGTACGACTTTCTGTAGCTTAAAGAGTTGACGTGATAGACAAAACCTGGTTATTTTTAGACCAAGAGGCCAAAAGTTAGATGAAAACAAGTCACAGATTCAAGACAACGAAATTGCTCTTCCCCATTGTAACTTATTCATTTCCCAGCTCGACAGACTTGTTAGTCTGCGGTGAGAATGAAACGTATTGCCATTGCTCCTTATATAGAGCGCTGGTGAGACCACATTTGGAGTACTGTGTTCAGTTCTGGAGACCTCACCTACAAAAGATATTGACAAAATTGAACGGGTCCAAAGACGGGCTACAAGAATGGGTGGAAGGTCTTAAGCATAAAACGTATCAGGAAAGACTTCATGAACTCAATCTGTATAGTCTGGAGGACAGAAGGAAAAGGGGGGACATGATCGAAACATTTAAATATGTTAAAGGGTTAAATAAGGTCCAGGAGGGAAGTGTTTTTAATAGGAAAGTGAACACAAGAACAAGGGGACACAATCTGAAGTTAGTTGGGGGAAAGATCAAAAGCAACGTGAGGAAATATTATTTTCCTGAAAGAGTAGTAGATCCTTGGAACAAACTTCCAGCAGACGTGGTTGGTAAATCCACAGTGACTGAATTTAAACATGACTGGGATAAACATAGATCCATCCTAAGATAAAACACAGGAAATAGTATAAGGGCAGACTAGATGGACCATGAGGTCTTTTTCTGCCGTCAGTCTTCTATGTTTCTATGTTAAAGAAAACATTGATTTAACTAGAAAGAGTTTGTTGTGTTTGAGAGCCGGGTGAAAACACTTGGTTGGTGAGCATAAGAACGTAAAGAGATCACACCTGGAACCCGATTCCTTGAAGCTGATGATGAAGATCATCCCAGGACTCTCCGGCCATCGAAGATGAAAGGCCGGTTTCAGCATTTTCTTGTGGATGCGTTCATAATCCAGCTCCTGCAAAGGAGACCCAAGAGAATGTTTCAAACGACGGGAACGAGTCGCGTTGGACACCCTTTTACGTAGAGCTTTTCACGGCGTTTACCTTAAACATGTCCCACTCCCGTGCAAATGACGAGAGCGTGGGCCTCCTCGCAGGCTTCGTACGGGTCCTTACTGATGGTGACCAGCCGCGAGACTAAAACGGGGAGAGAGAGAGAGAGGTTGGCGTCAAGCCGTGAGCACCCGTTGACCTAACACAGTGATGGTGGACCTTTATCGCAAAAGGTGACATGGGTTATGGGCGCAGCGGAAGCGTGCTGGGCCCATAACCCATGTCACCTTTTGCGATAAAGGCGGAGGTCGACGGAGTTAAGGAGTCCAGGCAGCGTAAATCAAAACAAGCATTTCTTTATTATAAAACTGAAAACAAAACAGTGCCACGAGAGACACATAATCTAAGCAGCTTAAAGCATGGCGTCCAGAGAAGAACAACAAGAGAGAGAAGATGCTTTCGTAAGCAGGCGGAAGTGATATGTGGGATGTGAGGTAGATATGGGAGTGATTAATAGCAAAGGCACACATGTTAACTCTTTAATTACTGAATGTCTCTGTGGCTGGCAATTTCCAGCGTGGGCAGTTTTGGGGTGCCCAAAAAGTGTGTGTGCGATAGCGCATGGGCGCGTATCCACACCCATAATTCAGTGCCCCCACACCCATAATTCAGTGCACCCACATGCTCTGCCCCCCTGTGCATGCGTGCATAACCACCCCGGCTGCCCAACCCCCATAGTGGGAAATCAATTCTTTATTGGTGTTAGCAGCCCCGAGTCTTCGGAGAGGGGCGGCATACAAATCTAATAAGTAAGTAAGTAAGTAAGTAAGTAAGTAAGTAAGTAAGTAAGTAAGTAAGTAAGTAAGTAAGTAAGTAAGTAAGTAAGTAAATAAATGAGTAAATGAGTAAATAAATGAGTAAATAAATGAGTAAATAAATAAGTAAATAAATAAATAATAAATAAATAATAAATAAATAATAAACAAATAAAATACATACATACATACATAAATGTGCGCACAACCACTCCGCGCTCCCCTGTGCATGCGTGCACGACCCAGCCTGCGCCCTGTTTTGGGCCTACCAGGCCTCCCTGAAGCCTCTGTGGGTCGGAAATGGCTCATTTCCAGACTTCTAATAGGCCTGCTAGGCCTGTTTTTTGCCCTCCTGAGGCGTTCTTGGAGCCTGAGGAGAGCGTAAATGGCCTCCACTGCCCCCCGGAGGCCAAAAATGCCCTCCCAGGGCCTCCACATAAGCCCTATATTTACCTGGCATCCAAAATGACTTTGTGGAGACTCCTGGGAGGAGAGCAGTATTGGGCTGCCTCCGATACGCTTGGGATCGCCGATCCGGTAGCGGAAACAGTGTTGCGTGTGCATCTGCGCATCCCCGCCTTCCCCCTTCCCATGCAAGAATTTGCTTCCACGCATTGCCCAGAAGCAAAGAAATGAGCAAAACATGGTGATTTTTAGTTATTTTTGCCTTTCTTTGCTTCTGTGCATGCGCGGAAGCAAAGAAATCGCTGAAATCTCCCGAGCATCTTCATGAGGGATTTTGGCAATTTTCACCGATTTCTTTGGTTCTGCGCATGCGTGATTGCAAAATCTCATGTGGGGGTGCTTCCTTCCTTCCCTTCCTTCCTTCTTCCTTTCCTTCCTTCCCTTCCTTCCCTTCCTTCCCTTCCTTCCTTCTTCCTTTCCTTCCTTCCTTCCTTCTTCCTTTCCTTCCTTCCCTTCCTTCCCTTCCTTCCTTCCTTCTTCCTTTCCTTCCTTCCTTCCCTTCCCTTCCTTCTTCCTTTCCTTCCTTCCATTCCTTCCTTCCCTCCCTTTCCTTCCTTCCCTTCCTTCCTTCTCCTTTCCTTCCTTCCTTCCTCTCTTCCTCCCCAATAGCACTTATATACCATTTCACAGTGCTTTACAGCCCTCTTTAAGTAGTTTACAGAGTCAGCCTATCACTCCGAACAATCTGGGTCTTCAATTTACCCACCTCGGAAGGATGGAGTCAACCTTGAGCCTGAAGACATTTGAATTGCCAAATTGGCAGCCGGCAGTCAGCAGAAGTAGCCTGCAATACCATACTCTAACCACCGCGCCCCCGTAGCGCAACATCCTGATTGTGTTTAGTGTTTTTGTTCATCTTGCTTATTTTCTGTACAGGCTTTTCTTCCCTGTCTGAGATTCGAAAACGTTTTCAGAAAGCTCACCCCCACTCACCTTGGTCATCCTCGGACACACCCGGGTGAGAAAGATCCAGAATGATTTGCTCTTTCAGTACTTTGGGATCATAGATATGGAGCCTGGCACCTTCGTCCATTAAGTATTTGCTGATGTAGATACTGGACGATTCTCTAAAAATAAAACGTATACAATATCCTGAAGTCCCTACAGCAGTTAACCAGCATCTACACTTTGATTTAGGACAGTTTGTTTATTTATTTATTTATTTATTTATTAATCAGATTTGTATGCGGCCCCTCTCCGCAGACTCGGGGCGGCTCACAGCAATAATAATACAATGTAAACAAATCTAATATTTAAGTTAATTTAAAACCCCAATTTAGAAACCAATCATACATACTAACATACCATGCATAAATTTTATAAGCCTAGGGGGGAGGGAAAGTCTCAATTTCCCATGCCTGACGACAGAGGTGGGTTTTAAGGAGCTTACGAAAGGCAAGGAGGGTGGGGGCAACTCTGATATCTGGGAGGAGTTGGTTCCAAAGGGTCGGGGCCGCCACAGAGAAGGCTCTTCCCCTGGGTCCCGCCAAACGACATTGTTTAGTTGACGGGACCCGGAGAAGGCCAACTCTGTGGGACCTAACTGGTCGCTGGGATTCGTGCGGCAGAAGAGGGTCCCGGAGATATTCTGGTCCGGTGCCATGAAGGGTTAGGTTGAAAAGGCAGGCAATGGTTATCAACTTATCAAAACAGATGGGTATTAGACTAAGCACCACTGAATGTGATGAGATTTACTTCTGGGCAAAGCACTGAGCACTGTACCTAACATAAATTCTTTGTAAGAAAAGAAAAGAATGAAGGAAAGGAAAGGAAAGAAAGGGAAGAAAAGAAAGGAAGAAATGAAAGGAAAAGAAAGAAAAGGAAGAAAGGAAAGGAAAGGCAGAAAGGAAAAAACGAAAGGAAAGAAGGAAAGGAAAAGGAAGGAGAGGTGGAAGGAAGGAGAGGAAGAAGGAAGAGGAGGGAAGGGAGAAATTGAGGAAATAAGACATTTTAAAGAGGAAGGAAGGGAAGAGAGAGAGAGGGAGAGAAGAGGGATGGATGCCCACATCAGCAAGAGAAATGGAGGAAATAAATGTTTTAAAGAGAAAGAGTGAAAGAAGGAAAAAAAGGAAGGAAAGGAAAGGGAGAGGAACAAGAGAGAGATGTAGAAAGAAATTGTTGACCTTCCAATTTAAACTCTATCCATTTTTTAATCTATCCTCCATTCATTCATCCATCCATCCATCCCTCACCTATCACATTTCTAATCTAATCTTAGCCCACTGTAGTTTTTACAAAAAAAGACATTTAGAAATCAAAGAAGAATTATTAGTAGTCAAATAAAATGAAAAGTACAGCAATAGAAATTAAAAGTACAGCAATAGAAATAAGGATACATGTACCTGCTCCCCCCTATAATCACTTCTAAAGTTTATACTTTGGGGAGGAAGGGGAGGAGAAACCCCACCAAGACCCTTGCTTACTTCAATCTTGGGGATGACAAAGAGAATGTCCTTTAAACTGTAAAACTAGGGATTACTGTTTAATCATATAACTGAATGCTCTGTTAACCACAAGACCATAAACAGAGAAAGGTACCGTATTTTTCTGAGTGTAAGACACATCTGTTTCCCCTCTTAAGAGAGGGTGAATATCTGGGTGCATCTTATACACTGAATGTAGCCCCACCCAGCCTCTCAAATGAACTTTTGTAGGCTGAAAAAACAGCCTCTCGAATGGAGCTTTGCAAAGCTGAAAAAGTAACCTCTGAAATGGAACTTTGCAAGGCTGAAAAAACAGCATCTGAAACGGAGCTTTGCAAAGCTGAAAACAACCTCTCAAGACTGTAAAATTGCGGAATGCCAATCTGTTTCAATAAATGACTATTAGAATTAGAGATATTTCACTCAGGGAAGGGTAAAGAAAGGAGGAGAGGAAGTAGAAAGGTAGGAGGAGATAACAGTGTTACTAACTCATCAACTGCAGTGATTCACTTAACAACAGCGGCAAGAACTGTTGTAAAATGGGGCCAAGCTCACTTAACAAATGTTTCGTTTAGCCACATAAAATCTGGGGCTCCATTGCAGTCCTCAAATGAAGGACTAACTGCAATCCCAACCCACTTCTGACTTACACTAACCCGGGTCCAAAGATGGGCTACAAAAATGGTGGAAGATCTTAAGCATAAAACGTATCAGGAAAAGACTTCATGAACTCAAGCTGTCTAATCTGGAGGACAGAAGGTAAAAGGGGGGACACGATCGAAACATTTAAATGTGTTAAAGGGTTAAATAAGGTTCAGGAGGGAAGTGTTTTCAATAGGAAAGGGAACACAAGAACAAGGGGGCACAATCTGAGGTTAGTTGGGGGAAAGATCAGAAGCAACGTGAGAAAATATTATTTGACTGAAAGAGTAGTAGATGCTTGGAACAAACTTCCAGCAGACGTGGTTGGTAAATCCACAGGAGCTGAATTTAAACACGCCTGGGATAAACATAGATCCATCCTAAGATAAAATACAGGAAATAGTATAAGGGCCGACTAGATGGACCATGAGGTCTTTCTCTGCCGTCAATCTTCTATGTTTCTATGGTCTGCCGTGTCCCCATTTACCATGGGCTACGCTCCCAATGAAGGTCAGTTGCTGGTGGGGAATGTGTTGGCCAGGCCTGCGGCTCGAGTTTCCCCTCCCTTTTACCTGGTATCTCCTGTGTCCTTTTTGAATGCGAATCCCAAAATAGCAATCTTCTTATCGGTGACGGTGTTGAAGAGACTATCGATGATCCGGGAAGCAAATCTCCTTCGTTGATAGTCATTCATGTCAATCACCTGTCATTATATGTGAAAAAAAAGAAAGGGAGGGAGAGGGGGGGGGGAGAGAGAGAGAGAGAGAAAGAGAGAGAAAAAGAGAGAAGGCCCCTTCTTTGTAAACATCAAATGAAATTCATTTTTTTTCTTATAATAATAACAACAGAGGTAGAAGGGACCTTGGAGGTCTTCTAGTCTAACCCCTTGCTTAGGCAGAAAACCCTACACCACATCAGACAAATGATTATCCGGCATCTTCTTAAAAACTTCTAGTGTTGGCACATTCACAACTTCTGGACGCAAGTTGTTCCATGGATTCATTGTTCTAACTGTCTGGAAATTTCTCCTTAGTTCTAAGTTGCTTCTCTCCTTGTTTAGTTTCCACCCAATGCTTCTTGTTCTACCTTCAAGTTCTTTGGAGAATAGCCTGACTCCTTCTTCTTTGTGGCAGCCCAAGATATTGGAAGGCTGCTATCATATTGCTATTCCGGTCTTCGGGAAACCTGTTAAGACCTGGCTTTTCTGGCAGGCCTGGAATTAGGATGGACCGCAAGTATGTATGTTTTTTCAGGATATTATTGTTTTTTATTGTATTGTGGATTTTATTGCTATACTTTTATTGCTGTTGTATTTATGGTTACTGTTAGACACTCTGAGTTCTTTATGGAGTGAGCTGCCTACAAATACAAATAATAAATAAAATAAATAAATCATGTCTCCCCTAGTCCTTTTCATCAGACTAGACATACCCAATTCTTGCAACCGTTCTTGATATGTTTTAGCCTCCAGTCCCCTAATCCCCTTGGTTGCTGTTCTCTGCACTCTTTCCAGAGTCTCAACATCCTTTTTTGCATCATGGTGACCAAAACTGAATTTATTTTATTTATTTATTTATTTATTTATTAGATTTGTATGCCGCCCCTCTCCGAAGATGCAGTATTCCAAGTGTGGCCTCACCAAGGCCTTATAAAGTGGTATTAACACTTCATGTGATCTTGATTCTATCCCTCTGTTGATGCATCCTAGATGTCAGGCCGAAGTCTTTGTATGGAGTTAGAGAGTTCAGCCTGACACAACACAAGGGGGGATGGGAGGGGTAGTGAGTAGTCAGAGGGGAAGGTTACTAAACACAACCAAAGATTCCTTTCTCCAAGCCAAGGCCACCGTTTGTTCTGCCTCAACTGAAGAGAAGAGGAAGTTGATAAGCCCCTGCACACAGACTGGCTCTCGTGATGAACTTGCGGGTATGGGGGATGTAAGATGAACCTTAACCAAGGTGGGACTCTTGAATGGACACGGACACGCACATAACACACACATACACACACTGTAAGATCTTTGGTGCTCTCTGAGCTTGGTTGTTTTCTTGTGGATGTTTCCTTACCCAACTAGGTAAGGATCAAGTTCCCTCCCAAAGCCCACCTGTTGCCAATAGCGAGCCACTTCAGATAGGTTCAAAGCCTCACAAAGATAAACCAAATTCAGAACATCTTTTTGGAAACAGCTCCCACCAAATCCTGCAGGGGGAAAAACAGAAATTAGGTCCCGATTCAATGATGATGTTTATTATTATTATTATTATTATTATTATTATTATTATTATTATTATTATTATTATTTTCAAGTACAGTGTTCCCTCAATTTCCGCGGGAGATGCGTTCCGAGACTGCCCGCGAAGGTCAAATTTCCGCGAAGTAGAGATGCGGAAGTAAATACACAATTTTTGGCTATGGACAGTATCACAAGCCTTCCCTTAACAGTTTAAACCCCTAAATTACCATTTCCCATTCCCTTAACAACCATTTACTCACCATTATTACTGGTATTCACCATTGAATAAGACACTTAGTAATCCTGATATTTATAAACATAATTATTTATTAACAATTTTTGTTTGTTTGTTATTTATTTGCAAAAATTATTAGTTTGGCGATGATGTATGACGTCATCGGGCAGGAAAAACCGTGGTATAGAAAAACACCCGCGAAGTATTTTTAAATTAATATTTTTTTGAAAAACTGTGGTATAGGCTATTCGTGAAGTTCGAACCTGCGAAAATCGAGGGAACACTGTACTTCCAATGACGGCATTTTCCCCTTGTCCGCCTGGGGTGAACAGATTTTAAGAAATATGAGGGGGTTTTTTCTGTAGTTGCTCCACAATTGTGGGACTGTCCGAATCAGCCTTTCCTTAAATATACTTGTGCCATTTAATACAATATCCCATTCAGGTGGCGGTTCTGGTTTCCGTCGCTGGGGCTTCGCGTATCCACAGTGCTAAAGCAAAGCTTTTGCGCATACACTGAGGCAAAAAAAAAGATGGCGGTGCTTAGGGTGCCGATGAAAGAACTGGCTAAGGTCATGGCCAGGATGCCGTTACATTATTATTATTATTATTATTATTATTATTATTATTATTATTCATCATCATCATCATCATCATCATCATCATCAATTAGATTTGTATGCCACCCCTCTCTGGAGACTCGGAGTGGCTCACAACAACAAAACAGTACAAACACAATGGTTAAAACAACTTAAAACCCTTAATATAAAAAACAATCATACATCTCATACAAACCATACGTAAAGCGGAAACGGCCCAGGGGAATCAATTTCCCCATGCCTGACGGCAGAGGTGGGTTTTAAGGAGTTTGTGAAAGGCAAGGAGGGTGGGGGCAATCCTAATCTCTGGGGGGGGAGTTGATTCCAGAGGGTCGGGGCCGCCACAGAGAAGGCTCTTCCCCTGGGTCCCGCCAGACGACATTGTTTTGTCAACGGGACCCGGAGAAGGCCAACTCTGTGGGGCCTAACCGGTTGCTGGGATTCGTGCGGCAGAAGGCGGTCCTGGAGATATTCTGGTCCGATGCCATGAAGGGCTTTATAGGTCATAACCAACACTTTGAATTGTGACCGGAAACTGATCGGCAACCAATGCAGACTGCGGAGTGTTGGTGTAACATGGGCATACCTAGGGAAGCCCATGATTGCTCTCACAGCTGCATTCTGCACGTCTGGAGAACCAGTCTCTATTTTTACTACCGGTTCTATAGAACTGTCCGAACCCAACTCTGAGCCCAAGGTAGTCCTTGACTTACAACAGTCCCTGTAGTGACCATTCAAAGTTACAGCGGCATTTATATCTGTTTTTCACACTTTCAAACTAACTCATATTTACGACCGGTCGCAGCATCCTGGGATTACATAATTTCCCCTTTTTGACAACCTTCCGACAAGCAAAAGTCAAGGGGGAGGCCAGTTCACAACTTGTGTGACTAACTTAACAATGGCAGTGATTCATTTAACACATGTGACAAGTCGTAAAAAAGAGCAAAGCTCACTTAAACAACTGTCTCGCTTAGTGAAAAAAAGATTGGGCTCAATTTTGTACCTGAACTAGAGAAGTCAGGCTTATATAGTGTAGATTTTGTTGACTTTCAGAACGGCCTAGAAATAGTTTTATATTGTATTTTTCAGAGTATAAGACACACCTTTTTCCTCCCTAAAAGAGGCCAAAAATTTGGGTGTGTCTTATACTCTGAATGTAGCTTTTTTTTAAAGTATTTTTTCAGCCCTAACCAGGTGCTAACAATGTTTCCAGCTCTTACCCATTTGCAAGCTCTTTCATTGTTACTCTTTGCAAAGAATGTTTTCCAAGCCCTAAGTCTTTGCAGGGTTTTTTTCATTGCTCCACTTTCTCAGAATATTTCTTTCCAGCCCTAACCAGGTGCTAATGATGTTTCCAGCTCTTAACGTTTGCAAATTCTTTCATTGTTACTCTTTGCAAAGAATGTTTTCCAAGCCCTAAGTCTTTGCAGGGTTTTTCCCATTGCTCTACTTGTTCCAAATGTTTCTTTCCAGGTGCTAATGATGTTCACAGCTTGCAAGTGCTTTCATTGTTACTCTCTCCAAATAAGGTTTTTTTAAGCCCTAACTAGTGAATAAAATAATGTGCTGAAGCTGACCAGACTAAGGATGCTAGCCAGATGAATATCTGATAAGCAGATTACTTTCTCTATTTTCCTCTGCAAAAACTAAGGTGCATCTTATACTCCGAAAAATAAGGTACATGTAAACAACCTTTATAAAAATCGTAAAAGAACAAAACGAAGGATACCTACCGGAAATACAATTATAAAAAAAAAATCTAGATTCTGCAGAGCTAGATAAATTGACTATTGAACTGAAGAAAAAAGAAAACTTGGAATATTATAAACCGTGGAATTTGTTGCATGAGTGCCTTGAAAGAAGTAAATAAAATAATACGTTAAACATTAGCACTATTATTAATACTAGGATAGTAAGGACAAATGAATGTATCTTATACTCTGGTGCACCTTATACTCCAAAAAATATGGTAAAGTGCTTCATCCTCGGATCTCTCACAACTACAACATCACCGCTCTTCAGAACCTACCGACGCTGGCCTTCAAAAACTTGTTTCCAATTCTTTGGTCCATTCCGATGGCTCTGGCCACCTCTTCGACATCAGCGCCCGTGGCTTCACACAGGGCACTGATGGAGTTGATGCTGGAAATTCTCTGAGCAAGGAAAGCGTTGGCTGCCTGAAGGGTTGAAACCAAGAGAAAGCAAAGCACAAAGTTATTTTTGGTTGAGACCCAGGAACCAGGCAACGAAGCTCAAGAAAAGACAATGAAACTGACCTTAGATCACTAGCAAGTATTGGATTCCTACCAATGTGCTTGACGCCATTGCACCTGCAGCATAAATGGAGCTGTACGCGTAGCTCCAGGTAACCGGTGGGCAGGCGCGTGCGCCTGCTCCAGATTTGACTTCTGCGCATGCATAGGAAGCCAAATCCCACGCAAGGATGCTTACATGTGAGATTTCATCGTTTTTGGTATTTTTTTGCTTCCATGCAGCAAAAAAATGCCGAAAATTGGTGAAATCTCTCTTGCACACATGTCCTCGCACAAGATCTGGCTTCCTGCGCATGCGCAAAAGCCAAATTTCACGCAGGCATCCGCCCACCTGGTGTGATTTGAACTGATGAACTACAGCCACCAGTTAGCAGAAGCAGTACTGCACTCTAACCACTGCACCACCAAGGCTCATATTTTTGGGGGCTTATTACAGCTGGGAATGAATATAATTCACAGTCGTTAAAATAAAAGAGGTTTTTGAGACGCCGTTTGTGCTGTATTTTTTATCGGGAAGCTTAGGTCAGAACATTGGCACATATCTGCGAGACCACCTTCTGCCGCACGAATCACAGCGGCCGGTTAGGTCCCACAGAGTTGGTCTTCTCCGGGTCCCGTCGACTAAACAATGTTGTCTGGCGGGAGCCAGGGGAAGAGCCTTCTCTGTGGCAGCTCCGACCCTCCCAGAGATTAGGACTGCCTCCACCCTCCTTGCCTTTGGTAAACTCCTTAAAACCCACCTCTGTCGTCAGGCTTGGGGGAACTGAGACATCCCCCCCTTGCCTATGTAATTTTGTGCATGATATGACTATGTGTATGTATTTTATCTATTGGGGTGTTTTTTTTTTAAGACTTTGTAATGTAAAATTGTTATTTTAGATTTTAATTATTAGATTTGTTACCATGTATTGTTTTTATCACTATTGTGAGCCGCCCCGAGTCTACGGAGAGGGGCGGCATACAAATCTAAATAATAATAATAATAATAATAATAATAATAATAATAATAATAATAATAATAAATAATCTAGTGAAAACCGACTCTGAAAAACTCCATGCGGTTTTCACCTTTATTAAAAATAAAAGATTTTCTACTTTCTCAAAACAATCAGCTACCTGGTCCAATCACTGTGCAGACTGACAACTAGGTAGCATAACTCTGCCTTCTTGTGAGAATGTCCAACTCTCATTGATGTTGGGACTATGCCTGCCTTCAAAATGATTCAGAGGTTTTGCATCTCATAAAGCTCTGGATTCCAGCATCAAATGGCTTAATATAAAACACACAATTCAGTGTATTGTGGCTCAACTGAATACCTTTGATTATTGAACAATTCTGTGTAACCGCCGATATGTTTGGTTACACACTGTTACAAGTGATCCTCAATTTACAACCCCAGCTGAACCCCAAATCTATGTGTAAAAGCCGGGGTTGCCCAGTGGTTAGAATGCAGCACTGCAGGCTATTTCAGCTATCTGCCAGCTGTAGTTCAGCAGTTCAAATCTCACCACCGGCTCAAGGTTGACTCATACTTCCATCCTTCCGAGGTGGATCAAATGAGGACCCAGATTGTTGGGGGCAATAGGCTGATTCTTTAAACAGCTTAGAGAGGACTATAAAAGCAGTATGAAGTGGTATATAAGTCTAAACGCTGTTGCTATTGCTTGAGCACGGGGTTGGAGTAGAAGACCTCCAAGATCCCTTCCACAGGGTGTCCAGGGAGAAAGCATTTGGAAATTCCCTGATATCTCCCTGTAACTTGCGATCTAGTTAAGATGCGGCCGTAGATGGCGTCATACCAAATGGCTAAGCCATGGAGAAATATCAATAGCTGAGGAAGCAAGTTGTTGCCACAGTTATGCTCATTTTTGCTTGACTCTGCCAGGCAGCGCAATCCGTTGGGGTTTTTTTACATGATTTTTCCTGACTTTTAAACATTTTGATACCCTCTGCTTTTCTCCCCTGATTTATTCTGTTTTTTTCACAAATTCCCTGATAATTCCCCGAACTGCCAATTTCCCTGATAATTCCCTGTTTTCCAGGTTTGTTATTCTGTAATAACTTTAAACGAACACTAAATGAAAGACTGTAAACCCAGGACTGCCTGTGTTACCGTTCTACCTTCTCCTACGATACCAACCAGTTTGGAGAGCTCCGAAGACCACGTATTTGTCGTCAGGATCTTCTCTCTGGGCACCCACTGCTCATAGACAGCACTCAGCGCACGGACGGCTTTCTGCCCCTCGGGGGTCTCGTCTCCCCCTATCAAGACTCGGTCCGGATTCTTGAGGTCGTTGACGGCCGTGCCTTCCGCTAAGAATTCCGGATTGGACAAGACCTGCAGTGAGGGAACAAAGACAGTAGCGGGTTGCTAGCCGGAACGCGGCATGCTGCGCACCAGTAGTGATAATGGAGCTGTGCGTGTAGCTTTGTGTTGCCGGTGTGCGTGTGCGCCCAGCGAGATTTTGCTCCTGCGCATGCGCAGGCAGCAGAATCTCATGAGAGGACGCGTACGCGCGTGAGATTTTGGTGATTTTTTGTTTCCGCGCACGCTCGGAAGCAAAGAAATTGTTGAAATCTTGCACGCGCATTCCCTGGCGAGATTTTGCTTTTGCACATGCGCAGAAGCAAAATCTCGCTGGGACACATGCACACGCATGTGAGCGACACAGAGCTGTGCACGCATCACACCGGTAGCGGTGGTAAGTAGGAACCCCGCCTGAATAAAGACCGTTTTCCTGGTGCACAGACGAGAAATCCCATCGCTTCGGTTCCCAATTCCCAATATTTTACCTGCAGGTTTAAATTCGGTTTCATGTTGGCGTCAAATATCCGGCGGATACTCTCCGCGGCCCGCACGGGAACGGTGCTTTTCTCAGTCACAATTTTATAACCGTTGGAGTTTTGCACGATCCTTCTTGCGCAAGCCTCGATATACTTCAGGTCCGCCGCCCGGCCTTTCCCCATACCATAGGTCTTCGTTGGCGTATTAACCTAGGTTAAGAGATTGTTTTAAAGAGTAAAAACCTTTTACTTCCTGGGCTGTTTACCACCATGTAAATGATCCGGTTCGACTTTCAATCATTAAGAAAATCGCGATCTTATTTTTCTTAAGAGCTGGAGAAACATTTGATGTTTATTTTATTTATTTATTAGATTTGTATGCCGCCCCTCTCTGAAGACTCGGGGCGGAATACAAATGTGCATCACCCAGACTCCGAAAAGAGTTGGGCAGCTTATAAATTTCATAAATTAAATTAAATTCTTACTTGCGGGACCGCCTTCTGTTGCATGAGTACTAGAGACTGGTTAGGTCTCAAAGAATCGGCCTTCTCCAGGTCCTGTCAACTAAGCAATGTCGCTTGGCAGGGCCTAGGGGAAGAGCCTTCTCTGTGGGGGCCCTGGCCCTCTGGAATCATCTCCCCCCCCCTCGAGATTCGTACTGCCCTCAGCCTCCTTGCCTTCTATAAGTACTTGAAAACCCATCTATGCTGCTAGGTTTGGGGTCATTAGACCCTTGGTTCTGGCCGGCAAGTGCGAAGTATGCTTGTTGTTGAAAAGGAATGAATGATTTTAATGCTCCAGTGTTTTTATAGTTAATTATATTAATTGGATTTTAGACTTGATATTGTATACTGTTTTTATTATGTTGTGAGCTACCCAGAGGGGCGGCATACAAATCAGATAGATAGATAGATAGATAGATAGATAGATAGATAGATAGATAGATAGATAGATAGAGATAGATAGATAAGATAGATAAGATAGATAGATTAGATAGATAGATAGATTAGATAGATTAGATAGATAGATAGATAGATACATAGATACATAGAAAGCCAGATAGATAGATAGATAGATAGATAGATATAGATTAGATAGATAGATTAGATAGATAGATAGATAGATAGATAGATAGATACATACATACATACATACATAGATTACAGATAGATAGATAGATAGATAGATAGATAGATAGATAGATAGATAGATAAGAAAGATAGATAGATAGATAGATAGATTAGATAGATTAGATAGATAGATACATAGATACATAGAAAGCCAGATAGATAGATAGATAGATAGATAGATAGATAGATAGATAGATAGATAGATAGATAAGAAAGATAGATAGATACATACATACATACATACATACATAGATAGATAAATATATAGATTAGATAGATATATAGATTAGATAGATTAGATAGATTAGATAGATAGATAGATAGATAGAGAGAGAGATAGATAGAGAGATAGATTAGATAGATAGATTAGATAAATAGATAGATAGATAGATAGATAGATAGATAGATAGATACATACATACATACATACATACATACATACATACATACATACATAGATTACAGATAGATAGATAGATAGATAGATAGATAGATAGATAGATAGATTGATAGATAGATAGATAGATAGATAGATAGATTAGAAAGATAGATAGATAGATAGATAGATAGATTAGATAGATTAGATACATAGATACATAGAAAGCCAGATAGATAGATAGATAGATAGATAGATAGATAGATAGATAGATAGATAGATAGATAGATACATACATAGATACATACATAGATAGATAGATACATACATACATAGATACATACATAGATAGATACATACATACATACATAGATAGATAGATAGATAGATTAGATAGATATATAGATTAGATAGATTAGATAGATTAGATAGATTAGATAGATAGATAGAGAGATAGATAGAGAGATAGATTAGATAGATAGATTAGATAGATAGATAGATAGATACATACATAGATACATAGATAGATAGATAGATAGATAGATAGATAGATAGATAGAGAGATAGATAGAGAGATAGATTAGATAGATAGATAGATAGATAGATAGATAGATAGATAGATAGATAGATAGATAGATAGATAGATAGATAGATTTGAAGTCCTTCACTTTCTTGTGAGTGTTCCAAGGTTTGCCTAACCTTCTGGGTTAATTAATTGAAATATAAAGCAAATTATACTGTCGCCCTGCCTATTTAATTTACGAGCAGAGCACTTCATGAGAAAGGTGGGGCACAATGAATCACAAGTTGGAATTAAAGATTGCCGGGAGAAATATCAACAACCTCAGATATGCAGATGATACCACTTTAATGGCAGAAAGCAAAGAGGAACTAAAGAGCATTTTGATGAAGGTGAAGGAGGAGGGTGTAAAAGTTGTCTTAAAACTCAACATTAAGAAAACTAAGATCATGGGATCCACCCCTCTCAATTCCAGCAAATAGTTGAGGGGGGGGGATGGAGGTAGTGACAGATGGATTTGTCATGTTTGAGGAGCTGGGTCAGAACACCCATGAATTTAGAAGCTGGGTGAAAATATTACTGCTGCCCTTTCTGATTTACTGGTTTCCTCCCATTTCCCTCCGATCTGAACTTTTAAAAAGTAAAAATAATTACTTACTGAAATAAATACGAGATCAGCTTCTCTGATAGCATCATCAATGTTGGTGGAGAAGAAAAGATTCTTCCCTCGGCAAGATTCTACTACCTCTTTAAGTCCTGGCTGGAAAAACAACGACAAATAAAGCATTTTCGATGGGTAAGACCACTTCCTAGGGTCTACTTAAGGAAAGCAGAGGCAGATTAATCTCTGCAGGAAACAACGCTTGAAATTTGTGCGTGCCTCGTTGTTTCAAAAATATCTGCTCGGCTTATCTGCTTTGGTTTGTTTACTGAGGACAACTTCTAGGCCAGTAATGGCGAACCTATGGCCCGGGTACCACGCGGAGCCATATCTGCTGGCACGCGAGTCGTTAGCCTAGTCTACTTAAGGAAAGCAGAGGCAGTTTATTCTCTGCAGGAAACAACGCTTGAAATTTGTGCGTGCCTCGTTGTTTCAAAAATATCTGCTCTGCTTATCTGCTTAGGTTTGTTTACTGAGGACAACTTCTAGGCCAGTGATGGCGAACCTATGGCACGGGTACCATGCGGAGCCATATCTGCTGGCACGCGAGTCGTTAGCCTAGTCTACTTAAGGAAAGCAGAGGCAGTTTATTCTCTGCAGAAAACAACGCTTGAAATTTGTGCGTGCCTCGTGTTTCAAAAATATCTGCTCTGCTTATCTGCTTTGGTTTGTTTACTGAGGACAACTTCTAGGCCAGTGATGGCGAACCTATGGCACAGGTACCACGTGAAGCCATATCTGCTGGCACGCGAGTCGTTAGCCTAGCTCAGCTCCAATGTCAATGTGTGTGCCAGCCGGCTGATTTTTGAATCTCACAAAAAAATTTGGCTCTCTGGGAGGGTATTTTTGGCTTCCAGAGAGCATCCAGGGGGATGGGAGAGAGCGTTTTTACCCTCTTCCGGCTCCAGGAAAGCCTTTGGAGCCTGGGGAGGGAGAAACACGAGCCTACTGGGCCCACCAGAAGTTGAAAAACATCCGTTTCTGGCCTCCAGAAGGCCTCAAGGGGGCGGGGAAAGCTATTTTCACACTCCCCAGGCATTAAATTATGGGTGTGGGCACTTGCGCATGTGTGATAATGTGTGCACATGCTCTTTCGGCACTCGAGGGAAAAAAAGTTTGCCATCACTGTTCTAGGCATTTGGCCAAACTTCATGAGCTAATCAAAAACTAATTGCTATTCTATGATTTAAGACTTTCTGAACTTATGCCAACTGTTAATGACAATTAATTAACAGTTGGGTTTTGCAAAAAAATACTTAGGTTTGTGTGTGTGTGTTACCTCTACTTAGACCAGACCTGGGCAAGATGCGGCCCAAGGGCCGGATGCGGCCCACCCGCTGTCTGTGACCAGCCCGTGGAGATCGGTCCAATTTTCTAGATAAGAACCGAGTGTTCAAGATATATTATATAATATATAATTATATATATAATATGTAATATATAATATATAATATAATTATAATTTATAATATATAATTATAATTTATAATTATAATATAATTAACTCAGTTTTACCCAATAATTTCTGCCGCATGAATCCCAGCGACCAGTTAGGTCCCACAGAGTTGGCCTTCTCCGAGTCCCGTCGACTAAACAATGTCGTCTGGCCGGACCCAGGGGAAGAGCCTTCTCTGTGGCGGCCCCGACCCTCTGGAACCAACTCCCCCCGGAGATTAGGATTGCCCCCACCCTCCTTGCCTTTTGTAAACTCCTTAAAAACCCCTCTGCCATCAGGCATGGGGGAATTGAGACATCTCCCCCAGGCCTATATAGTTTATGCATGGTATGTTTGTGTGTAAAGGTGATTTAGATATTTTAAATATTAGATTTGTTATACATTGTTTTTATTATTGCTGTAAGCCGGCCCGAGTTTACGGAGAGGGGTGGCATACAAATCTAATAAATAAATAAAATAAATAAATATACAGTATTGGGTAGAACTGAGTTAATTATATAATTATATAATAATGAGCCGGGGTGGCGCAGCAGGTAGAGTGCTGTACTGCAGGCCACTGAAGCTGACTTGTAGATCTGAAGGTCAGCGGTTCAAATCTCATCACCGGCTCAAGGTGATGTCAGCCTTCCATCCTTCCGAGGTGGGTAAAATGAGGACCCAGATTGTGGGGGCAATAGCCTAGCTCTGTTAAAAAAAAGTGCTATTGCTAACATGTTGTAAGCCGCCCTGAGTCTAAGGAGAAGGGCGGCATAAAAATTGAATGAATGAATGAATGAATGAATGAATGAATGAATGAATGAATGAATAAATAAATAAATAAATAAGTGCGGCTCTCTAAAACCATCCCAATTTCTCATGCAGCCCTATGGCAAAATTAATTGCCCACCCTGGACTTAGACAGTTATTAGTAGTCATTTATTGATCAAAATAAGTTCGAACAAACAGTGTGTTTGCTACGTTCTTAGCTGGGGCAGAAGAGTTAGTCACTCTGGAACAGAACGTAAAAATGATTAACAACAAGAACGGCTTTCATAAGGATTGCAGAAATCCAGGCACGTGAAATACGGCATAAAAACAGACGGAACAAAAAAGTAAGGATGGAAAATATTACTGAGCCTCTATACCTCATAAATCGGAAGGATGTCAGAATTCCAGGCCCCAATCCGAGCTTCGTTAACATCAACCACGGTGACTTTAATTTTGGGGCACATGTGAGCAATAACGCTGCATGTTGGTCCACCAACATATCCAGCACCGATGCAGCATATTTTCTTAATTTCAAACATGACTGATCTGGTGAGAATTAGGAAATAAATTAGGGCGGCGTCAATTAGAATAGAATTTTAAAATAGAATAAAAACCGTATTGTCACGCATACTTTAAAATGAAATCTTGTTGCATTCAACTCTCAAAAGATTATCATTGCACATACACCCACATACACATATACAGTGTTCCCTCGCTTTTCGCGGGGGATGCGTTCCAAGACCGCCCGCGAAAGACGAATTTCCTCAAAGTAGAGATGCAGAAGTAAATACACTATTTTTGGCTATGAACAGTATCACAAGCCTTCCCTTAACACTTTAAACTCCTAAATTGCAATTTCCCATTCCCTTAGCAACCATTCAGATTATTACTCACCATGTTTATTTATTAAAGTTTATTAAAAAAAATATTTATTAAAGGCAGACGAAAGTTTGGCAATGACATATGACGTCATCGGGTGGGAAAAACCGTGGTATAGGGGAAAAACCCAAGAAGTATTTTTTAATTAATATTCTTGAAAAACCATGGCAGGGGTCGACAAAGTTGTTCAGAATCTAGGAGCCAGCCAAAAAATTTAGGAGCCAGAATTTTTTTTAAGCAAACTTGGTTTTTTGCCGAGTCTCCACCTGACATCGCTTTCACCCCCTCTGTCTCCTCCTTCCTCTCTCATCTCTTTCCTTCCTCTCCCTCCCTTTCTCTCTTTCCTTTCTCTCCCTTTCTGTCTATCCTTTCTATCTCTCACCCCTTCTCCCTCTTTCATTCCCTTTCTCTCCCTCCCTTTCTCTCTCATTCCTTTCTCTCCCTCTTTCCTTCCTATCTCTCTTTCTTTTTCTCCCTCCTTCATATCTTCTTTCTCTCCCCCTTCCTCCCTCTTTCCTTTCTCCCCCTCCCTTTCTCTTCCTTTTTCTCTATCCTTTCTACTTCTTACTCTTTCTTTCTCTCCCTCCTTCATTCAATTTTCTCTCCCTCCCTTTCTCTCCCTTTCTCTCTCTTTCCTTTCTCTCCCTCCCTTTCTCTTCCTTTTTCTCTATCCTTTCTACTTCTTACTCTTTCTTTCTCTCCCTCCTTCATTCAATTTTCTCTCCCCCCCTTCCTCCCTCTTTCCTTTTTCCCCCTCCCTTTCTCTTCCTTTTTCTCTATCCTTTCTGCTTCTTACTCTTTCTTTCTCTCCCTCCTTCATTCAATTTTCTCTCCCTCCCTTACTCTCTCTTTCCTTTCTCTCCCTCCCTTGTTCTCCCCTGGGGCTGCCTGTGCCTGCCCTGCACCACCCAACACGGACGGACAGCCCCCGGTCGTCGGTTCGTCGCCCCCCACCCCCCCACGGAGGGAGATCAGGCTGGCGAGGGCGGTAGAACTACGTCACCAGCCACTGGAGGGAGATCGGGCTGGCGGGGGCGGCGAATCCACCTCCCCAGCCGCGCGGAGGGAAATCCGGTAGGCGGGCGGGTGGCCGCGGCTCCCTGCGCGCCCCTGGAAAAGCGTACAGGGAACGGTGCCCGGGGCCGCTTTAGCCGCCCCCCCTCCCCCCGCCATCTCCCCGCGACTGCCTGTGCCGCTGCAGCCGCGCCCCCCCCCCCGCTCCCACCGCCAGTGCCCTCCCGCCGGGCAACCAAAGGACACTTGCCGATGACGATAGGGAACCTTCAGCTGGGCGGGCGCTGCCGTGCCGGTGCCTCCGACCTCCCGGTTCCTGCTCGATGCCGCGGTTTCTGGCGCTCTCCTGCTGGGCCCCAAAGAAGGAAGGCGGGAAAAAGGCGCGAAGAATGGAGGTCTCCTTCCTGCCTGCCTTCTTTGGGACCCAGCAGGAGAGCGCCAGAAACCGCGGCATCGGGCAGGAGCGGAGAGGTCAGAGGCACCGCAGCGCCCTTCTAGGCGCCAGACAACATTTTCTAGGCGCCACTGGCGACCAGGCGCCTGGGTTTGTCGAACCTTGAACCATGGTATATACTTTTCGCAAAGTTCGAACCCGCGAAAATCGAGGGAACACTGTACAGTATATCACAAAGAAACATCACAGTCTAGTTTGAATGTATACCTATACAGAGCAGTTCCTCAGATAGAAAGTCCATACAGAGAATGGTGTGGACAGTAGAGATTATAGAAAGCTCACTACAGAAAGCCCGTTATTCAGAAGACTACTTATAAGTGCTATGTGCTTAGAACTCAAAGCATTGTCCGAGACCCCACACCCACTTTACGGTCTGTTTCTGTTGCTCTCTTCTGGGAGGAGGTTTCAACGTATATCTAACAAGACCACAAACTTCTGTAATAGCTTTGTTCCCTAGGCCATCCACCTGGTAAACGCGCAAGATTTGTTTTTCTCACCATGTATATGTATGTGTCAGGAAAAAAGAAATGAAGTTGACTTGGTTAAGAAGCAGGCTGAAGTCATTATTTTGAGTTAAGAGACTTGGGTCTGCCATTAAAACAACAACAGAGTTGGAAGGGACCTTGGAGGTCTTCTAGTCCAACCCTCTGCTCAGGCAGGAAACCCTACACTACTTCAGACAAATGCTTATCCAGCATCTTGTTAAAAATTTCCAGTGTTGGAGCATTCACAACTTCTGGAGGCAAGTTGTTCCGCTGACTAATTGTTCTAACTGTCAGAAAATTTCTCCTTAGTTCTAAGTTGCTTCTCTCCTTCTTTAGTTTCCACCCATTGCTTCTTGTTCTACCCTCAGGTGCCTAGGAGAAAATTTGTCACCCTCTCGTTTGTGGCAACTTCTGAGATATTGGAAGACTGCTATCTGCCGCACGAATCCCAGCGACCAGTTAGGTCCCACAGAGTTGGCCTTCTCCGGGTCCCGTCAACTAAACAATGTCGTTTGGCGGGACCCAGGGGAAGAGCCTTCTCTGTGGCGGCCCCGACCCTTTGGAACCAACTCCCCCCAGAAATCAGAGTTGCCCCCACCCTCCTAGCCTTTCGTAAGCTCCTTAAAACCCACCTCTGTCTTCAGGCATGGGGGAATTGACATTTTCCCTCCCCCTAGGCTTATACAATTTATGTATGGTATGCTAGTATGTATGATTGGTTTCTAAATTGGGGTTTTATAAATTAATTAAATATTAGATTTGTTACATTGTATCATTATTGCTGTGAACCGCCCCGAGTCTGCGGAGAGGGGCGGCATACAAATCTGATAAATAAATAAATAAATAAATAAATAAATAAATAAATAAATAAATAAATCATGTCTCCCCTGGTCCTCCTTTTCATTAAACTAGCCATGCCCAGTTCCTGCAACCGTTCTTCATATGTTTTAGCCTCCAGTCTCCTAATCATCTTTGTTGCTCTTCTCTGCACTCTTTCTTGAAAAATAGAAAAGTACTGTGGGAATTGAGGAGGGGTGGTTGTATGAGAGGGAAAGATACGAGCCACAACACATTCTTTCCAGAGATTCAAGGTCATCCTTTGTTTAGCACCAGCCGGAAGTACAGGGGAGGATCGTGGACATTGAGAGAACTGGAGTGGTCCGTATGATGAACTTGTGGGTGTGGGGACAAGAGTTCGTTTTGGAGTGAGCAGCATATAAATGTGATCAATCAATCAATCAATCAATAAACCTTAAACTGGATGGAGAACTGTAAGAAAAGTTAGTATCGGGTTGACTACAATTTGTAACCAACATCGTTCTGTCAATAAATTGGAACTTGGAAGAAAGCAAAGGTTTGGACTCTTGATTTATTTTTCAGATGTTTTTTGCAACGCCGACAGCAGCATTTTGAGGAAAAAGTTTCTTGCAAACCAAGCCCAGAATTGGAAAGCGGTTAGTAAGGAGTCGCCTCCCTTCCCCCAAGCCAGCTTATTTTTTTCTCTCCTTTTTCTTGCAAAATACAAGGAAGAAACGGTCTGAGAAGGGAGGAGTGGGGGATTGCCCAACTGAAGAACCCTCGGTCAACGGAATCTGTGTGGATTTCAACACTGGTTTGGCCTGGTGGATTAGACATTCTTGCAGCTGATTAATCCCTTCAAATGGCAAACATTCCTCAGTTTTCTTCAAGGAAGTGAAACGGAGGGCTGACAGGATCAGATTTAAACACCCTCCTGGGCAAAATTTTAAGCAGGATTCATTTACTGTGGCGGAATGGAGTTGGAAGGGACCTTGGAGGTCTTCTAGTCTAACCCCTGCTCAAAAAGGAGATCCTATACCAATGATGGCAAACCTTTTTTTGCGCGGGTGCCAAAAGGGTGGGCACGCATGAAGTAAAATCTCGTGAGGGGATGCGCGAGAGATTTCGGCCATTTTTTTGCGTCCGCGCATGTGGAAGAGCAAAAGATTGCCAAAATCTCCCTCGCACGCGTAGCCTCTTGCGAGATTTTGCTTCTTGCGCATGGACAAAAGCAAAATCTTGCGAAGGGATGCGCGAGATAGATTTTTGATTTTTTTTTAAGCTTCCGCGCATGCGCAGAAGCAAAGACTGGCAAAATCTCTCATCAGATTTCACTTCCTGCACATGCACAGAAGCAAAATCTCATGAGGGGACGCACGAGAGAGATTCAGGCATTTTTTTTTGCTTCCGCACATATGCAGAAGCAAAGACTGCTGAGATCTCTCTCGCACGCATATCCTCTCGTGAGATTTTGCTTCCTGAGCATGCACAGAATCAAAACGTCGGGAGGGGATGCGCAAAAGAATTTCGGCAAACTTTTTTGCTTCCGCGCATGCACAGAAGCAAAAAAATCAGGGAAATCTCTCTCATGCCTGCAGAAGCAAAATATCACTGGGATGCGTGCGCGAGCCAGAGACCCAAAGCTGCGCAGACAACTCCAGTTTTACTATTGGTGCAATGTCCTCATTCATACCTGTAGGAACCCGCTACTGGCCCAAAAGCATAATGCACTGCCCTCACCCCATGCATGCATGCACAATCGGTCCCACCACACATGCACTGAAGGCTCCGGACTTCTAGTAGGCTGGTTGGGCTACTTTCGCCCTCCCCAGGGTTCAGAAAGCCTTCAAAGCCTATGAATGCCAAAAAACATGCCCAACGGGCCTACCAGATTTCCTGAAGCCTGGGGAGGACAAAAAACAGCCCAATGGACCTAACTTCCGGTAGGCCCATTGGGCCCGTTTTTCGCCCTCCACAGGATTTGGAGGCTTTCCTGAAACCTGGGGAGGGTGAAAATGGCATCCCCCAACCTCCTGAAGGCCAAAAATCAGCTCACACGCACGCTGGAACAGACATAGTGGAACGACTCAGATTTTGCTAACCCACAACTTCTGGAGGCAAGTAGTTCCACTGATTAATTGTTAGGAAATTTCTCCTTTGGTTGCTTCTCTTCTTGATTAGTTTCCATCCATTGCTGCTTCTCCTGCTTTCAGGAGCATTGGAGAAGAGGTGGACCCCCTCCTCTTTGTGGCAGCCCCTGAAATATTAGGAAACTGCTATCATGTCTCCCCTAGTCCTTTTTTTCACTAGACTAGGAATATACAATTCCTGCTGCTGTTGTTCATGTTTTGGCCTCCACCCTTTAGTAATCTTTTGCTGCCTTTTCACTCCACAATTTCTAGTCTCAACTCCACTCAGAAAGGATTTCTGTGGATCACACTGGATTTACACCCCAGTAATCCCATCAATTTAACTGATTTGAAGATCACATTACAGTACTTCCTTTCGACCAAATTAAGTCACACAGCTTTTATTGTCTGCTGTTTAGCCACTTCTTAGAATGGCCAAAGCTGACCTAATCCAGCATTTTATATTCTATATACAGTGTTCCCTCAATTTTCGTGGGTTCGAACTTCGCGAAAAGTCTATACCACGGTTTTTCAAAAATATTAATGAAAAAAATACTTCGCGTGTTTTTCCCCTATACCATGGTTTTTCCCGCGCGATAACGTAATATGTCATCACCAAACTTTCATCCACCTTTAATAAATATTTTTTTAAATAAACTTTAATAAATAAACATGGTGAGTAATAATCTAAATGGTTGCTAAGGGAATTGGAAATTGTAATTTAGGGGTTTAAAGTGTTAAGGGAAGGCTTGTGATAACTGTTCATAGCCAAAAATAGTGTATTTACTTCCGCATCTCTACTTTGCGGAAATTCGAACGCATCCCCCGCGAAAATCGAGGGAACACTGTACTGGTACGTACTTTCCCAATCAAATGGTTCTGGATTTGGGATTGAAATCAGCATTGAAATCAGGATTTGTCAATCAAAACTCAGAAGCTCTGAAATACAGTACTTATTTCTTTGCAGCAATCAACAGATAATCTAATAATGCTGATCAGCAGGAGTTTAAAAATGTTCAAATCATCCCATAAACTGCCTCAAAAACCAAAGGAAGGAGAAAAATGTTCTCCAGAGGTTAACGGGTTGCAACTTTTGCCTATGGTAAAGCAAAGTCTATTGGTCTTTGCTTTACCATAGCAAAGACCAATAGACATTTTAACATCTGGAAAGCAGCACTTTCAGGAAAGAAAGGACAAGTCCTTATATTTTTGGGAGATAGGAAGGAAAAAAGGCCACAAGGACATGGCTTGCCTTAACAGAGATCTTCAAAATTGGCAACTTTAAGACTTGTGGACTTCAACTCCCAAAATTCTGAGAGTTGAAGTCCAGAGTCTTAAAGTTGGCAAGTTTGGGGACCCCCACTTTATAGGTTGTCTTCTATTCTGCAAATATGATGCAGAAACGTACCCAATATGGTAAGAAATGAAGCAAAATCTCCTATTAAAGCAGGAATATAAATGTCTTCCTTTATAACTTTTTGAAATAAAGCATAGCAGGTCGACAATTGAATGATAAATCTTGATTTTAAGTGATCTCAATAACTCTTGGTCAATAAACATAGAAACATAGAAGACTGACGGCAGAAAAAGACCTCATGGTCCATCTAGTCTGCCCTTATATTACTTTCTGTATTTTATCTTAGGATGGATATGTTTATCCCAGGCATGTTTAAATTCAGTTACTGTGGATTTACCAACCACGTCTGCTGGAAGTTTGTTCCAAGGATCTACTATTCTTTCAGTAAAATAATATTTTCTCACGTTGCTTTTGATCTTTCCCCCAAATGGATAGATATTCATTGCGCTGGAATTAGACATCTGGCTTAAGGAAAAAAAATCTTCTTTGGCATTCAGTTATGCATTTCATTGCAGTCCAGCAATTCCCAAAAGCAAGCTTTATTTCAACATAAGTGAAGTACCGTATAATGGAGATCAATCTTAACTTTTCATCTATTTCAACTGCATGGGGGGAAAAATAGGGTTAATATTGTAGGGATTAGAAACACATTAGGGTGATTTCTCAGAATTCCTTTTATATTAATAATATAAATATAATATAAATTTTATCTTATAAATGTACAAATATAAATTTATCTTATGTTATATGTGTGTGTGTGTCTGTCATGTTTGTCACGCACACAACACACACACACACATATATATATATAACATTTATAATATTGTGTTTAATATAACCCTAATATTGTGTTTCTAATCTGTATAATATTAGCCCTATTTTTTCCAATGCAGTTGAAATAGAGGAAAAGTTAAGATTGCTCTCCTTTATACAGTACTTCACTTATGTTGAGATGTATATAAAATTACATCTATAAGAATATTTTTATGCAAGTTATAGAACGTTAGTAACAAACTACAAACCAGCTTAAATCCCAATTGTGCAATGGATTCAGACCTACACAATTTGCTTGAAAATACCATCCTAAATACATGGAAATAAATAAGATCCTTAAGATCGACTCGTCCAATCCCACAGGACTTGTTCCAAGAATTTTTTTAAAAATTACCTGAGCTGCCCTGAAAAGAAAAACCAGGATAGAAACTAGCGGTAGCAACGCTGTAGTTACTGATGCAATGATACGACAGATAATACGGTAAAAGAGTAATGCAGTGCTGAAAATGAATGAAGACGATATACATAGAGGACTTTAAAATAAAACTTTTGGACATTATAATAGATGACGGTAAAAAATAAGACTCTGGAAAGGAAGAACTGCATGCCAGAAGTCTTTCTGAACTCTACAATTAGCCAGGGAAATTAATTATTCCAGATTAAATAGATTGAATAATGCAGAATAAATTGGCTCATCCATTAGGTCTTATTAAGGGAAACCCCCTTTTTATAAATTCCCCTCCACATTTCCATCACTGGCTGGGAGACACAAAAAAAGCTCCCCAAATAAAGGGCCAATCCAGGGGGGATGGAGGGAAGCGTGGGAGAGAAAAGCATCCCTTCTGTGTGGTTTCTTGCAGCCTCTTGCCCCACATCGCAGGAAAAGAGGTTGAGGAGGGAGGGAGGCCCATCTCATTCGGAGGTTTTAAAATGAAAGGAAATAAGGGGGGTGAGGAGAACGAAAGAGAGGAAAGACCCACCTCAGCCAGAGAAACTGAGGAAAAGGGATATTTTAAAGAGGAAGAAAGGAAGAGGGAGAGAGAGAGAAATGAATGAAAGAAAAGGGAGAAAGAAAAAGAAAAAGAAAGGAAGGAAGGAAAGAAGGAAGGAAGGAAAGAAAAGGAATGAATGAATGAAAGAAGGAAAGGAGGGAAAGAAAAGGAAAGAAAAAAGAAAGAAGGGAAAGAAAAAGAATGAGTGAAAGGAGGGAAAGAAGAAAAGGAAAGAAAGAATGAAAGAAAGGAGGGAAAGAAAAAGAAAGAAAGAAAGAAAGAAAGACCCACCTCATTTCAGAGAAACTGGGGAAATAGGTTTTAAACGGGAAGGAAGGAAGGGGGAGAAAGAGAGAGAAAGAGAGAGATGAAAGAAAGAAAGAAAGAAAGAAAGAAAGAAAGACTCACCGCATTGAGAGAAACTGAGGAAATAGGCAGTTTTAACGAGGAAGGAATGAAAAAGCGGGTAGAGAAAGAGAGAGAGAAAGACCCACATCATTGAGAGAAACTGAGGAAAAAGGACGTTTTAAAGAGAAAGGAAGGAAGAAGCGAATAGAGAGAGAGAAAGAGAGATGGAGAGAAAGGGGGAAAGGGCCTCCCCCCTTCTTCCCCGCCACCCCACCCCAAGAGCCAGCCGCCCTCCCCCCTACTCCCACTACCTGAGGGGCGACTGAGGCGGGCCGGCGGAGGCGAGGCGGCGGGCGGGCGGGAGGCCGAGTGGGGCCGTCCCGCAGCGCTTCCAGGCTTTAAAGAGGCGCCTTCGTCGGGCGGGAGGAGCCGGCGCTGGTTTGGGCCTGCCCGCCCCTCTTCAGGATCGGAGGCCGGCCCAGGGCGAATTGCGACGCCGGAGACGGGTTGGGCCTGGAAGCGGGCGGGGAAGGCCGAGGGGTGGGTGGAGAGGGAGCCCATCCCTGCGTTGGCCGCCCGGCCGCCCATCGCCGCCTCCTCTTCCGCCGGAGGATGCCCAGCGCCGCCGCTGGCCGCGGGAAGGAAAGAAGGAATAGAGGGAGGGAAGGGAGAAAAGAAATAAGGGGGGAAGGGAAGGGAGGAATGGGGACGAAGTAAGGGGGGAGGGAACAGAAGGAGAAAGGGAAAGAGAGAAAGAAAGAAAGAGAAGTAAAGAAAGGGAAGGAAGGAAGGGGAAGGGAAGAAAAGAAAGAAAAAGGAAGACGGAAGAGAAAGAAAAGAACAGAAAAAGAAAGAAAAGGAGAAGGAAGTAAAGAAAGGAAAGGAAGATAGGGAGAGGGAAGAAAAGAAAGAAAAAGGAAGACAAAAGCAAAAGAAAAGAACAGAAAAAGAAAAAAGAGAAGGGAAGTAAAGAAAGAAAGGAAAGGAAGGAAGGAAGGGAAAAGGGAGAGAGGAAAGGAAGGAAAGAGAAGGAGGGAGCAAAGAAAGCCCGAGAAACTGAGGAAACAGTTTCAAGAGGAAAGAAGGAAGAAGCGGGTAGAAAAAGAGAGAGGAAGGAAAGAAAGAGGGAGAAAAGGGAGGGGGGATGGTCAAGGAAGGATACAGAAGGGGAAGAAAATGAGAATGGGCAAGGGAGGGAGGGGGAAATAGAGAAAGAAGAAAAGAAGGAAAAGGAGGGAGAGAAGATGGAGGAAGAAAAAAGGAGCAAAAGAGAAGGAGGAGGAAGAAAAGGAGAATGGAGGAGGGAGGGAAGGAAGGGGAAAATGGGGAGAGGAAGAAGAAAAGAGAAGGAGGAAGAGAGGGAAAGGAGAGAAATGAAGGGAGGAAAAGAGGGAGAGAAGAGGAAAGAGAAAGGTGTTAGGAGAAACAAAAGGGAGGAAGGGTGGACAGACAAGGAAGAATGCAGAAGGAGGAAGAAAAGGAGACTGGACGAGGGAAAAAGGAAAGGCAGGATGGGAGGGAAGGAAGGAGGGCATGATAGAAGAAAGGAGAAAAATGAAGGGAGGAAAAAGAGAGAGAAGAGGAAGGGGAAAGGTGTTAGGAGCAACAAAATGGAGGGAAGGTGGACAGACAAGGAAAGAATGCAGAATAGAACAAATAGAATGCTGGCTGGGGAATTCTGGGAGTTGAAGTCCAAATATCTTCAAGTTGCCAAGGTTGGGAAACACTGGTCTAGACCACCCTAGGGACAGCCCGGGTTTCCACCACCCGGCTTAATGATCCTTTTCTAAGGCCTGGCTTCTCCCTACAGCTGCCACCCTTCCTCCGCCCAAGGTCCATAAGTTTGCATTGGAGGAGAAATTTCATTTTAGGCAAACCTGTTGCAGAGGAAACCTGTAGTAAACCTGTTGCAGAGGCTTCAACAGCTGAAGAGGCCTGCTGGCCGTTCCTCTCCAGAGCAGCTGCAGATAGCAGGCGAACCCCAAGCAAGAGGCGTAAAACGAAGTTCATTCCATAAACCATGGCTAATTCAAAGGCACTGCAAAGGTTGTCTTAACGCAAAACTTTTCAAGCATGTATAAGCTGGCAAGGAAATTACGTGAATGAGACGACATGAACGATATAGGAATGATATAAATGGTGTGCAGGGAAGGAAATGTGACCTTTGCAGGAAATAAGAGCAGGGGTGGCGCAGCAGGTAGAGTGCTGTACTGCAGGCCACTGAAGCTGACTGTAGATCTGAAGGTCAGCGGTTCAAATCTCATCACCGGCTCAAGGTTGACTCAGCCTTCCATCCTTCCGAGGTGGGTAAAATGAGGACCCGGATTGTGGGGGCAATATGCTGGCTCTGTTAAAAAGTGCTATTGCTAACATGTTGTAAGCCACCCTGAGTCTAAGAAGGGCGGCATAAAAATCGAATTAAATAAATAAATAAATAGATAAATAAATAAATGTGACATTATGGAAGATTTCTCTCTTCCATAATGTGTAGCAGAGGGTCCATTTATTGATGAAGCACGTGTGATTCTAGGCAGCTAACCATATGGAGTTGGGGGGGGGTATTTATATACAGTGGTACCTCTACTTATGAACTTTTCTAGATAAGAACCGGGTGTTCAAGATTTTTTGCCTCTTCTCAAGAACCATTTTTCACTTACAAACCCAAGTCTCCGAAACTATAACCAGAAAAGGCAGGGAGAAGCCTCTGTGGGGCCTCTCTAGGAATCTCCTTGGAGGAAACAGGCCTCCACCCTCCCTGTGGTTTCCCCAATCGCATGCATTATTTGCTTTTACATTGATTCCTATGGGGAAAATGGCTTCTTCTTACAAACTTTTCTACTTAAGAACCTGGTCATGGAACAAATTAAGTTCGTAAGTAGAGGTGCCACTGTACTTTTTATTTGGCTTTGCACTTGAGCTTCCTGTTCCTGTGCAAGAACCTGTCTTCTATTGGCTGTTGTCAGACTCCCATGGGGTCATGTAGGGGTCACGGCTAGCTCTATAGGCAAAGTGAAAATCCTAGGTGTTTGTCTGAGCTAAGTTTGATTGAAGTTCAAAGGGCAATAATTCCAATTATGGCTTAATGGCTTTGCCCCATGTTGGCTCTTTGATGAGGGATAATCAGACTTTGCTACAGGGATTACCAAATCTGCATTTTTAAATGCTGCACCAGCTTAGTATCTGCTTGGGGGCAAGGGCTCTGAATTTCTGTCTCCCTTAAGTTTTTTAATTTCTCTTTTAAGGGAAATATTTTATCCTGCCTTTTCTCCCCCAGATATGTAAATAAGTTTGACATTCCTCCCTGTAGGAAAGTGCAGGACACTTTTAATTACAATTTCAGAATACGAGGAAAATGCACAATTTAAAATGCAGTCTTGTATGTGCGTCCACCGATCACAACGCACCTGTGCAGTGTTCCCTCTAATTTTTTTTGGGGGGGGGGGCGGAAAAGTATAGTGTCTGAGTGGCAGTGCCTTAGGGACTGGGCGGCACAGAAATAATAAATAAACAAACAAACAAACAAACAAACAAATAAAAAACCCACCCTGTTTTGCCTCAGAGAATTTCAAAATAAAATACAGTACTGTACTGTGTGTCTATAACAGTGAGCTCATAATAGGGCAACTCTATCAATATCAAAATGCCACTTAAATAGTTGAGCTAGTTTCAAACTAGATTTTGATTTTCTTTCTCTCTTCCTTACTCCCATTCTTTTTCTTTCTCTTTTCCTTCCTCTCTTTTTTCTATCTGTTTCTCTCTCTTCCTCTCTTCCTCTCTCTCTCCTTCCCTCTTACTCTTTCCCTCTTGGCTTCTGGGCAGGTTTGGAAAATTCTGAGTTGATGATGATTTTTAAGTGAGCGATTGCTCACTGCTCAGCTTACAGGGAACTATGCACCTGTGTGTATATATATATATATGTGTGTGTGTGTGTGCTATTTTGAGAAATCCACAAGGGCTCAGGAAATGGTACAGTATATGTCAAAATAGCACATATTATTTTGGAGTGAAGCATTAGCAAAGGAGACCCATCTTCCCCCACACCAAGGCAAAATGACTGAGAAATAACAACATCCAGATTTTGAGAAGTTTATTAGTGGTTCTATTTGTAGAGATATTTTTTTTTAAAAAAAAAAGTGCATAGAACAAGCCCTTTATTTCACAGCAAATCTTGTAGTAAAGGATTATAACATGGCACAGATATTTGTGTTTGGCATAATTCAGACAATTTAAAGCACTAAAATCCATCACAGTATTATCAATCTTTTTTGTGCGCGAGAATTATATCTAAACTAAGGCAGAAAGAGCTGTTGCAGTTTATATGTGAATGTGAAATGGCGATTCCGACACTTAAAACTTTAAACATTAAATGCTGTAGAAATTCACTAAGTAGAAAAACTATGTTTAGGGGTTTTTTTCTCAGTTTGATTGGTAACAGAGGTTGGGGTTATATAAAAGCTGCAATGTCAAAAAAAGAATTTCAAGAGTGATTTCCAAATTCTGCTAACCCATCATCCCATAAATCAGCTTTCTAAAGTCTTGAAAACAAGTCGTAGTCTTCTATTTTATGTCAAGCTTGTTCACTTTAAGGTAGAAAAAAAAAATTAATAAAAACCGATCTATGGGCTGAAAATTTAGTTTGTCCAGTAGTGAACTTTTAACCCAAAGCAGATAATTTCTATGGCTTTGTTTCATGGTCTGGCTCCATAAAACGACACTCGAGTTTCCTTCTGAGAGTTTCAATTTCTCCCAGTTTTATACAGAGGCAGGAGTGGGAGCATCTAATTGGCCAATAGTTGCTAATGAACAAGCTGTGCATTAATTCACATTTTGCTTCTTCCGTCCAATTGTTTATATCAACAAATTCTTGAGAACAAAATAAAACTAGACCACTGTCATTCAGCCCCAAGAATTATAACTGCATCACATTTTTAGAGCTGTTCTACCAACTTTATAAAGGAGAATTTCACGAGGCCGATAAATACGAACAGACTTGCCTGAAAGGCAACAAAACCACCATTTATTTTTTTTTAAAAAAAAATTGAAATACAGAAAGGTTCCATTTTAGGAGGGATCGTGAAATTCTCCAAGCACACTGCTAAAATTCTTAAAACAATTCCCAATAATCCTTTCATGTTTTCCCTGGCAAAAGAATGGATCTAAAAACAGCATTTTATGAACAAATGTTGGGACAGATAACTAAGTTGTTCCCATATTGGTATTAATACAAACGGTAGATTCATTCCTTGAAATAAATTGACCAAATGCAACTATCAATGGGTGGATCTGTTGCCTAAGCTTGCTGAGATGTGAAAAAAACAGAAAATTTTAAAGTGTATGTCCTTAATCCTTGCACAAGTTAATGAATTAGGTTTAGTTACAGTATTGGTTGAAATACATTTTCCATCCTTCAAATCCAGTAAGAATTGGATTTCAGATTCAGGGACATTCAAAAGTAACTTGAATAGCAAATTCTACCTGCCTATAACTTGCACCTCCCATCTTGCAAGCAATAGGTTTCTCAACAACTCACTGCCTTCGTCAAGTTTCCCTACCAATATTTTTGCCAGGGTGGTGGTTGAATGAAATGGAATGGAAAAGTGATGTCCAATGACCTTATTATATTTGTCACATTGATCTTGTGGCTCTCCTCTAAGGATTAAAGGTAACCCACAGAAATCTACCTTTCAGTTTGTTTCACAGCCACCACCTTGCTGGAATAGGTTGACTCCAAAGTCACCAGTGAATTTCTGGGGCTAATGCTCAGGTTCCGGTCCACCTTACTAAACTATTTGGATCCAACAAAAGACATTGAAATGTTAAGGCTTATCTAATGGTACAGCTGGATGACTCTTCTTTTTTGCTGTTTCGTTTTGAAATCTTAAGGCCCAATAATTTTTTTTTAAAAAACACACCATAGGCTTGTCAAAATGAAGTTGGCGAGTTGGAGAAAAATTTTGGTGTGTTTTTTGAAAGCGGTTGAGAAAAACCGGCAGGATTCCTCGCAGCATTAAAGATGCAATGTTGTTAGGCATGCTTACTTGGCAGTAGCTCTCACTGAGCGGATCAACAGACTAAACTTGGGATGTGGCTGCATGACGGTTCTGCAATTTTTAAAAATACAGAACGATTGCATAAGTTTACACTGGACGTGTATTCACCTTGCATTGTCCTTGATAGTAATTTAAGGATTTTTTTAAAAATACAGTGGGAAGACTACCTTAATGTACAAGAAGATAAATTTCCACAAGGCTTCATTTTCCTTGGCTGCTGGGCACATTATCTCGCCAAAGGGCTAGTTTGAAGAAGCCAAACAATGGTAGTATCAGCCTTCAAGCCATTTTACATCTCACATTCTGTAGTGAACAGAATCACAGTTTGAACCAAGTTAAGACTGCAGATAGAACTGTGATTTTGAACTCGGGGGATTTTTGTAACCAATTCTGTTGCTTCATGATGCAGGTGATAACTTTTAATCATGGGAAATAACCTATTTGTAGAAGGCATTTGCAAAATAAATAAATAAATCCTACAAGTACGCTTGCAAATAGGGGTTAAATGTTTGCTTCCTGTATTTTAGGGAGAGACTTTAAGTAGCTGAAATGATTGGTAACACAGAACATTTAATTTTAAAAATGGCAATCGCTCAAGCAAACCTAAATATTTGGTGGGGTGGGGGGGTTAAATAGGCGAACTGTTGGCAATTGGCGGATACTCTTGTTCGATTTCCATTCATAAAAAGAAGAGTGTTTTTCAGTATGAAATTTCTCTCTGAGCCTTGGTTTAACACTAATTCATAGAGTTGGAAAAATATTAGAAAAGGGCCATAAAAGTTACTTGCACAAGTAAATCTTAGCCCAGGCCACACATTCCAGGAATGTAGTAATTTAATTTCAAGTGAAATTTCCTGGAATGGAATAATTCAATGTTTGTTTTTTAAAATGGAGCTTAAGGTTGTAGCAGTAGCGATTTAATTTACCGCGCTGCAAGAGTGGGCAGTCTTTTTGTAACAACGTAGAAGACATGAAGTTATCTCTGTGGACTTCAACTACCAGAATTCTGAGAGTTAAAAAAATTGCCAAAACTGATCATTTTTAGGAAAGGGGTAACATCAACAGGTCAAGCTTCATAGAAGCTTAACAGGCTGATTTTGCTTCTTATTTCTAACAGGCAGACCACTCAAAAATTTTGAGTTTGGGCAAATTCTGTGCTATGGCCTCATGATGCAAAGTTTTTGGTTGGGTCAATGTTCCATCAACATTTGAATAACATGTAAAAAAAATGTGTTAATCAAATGCAATCCAGAAGTTATTTTGGATTGCAGAAGCTTTTAAACAATTGCAGTGAAAGAGGCCACAACATTATGCTGTGGTTCTTTCAGGAAAATTGTTGTATAAGAGTGGAACTAGTTTTCTGTGTAATTTTTTTTAATTCAGGTTTTATTTGTTAATATCTTCCTTCATTCTTTCCTTCCTTCCTCTCTTACTTTCTCTTCCTTCCCCCTAAATAAAATGTTTCGTTGATAAAACTAGTTTACATCCGCTTTCATAATCTGAGGTCAGCCAGCCATTCTGAGGAATTGAAGTCCACACCTCAATTCTGGGGAACACCTCATAAAGTTGCCAAGATTGTAAACCTCTAATCTAGATTGTTGGATACTGCCAACTAGGAATATGACGTAATATTCAGCATGTGCGAAAGGCACTGATTGGAGAAGGCTGTAATACATGAACTTTTTGAAAATGGACATTCTAGACATTTTTGCGGATTTCCCCCTCAAAATGGGTGTACAAAGATTGGAGAAGAATTTACTGTAATTTTACATCTCTAAATAGATCGGAATAGAAAGTCTGAACAAGATCAACTGATTATCAATAGAGAGATTTAACTTTTTTTTCTTTAAATATTGTAGTGGACATATGTTCATCACCCATCCATGAAATGCTGTTACTTCCCATCACGTTAAGTTAATTCATTTAAATGTTGTTTAAGAAATAGAAAAAGAAAATGTATGTCCTATGTACAGAACAGGACCCTACTGTACAATGATAAGGAATGCTATGGTCTTTTGGTCACTGAAGATTAAACTTGTTGAGTTTTTTTCCCAGGAAACTTCAATCCACAGGTGGAGCTGGTGGGTCTTGTCCCTGTGTGTTGAGAATATATTGCATTAGAATGTGAATCTGAATGTTGGAAAAGAGAAAAGGGTTTTCCACTTAACAATTCTTCATACCTCTTTACAAATTCTTTTAATTTCAGGGAATAAAATAGGTTGCAGGTAGTGACAACCAACTGAGTCACCCAGCAGTCTTTCATGGCTAAGGCAGGATTAGAATTTGGGGTCTTGAACGCATGGTTTAAGTATAGGCCTATCCATACATATGGGAGGCAAGAGGAGGAATATACAGGGTGATAGGTGATGATGAGAAATTGTGAACGTAAAACAAGCAATGGGGGGGGGGGGGGGTCTTTGGAATAAATGCACGAGAAAGAGCAGGATAAAAAAACAATTGAAAATAGAGAAAAGGAAAAGGAAAAGAGCCGGGGTGGCGCAGCAGGTAGAGTGCTGTACTGCAGGCCACTGAAGCTGACTGTAGATCTGAAGGTCAGCAGTTCAAATCTCATCACCGGCTCAAGGTTGACTCAGCCTTCCATCCTTCCGAGGTGGGTAAAATGAGGACCCGGATTGTGGGGGCAATATGCTGAGTGTGTTAAAAAGTGCTATTGCTAACATGTTGTAAGCCACCCTGAGTTTAAGGAGAAGGGCAGCATAAAAAATCGAATAAATAAATAAATAAATAAATTACTGTATGAAAAAAGTCATATTTTTCATAGAGGGTGTTGTGGTTAGCTCTGGCCCTGCTCCTGCCCCAAGGACTGTGGAGGTGGGGGAGACATCCATATGCTGCAGGCCTGTTTTGCCCCCGGTGGCATCTGCTGATGAAGGCTCCTCTGACCAAGAAGACATGAGTGACAGGGAGGAGGAGAGTGTGGCAGACAGCTCAGAAGGAGATCAATTATCTAGCTCCTCCTTGGATTCAGAACAAGAGTTAATGATACAGCCACGCATGGGGAGAGCGATGCATAGGCAACAACAACTGAGAGATTATTATCAAAGAAAATGAGGCCACCTGTGGTTGGGTGGGGTTGTGGTAATTAGTGAGGCTGCTATAAACAGCAGCCTGTGGGTTTGGCCATTGTGGAGGATTATCTGATCGTTGTGTTTCGTGACTGCTTTACTGACTTTGACTTTTTGTGTGCTGATTTTTCCCCGCTTTGAAACTAAAGCAGAGCAAAGTGTGTTTCACTTTGTGAAAGAAGAAGGACTGTGAATTGCCTCACAGCTGCAAGCAAAGTATCACAGAACTGATAAGGGACTTGTACACATTACCAGTTTGTTTGGAGACCAGTGCTTTTTGCTATACCAAAAGAGGGCTTGGTTTAAGTGAATTTTCATTATAAAGAACATTGTTTTGAATTTTCAAACGTGTGTGTGTCTGAAATTTGTACCTGTGAATTTTTGGGAGGATTCTACCAGGGAGCCCGACAGAACAGAGTATAAGATGTATCTTTCCCCCACCTAAAAGAGGCTGAAAATTTGGGTAGGTCTTATACTTTGAATGTAGCTTTTAGAGTTTTTTTTTTCAGTCCTAAAGAGGCGTTAACGATGTTCCCGGCATTTACCAGTTTGCAGGGGGTTTTTCATTGTTACTCTCTCCAAAGTTTTTTACAGCCATAATTCTTTGCAAATTTTTTTTCATTGCTACTGACTCAGAATAAGGGATTTTTTTTAACCAGGGGATAAAATAATGTACCAAAGTTGACCAGACTAAGGACACTAGTTAGATGAATACCTGGTAGGCAGATCCCCCCCCCCCAAAAAAAACCCCTAGGGTGCGTCTTATACTCCAAAATATATGGTAGGTAGAATTATCTCCCAGTGAGTGAGTAGAACAGGGATGTCCAACCCTGGGAACTTTTAAGATGTGTGAATAGCAAGCCACAGAATTCCCCAGCCAACCATGCTGCCTGCGGAATTCTGGGAGTTGGAAATTCACAAATTTTTAAAATTGCCAAAGTTGGACTAGAAAGCCAACAAAATAAAAATGGAGGCTCCCTGGAACAAAAGGGAAAGAATCTTATAGGAGTGTCAAAGGAGTACGTGGAATTAACACTAACGGGAAGTATGAAAAGAAAGTGCTTGCTAAACCTATGAAGCAAGAGCTGATGTTGTGCGATGTGTGTGGAATGATTGCAACCAAAAGGAGGTGAGCGCAGGCAGAGAATAAGCAGCAAATAATACAGTCCAGGAGAACAAGGAAGCATCGAAAGGGAAATGATGAAGGGAAAATAATTAGCTTTGGTGCAGAGTTTCCTGCCTAAGCAGGGGGTTGAACTAGAAGACCTCCAAGGTCCCACCCAACTCTGTTGTTATTATTTAAGAACTGTTTAGATTGGGGAGGGAAAACCCCCCAAGGAAATTCACGTAGCTAGCAAGGAGCTCTCAAGAGAATGAAATGGAATGCTACTTAGAATCCTAGCCTAATCTGTTATGTTAACCACATTATCACAGACAGGCTGAAAGGATTATTCAAACACTTCTCTGTTTTCTTGAAAATCCCACAAAATTCTCCAAATAAGTCTAACTTGAATGATTTTGCTAAGCAGTAATGCAATATTACGACATCCTGGAAAAGAAGTCTTCCAAGTACAGTGGTACCTTGGTTCTCGACCACAATTCGTTCCAGAAGTGTGGTCGAGAACCGATTTGGTCGAGTACCAAATTAATTTATCCCATGGAAAATAATGGAAATGGGTTTAATTGGTTTCCAGGCCCTATTTCCTTTATTTCCTATGGGATAAAGATCTGAGGTCTAAGCACTCCAAGCTGTAGGAAGGGTGGGGGCAGCTGCAATACCGGGAGTTTCGGGGGGGGGGGGGCTCCTTTCCTCAGTGGTTCGTCTTCTTCCCTTTAAGCAGCTACACCAACTTTCTCCTTCCCGGCGACGGCGGCAGCGGCTTTCCTTCGAGCAGCAGCAGCGCCGGGAACGTCACATGAGAAAGGGAAGCCGCTGACGTTCCCGGCGCTGCTGCTGCTCGAAGGAAAGCCGCCGCCACCGTCGGGAAGGAGAAAGTTGGTGTAGCTGCTTAAAGGGAACAAGACGAACCACTGAGGAAAGGAGCCCTCCCGAATCTGCCGGTATTGCAGCCGCCCCCCCCCCCCTTCCTACAGCTTGGAGCGCTTAAGACTAGAGACTGGGAGGCTGTTTAGTGGACGGCCAGGATGGGTGTGTCGGATTCCGACTCCCATTCCGTCTCACCCCGTCCCCTCAGATCTTGTAGCATTTCGGATAATAAACAAAATTTTCTGTGGCTGTTCGGTATCCGAATTTTTGTTCAGATACCGAAGCAAATTTTTGCCGAAAATTTTGTTCGGTATCCGAAATGTACGAGAACCAAAGCATTTGAGTACCGAGGTACCACTGTACTGGGTCCCCCCCCCCAAAAAATAAGCCCTCCTCTGAAAATATTACAGTCCCCCACCATTTCCTCTGGTTAGAGTTAGGGAGACAGATCTGATAGGACAGCAAGAGGAGCCCCCTTCTTGCTCCACACCCCCAAAATAATAAGACTTCCCTCAAAATAAGACCAAGCGCTTATTTCAGGGTTCAAAAAAATATAAGACAGGGTCTTATTTTCGGGGGAAATGCAATAGTCCTCGACTGACAAAAACCGAGGCTAAAGTTTTTGTTGTTAAAGGGAGACATTTGTTCAAGTGAATTTTGCCCCCTTTTACGATGCTTCTTGCCACTGTCGCTAAGCGAATCACTGCAGTTGATAAATTAGTAACCCGGGCATTACGTGGATGTGGCTTCCAGATGGGTCGCAAAAGGAAATTGTGTCACCCTGGGATGCTGCAATGGTCGTAAGTATGAATCTATTGCCAAACATCTGAATTTTGATCATGGGGATGCAGCAATGGCCGTAATTGTGAAAAACGGTCATAAGTCATTTGTAAGTCAACTGTTGCAAGTCGAGGAGTACCGTATTTTTCAGAGTCTAAGACGCACCTCTCCCCCACAAAAGAGGATGAAAGTGTCGGTGCATCTTATACACCAAATACAGCCATTTTTGGCCTCCTGCTGCCCCCCCATCCCAGTTTTGGCCTCCTGGACCTCCCCATCCCATTTTTGCAAAAAAGAAAATGGGCCTCTTTTTTTGCAAAAAATGGGTAGAATGTTTGGGGGGGCCTGCAGTGTTCCTGCGGGCTGGGAGAAAGCAAAAACACCTGTTTTTGCAAAAAAACAAAAAAAGGTGAAAAACGTGCCACTTTTTGCAAAAATGGAGGCGTTTTTGTCTTTCCCCCCAGCCCCCCAGGAGCTCTCTGCAGGCCTCCCAAACCCTTTGCCCATCCCGTTTTTGCAAAAAATGGGTGAAAAACATGCACATTTTTGCAAAAAAATGGGGTGCACAGAGGATTTGAAGGTTTACAGAGTACTTCTGGGGACCAGGGGAGGACAAAAACTGTTTTTTATTAATTCCCTCTTTGAAATCTTGGTGCCTTTTATACACCGGTGTGTCTTATAGTCCAAAAAATACGATACCTGTATTGAACCAGTGTAGTACAAGCTAACTCAGGATGAGCGGATTATAAGGTTTTTTCCCCTTGTATTGTACCTTTCCTTCCCATTCTGTATTACCCAACCAAAGAAAATAAACACATCGGGATACAGACTCACGTTATGTGGGCTCGACGGCTTTCCAGAACCAATTGATCTCCGTAAGCTGATGGGTCTCATCAAGAACAAGACCAGTGCTACAACCAGCCAGCCCACCATTATCATGGTGACACTCATGTCATTCTCAGCGGATGGATTTGGTCCTGGCACTAGAGAAAGGACAACACAAAGGAAAAGAGAGGGCTGGATTAGCTTCAGACACGTCAACGAATTATCCGTAGGGAAACTTCGTTTGGGGCAGAGCAGAATTGTGAATTGGACAAGAGTATTTTAAAAAAATAATTGTTTAATTTTTTTTCTCCACCATAAAACCATAACTAGAAACATAAAAAACTGACGGCAGAAAAAGACCTCCTGGTCCATCTAGTCTGCCCTTATACCATTTCCTGTATTTTATCTTAGGATGGATCTATGTTTATCCCGGGCATGTTTAAAATTCAGTTATTATGAATTTGCCAACCACGTCTGCTGGAAGTTTGTTCCAAGCATCTACTACCCTTTCAGTCAAATAATATTTTCTCATGTTGCTTCTGATCTTTCCCCCAACCTAACCTCAGATTGTGCACCCTTGTTCTTGGGTTCCCTTTCCTATTAAAAACCCTTCCGTCCTGAACCTTATTTAACCCTTTAACATATTTAAATGTTTCGATCATGTCCCCTCTTTCCCTTCTGTCCTCCGGACCAGTGTTTCCCAACCGTGGCAACTTGAAGAGATCTGGACTTCAACTCCCAGAATTCCCCAGCCAGCAAATGCTGGCTGGGGAATTCTGGAAGTTAAAGTCCAGATCTCTTCAGGTTGCCAAGGTTGGGAAACACTGCTCCAGACTATGCAGATTGAGTTCATTAAGTGTTTCCTGATAAGTTTTATGCTTAAGACCTTCCACCATTTTTGTAGCCTGTCTTTGGACCCGTTCAATTTTATGAATAACACTGAGAACAATTCCAATTTGACAACACTGTCAAATTAACTACTAAGACTGTATTACTATTCTTCTCATCTTTCCTAATACCTATCCCCTTTCCTGCTTATGACTATAACCTTGTTACTTGCATATTTACAATTTATATTGTTTCCTAGATTTGATTGCTTATTAGTATCCTATGACTATCACTAAGTGTTGTATCTTACCATTCTTGATGAATATATTTTATTTTTTCTTTATGTACACTGAGAGCATATACACCAGACAAATTTCTTTTGTGTCCAATCACACTTGGCCAATAAAGAATTCTATTCTATTCAAAAGAAAAAGGAATTTAATTCTGGGTGAGTGTGGTAAAGATTTCACTATAAGTGAATTTTTTATTTTTTTTTGCTGAGATAGATTTAATTTTTCACACAACTAAGTTACGAAAGTCAGTGTTTGGTTTCTCTGACAGCCAACCACACAAATGACACACATACAGACAAATTTGGAGTGTAACCTTAGCAATGCGTTTAATGTCAGGACAGATATTACGTCCAACATTCCAGCTGGCCTTAATAACAGTCTGGCTCTACAGCCTCCTGGTTGAGAAATTCTAGGCGTTGGAAGTCCACCCAACTCAAAGTTGCCAAGGTTGAAAAAAACTGCTCTAAAGAATTGAAAGGGAAGTGACATAACCATTTTGAGACTTCCATCTGGCATTAATTTATGGCTTCTCCTAAGACGTCTTTCTCTGCTATTATTTATTCTCCTGTTACAAGAATGAGCAAAAGAAGTTCATCCCAACATGTTTTGGTCTTTGATCTCAAATTATCCCGAGTAGAAGTCAATCTTGCCAGCTCCCCATAAATCTGGTTTTTGTTCAGCTATCAAAAATTCCACAAGTCCTTTGCACATCAACATGTCTTCCCAGTATACTCTTTTGTGACATAGGGGAAGGTTTGGTAGGGAAGGTTTGCCTATTTGCCAATGACTCTAAAGTGTGCAATAGGGTTGATATTCCTGGAGGCGTCTGTAATATGGTAAATGATTTAGCTTTACTAGATAAATGGTCAAAGCAATGGAAACTGCAGTTTAATGTTTCCAAATGTAAAATAATGCACTTGGGGAAAAGGAATCCTCAATCTGAGTATTGTATTGGCAGTTCTGTGTTAGCAAATACTTCAGAAGAAAAGGATTTAGGGGTAGTGATTTCTGACAGTCTCAAAATGGGTGAACAGTGCAGTCAGGCGGTAGGGAAAGCAAGTAGGATGCTTGGCTGCATAGCTAGAGGTATAACAAGCAGGAAGAGGGAGATTATGATCCCGCTATATAGAGTGCTGGTGAGACCACATTTGGAATACTGTGTTCAGTTCTGGAGACCTCACCTACAAAAAGATATTGACAGAATTGAACGGGTCCAAAGACGAGCTACAAGAATGGTGGAAGGTCTTAAGCATAAAACGTATCAGGAAAGACTTAATGAACTCAATCTGTATAGTCTGGAGGACAGAAGGAAAAGGGGGAACATGATCGAAACATTTAAATATATTAAAGGGTTAAATAAGGTCCAGGAGGGAAGTGTTTTTAATAGGAAAGTGAACACAAGAACAAGGGGACACAATCTGAAGTTAGTTGGGGGAAAAGCAACATGAGAAAATATTATTTTACTGAAAGAGTAGTAGATCCTTGGAACAAACTTCCAGCAGACGTGGTAGATAAATCCACAGTAACTGAATTTAAACATGCCTGGGATAAACATATATCCATCCTAAGATAAAATACAGAAAATAGTATAAGGGCAGACTAGATGGACCACGAGGTCTTTTTCTGCCGTCAGACTTCTATGTTTCTATGTTCTATGTTTTAACTGTGGATATTCCTGAGCGGAGATCTTAAAACCTGGCAACTTTAGGGCTTGGGAATGTAAATTTTTCCAGAATTCTGGGAATTGAAATCTACCTTAAAGTTGCCTAGTTTGCGGACCCCTTTTTAAAAGCGTTCAACGCTTCCTTCTGAATGCAAAAAGTCAACCGCAGACCACATAGCTAATTGCATATTCCAAAGCAGACATATCCTGCATGACAGCTTTCTTAATGAAAAGACGATTTGTCAAAAGTATGAATGAGGCTTTCAGCTTTATTGAGCACAGGTATTAGTTAGTGGCATACTTCATGGGAGAAAAAAATAAAGAAAATCATAGCAGGAAATAACAGTATTTCAACAGAAGCTTATTTTTCTCCCAGCTCTTAAATATGCAAAACACCATGTGAAGAAATAGCAATGTACGTATATGTCAGGAAAAATTATCATTACCGTTTATACATCTGTAGTACATTGTTCATATTTGGGATATGTCTGAACTTACAGGAGGAGGATGCATTAGATTATGGAACTAAAAAAATATATAAGATATCTGGGTAACTTTGACTACTGCAATGCTCTCTACATGGGGGCTACCTTTGAAGAGTGTTCGGAAACTTCAAATCGTGCAGAATGCAGCTGCCCGAGCGGTCATGGGTCTTCCTAGATATACCCATGTCTCTTCAACACTCGTCGGACTGCACTGGTTGCTGATTGGTTTCCGGACACAATTCAAAGTGTTGGTAATGACCTACAAAGCCCTACATGGCATCGGACCAGATTACTTATGGGACCGCCTTCTGCCGCATAAATCCCAGCGGCCAGTTAGGTCCCATAAAGTTGGCCTTCTCCAGGTCCCGTCAACCAATGTCGTTAAGCGGGTCCTAGGGGAAGAGCCTTCTCTGTTGGGGGCCTGGCCCTCTGGAATCAGCTCCCCCCAGAGTTTCGTACTGCCCCCACCCTCCTTGCCTCCTGCAAGAATCTTAAGACTCACCTATGTCGCCAGGCCTGGGGCAATTAGATCTTGTCCCCCTGACCAATAAATGTGATGTATGGTGTGATTGGATTGTCTGATTGAGTAATATATAGGAGTTTTAGCTGTAGTTTTTTAATGTATTAGATTTGTTTTGTACACTTTGTTTCTATATTTATTCTGTGAGCTGCCCCGAGTTTTTGGAGAAGGGCAGTATACAAATCTAAATAATAATAATAATAATAATAATAATAATAATAATAATAATAATAATAATAATAATAATATGTATTTATTTATTTATTTATTTATTTATTCATTTATTCATTCATTCATTCATTAGATTTGTATGCCGCCCCTCTCCGTAGACTCGGGGCGGCTAAAAACAATAATAAGACAATATAAATAAATCTAATATTTAAAAAACCCTAATTTAAGAAACCAATCATACATACAGACATACCAAGCATACATTTTATAAGCCTAGGGGGAAGGAAATATCTCAATTCCCCCATGCCTGACGATAGAGGTGGGTTTTAAGGAGCTTGCGAAAGGCAAGGAGGGTGGGGGCAACTCTGATCCCTGGGAGGAGTTGGTTCCAGAGGGTCGGATAATAATAATAGTAATAGTAATAATAGTAATAATAACTACTTTCCTATCAAATTTTATTTAAAGGGCTTAAATATTGCATCACATGCATCTAATACATCTGTTTTCTTTAGCTGTCCGACTCTTTATTCTTGCATTCTTTATACTCCCTGGGATGATAAAGAATTTCCAATTTTATTTGAGTGGCATGAACAATTCAAGAGTTGCTAACAACTTTTACTATGCTTTTCTCACAATTACTACTTTGGACTGTCTGAAAGCAAAAATTTCTTACACACACACACAGAGTGGTGGGAGGGGGAGGGGGAGAATGAGACACAGACAGCCAGGCAGACCTGAATGTGTTTTAACTTCTGTGGCAGGATGACTCACTTTCAAACTTGACTCATTTATTTGTAATAGCAGAACAGACCATATACTGACTTCAGCTGAATCACAATTCATTTCGTTCCTCCCCAAATGTTTAAACAGCCATTAGGGAGGCAAAGCAATGACAGAAGGATGAGTCAGAAGCAAACAAACTATTTGTGCTGTAATATATTAATACATTATATGATAACCTACATACTTGATGATGATTTATCACAATTGGAACGATGTGCATCCAAATTATCACTTTATGAAAATTTACTCTGGCAACTACTATATCACCACCGATTATAATTATAGCACAATCTCCAACTCCATAATTTTCTATTAAAAAAATCATAATTGATTATTCTAGTTTACAATAGCAACTGGTAAAGGTTGTGTTACCTTGGAACCAAGCAAGAAACAAATCCAGTTTCAAATCTTTGCTTAATATAACATATTAAGCAGTGTATTCCCTGTCTCCCCAGTTCAGATTACCATATTTTTCAGAGTATATAATGTGCCCTTTCCCCCAAAAAAAGAGGGTGGAAATATCAGTGCATCTAATACACCGAATACCGCAATTTTTGGTCTCCTAAAAATTCCCCCGCATCCCATTTTTGTGAAATTGGCCCATTTTTTGCAAAAATTAGATGGGCAGAGGGTCTGGGAATCCCGCAGAGAGCTCCTAGGGACAGAGGGAAGGCAGAAACATGCACAATTTTGTAAAAAAAAAAAAGAAACCTAAAAAAAGCAAAACCCAGGCAGAAAACAGGCCGTTTTTCACAAAATCTGGGGCATTTTTGCTTTTCCCCAGCTGCCAGGAAATCTCTGCAGGCTTCCCAGACCCTCTGCCTACCCCATTTTTTTTTTTACAAAATACGGGGCCATTTTTGCAAAAAAACGGGGCGCGCAGAGGGCTTGGGAGGCCGAGGAGGATAAAAACTTTTTTCCTTACTTACCTCTTTAAAATCCTGGTGCATCTTATACCCCGGTGCGTTTTATAGTCCGAAAAATACGGCAATCATAACTATGTCAGTCTTAATCGAAATAGAGACAAGATAGAAGGCAGCATGTGCAGATAAAAGACTTAACACATTTTGGCTTATCTACACTGGCTTGTGTAACATTACATTGATACCTCGTCTTACAAACGCCTCGTCATACAAACTTTTCGAGATACAAACCCGGGGTTTCAGATTTTTTTGCCTCTTCTTACAAACTATTTTCACCTTACAAACCCACTGCCACCGCTGGGATGCACCACCTCCGGACTCCAGTTGCCAGCAAAGCACCTGTTTTTGCGCTGCTGGGATTCCCCTGAGGCTCCCCTCTATGGGAAACACCACCTCTGGACTTCCGTGTTTTTGTGATGCTGCAGGGGAATCCCAGCAGTGCAAAAACGGGCGCTCCGTTGGCAACGGAAGTCCAGAGGTGGGGTTTCCCAGCGAGGGGAGCCTCAGTGAAATTGTAGCATCGCAAAAATACAGAGGTCCGGAAGTGGGGTGTCGAGGAGTTTGGTGGTTTTGCGATGCTGCAATTTCACTGATGCTCCCTTCACTGGGAAACCCCACCTCCGGACTTCCGTTGCCAGTGAAGTGCTCATTTTTGTGCTGCTGGGATTCCCCTGCTGGGATTTCTCTGCAGCATCACAAAAACACGGAAGTCCAGAGGTGGGGTTTCCTATGGAGGGGAACCTCAGGGGAATCCCAGCAGCACAAAAATGGGCACTTCGGCTGGCAAAAGGGGTGAATTTTGGGCTTGCACGCATTAATCGCTTTTCCATTAATTCCTATGGGAAACATTGTTTCGTCTTACAAACATTTCACCGTAAGAACCTCATCCCGGAACCAATTAAGTTTGTAAGACAAGGTATCACTGCATTTGTTTTTCAATCACCATCTTTCGCATTGTAACTACCTATTCCCAGTAACTATTCTTGCCTTCCAATTACTTACATTCCTGAAGACATTCGGTATCCGTGCAGTAGGACTGAGACTGCCGTAACTGAAATGAAGACAATGACACAAGTTCAATTACATTTCAATTTACAGCTCGTTGGACAATTTCCAAACATTAAAATACACGCAAGAAATCAAATGTCATTGGCAAGAAATCAATTTCTGCCATCCATTGTGATAGTCTTTAAAACACTGCCGATGCATCTGATTCCCTAAGCTCCTACAAACTGTGGCCGCTCGCAGAAAAGTAGATATTCATCAGATTTTCTCGCCATTCATAAGCAGAGCCAGTGGCAATTTTCAGAGAAATCTGACATTGGCCAATAAAACAAGAGAGACTACATAAATTGCCCTCTGTAACTATGCACGTTTATTGCTGTTCTGGTTCAGGCTAGTCCAGATAATAATTGAAATAAATTGCTTCCCAGGCGCTTAATTTCAAACAGTAACACTTCTATTTATTTCCTCTACTTCTTAGTACAATCAGCTTCTGTGACGCAGCAAAAATTACTTTCGTTTTTCCCCTTGATAAGTTAGGCAGTTTATCTAAATAATTACTTCACTGGAAGGAGTCACTCTGAAATTTATGGGCTAATCAGTGCTAGATAAACAAGTAATAAAACAGGTCATAAATCATAGGAGCTTCAATGAAAGTATCTATCTTGGTTGGTCAACATTGACGTAAGCAGAAACTGCTTTCGTCCAATCCCGGATGTGAGGCAATTAATTAATTAATTTCTGGCAGTCTAAAATGCATCTCAAAACCTCCTCCCACTCATCTCTTCTGATCTTTTTTGCTGCCTTCTGATCTTTGGATTAATCCATCTCCAGTCCTGACAGCTATTATTTGAATCATCTGTCTGCATACGTTCAGATGACCCCATTTCCTCTATTTCAACTTCTTCCTCACTAAAATTCTCTTCTGCTTCTAAATCAGGTAAATTGACAGGTTCTAATTCATCCTCTTCCTCACCCCCATCCGAGCATTCCAAAGGCTAAGAGGGAGTACACACAACAATTATCTACACTGCTCAAAAAAATAAAGGGAACACTTAAACAACACAATATAACTCCAAGTCAATCAAACTTCTGTGAAATCAAACTGTCCACTTAGGAAGCAACACTGATTGACAATCAATTTCACCCGCTGTTGTGCACATTCACCTTTGTACAGAACAAAGTATTCAATGAGAATATTTCATTCATTCAGACCTAGGATGTATTACTTGAGTGTTCCCTTTATTTTTTTGAGCAGTATATAAACTTTAGGAGCCACTGATAATATAATATAATTATATGTATTTCCCAAAACTCTTCACACTAATTCCGTCCTAGGGCAAAATAGGAGCTACACATGTAGAATAACCATTTCTTGGGGCCTGGCTCCTTAATCCAGCACTGCTTTATTCAGCCTTTAGCCAGACAGCTGGTCCTCAACTTACAACCATTTTGTTTAGTGAACCAATGGCGGCGATTATGCACAGTTCGGAAAAGGGATAAATCGCAGCACTGACTCGTTCTTCCCACTCGTTCCTTCTCGGGCTCATACAGAGAGCAAACATGAGAAGGAGGCAACAAGAAGGCGAGAGAAAAAAATTTTAAGAAAAAAAATAGTGATACGTAGCGCTGCAAAAAGATATTATTAGTCGTATAGATTATTTGTTGGGTTAGGTTATGCATGTTGATGTTATGTGGAGTTTTATGTGTACATTTTGTATATATTTTGTATGTATATGTTATTTTTAAAATTACTCAATAAAAATTATTTTTAAAAAAAGAAATATATTTTGCTAAGCAGAGAGAGCACTTCTTCATAATAATAATAATAATAATAATAATAATAATAATAATAATAATAATAATAATAATACAACAACTTTGGCATAAACCAGTAGATAGTCCCAGTAGTAATCAACACATTGGGTGCTGTGCCAAAAGACCCCAGCAGGCATTTGAAAACAATACACATTGACAAAACCACAATCTGTCCGTTGCAAAAGGCCACCTTACTTGGATCTGCTCGCAACATATGAAAATACATCACAATCCTAGACGCTTGGGAAGTGTTCGACTTGTGATATTATGATACAAAATCCAGCATATCAATCTAATTTGCTGTGTATTGCTGGTTTTTGTGAAAATGATGATGTGGAGAAAAAGAAAGTATGGATCATCGACATTGCAATCCCAGAAGACAGAATTGAGGAGAAGCAGCTAGAGAAATTAGTGAAATACAAAGATCTGAAAATCGAGCTGCAACAACTCTGGCATAAGCTGGTGCAGTGTTTCTCAACCTTGGCCGCTTACAGATGTGTGGACTTCAACTCCCAGAATTCCTCAGCCAGCTGGCTGAGGAATTCTGGGAGTTGAAGTCCACACATCTATAAGCGGCCAAGGTTGAGAAAAACTGAGCCAGTGAAAGTGGTTCCAGTGGTCCTTGGCACACTGGGCGCAGTGCCAAAGCATCTCAGCGGACTTTTGAAAACTATTGGAATTGACAAATTCTCCGTCTGTCAATTACAACAAGCCGCATAATTCACATAAATAATTCGCCGCTACATCACGCAGTCCTGGGTACTTGGGAAGCATCCGACTGGTGATGAAATACGAAATCCAGCATAGTGATCTCGTTTGCTGTGTTGTACTGACAATAATAATAATAATAATTACACCAATGAATTCTCTATTGTTAAAAGAAACAAGAAAAGAAGAAAACCCTGTATGGATGTGCTTGTGATGTCCCTAGCAATGGAGCCTGGATTTTTTTTTTAATTGCTTCTAATGAGTCCATTAACAGATTGTACCTTGCTCCCTTTGGTGTGTTTGTGTGCTTTGTTTTTGAACAAAAGGGAGCAATATTAACATAAATTTAAGCTGATGGAAAGCCATATGGCTGCATTAGCAAATTCTCTGGAGAGCTCCTTTCATTTATTACATTCTGGTTCTTAATACCAACATCATCATGCAGAATCCCAATTCTGCTCTTATGAATTGACAAGCGGAAATTAAATCAAAGCAAGACACGCACTTGCGTTGCGTAGCGATTATATTAAGATTGGAGATGCTGGGCTCCATCTTCTGAAAGAAGCAGAACCATCCATTGGAAAGCTCCTCAGTAAACTTTCTGAAGAGACCGGAGTATAAGACGCACTTTAGTTTTTGGAGAGGAAAATAGGGGGTAAAAATCTGTCTACCGGGTGTACATCTGGCTAGCGTCCTCAATCTGGCCAATTTCAGAAGATTATTTTATTTATTTTTTTATTTATTATTTATTAGTTGGACTTGTATGCCGCCCCTCTCCGAAGACTCGGGGCGGCTAATCCTGAGTTAGGGATGAAAAAAAACCTTATTTGGAGCAATTAGCAATGGAAACAAGCCTGCAAAGATCATTAGCACCTTGTTAGGCTGGAAAGAAAAAGCTACATTCGGATATAAGATGCACCCAAATTTTCAGCCTCTTTAGGAGGAAATATATCTTGTATTCTGAAAAATACAATATTTGCTTGCAGTCTTATGTGCAGATTTCCCAAGAATTCTGAAGTTTAGGAAAGGAAAGGTTGAAAACAGATTAGCATTAGGGTAAGGGTTTCCTTTTTTTTCCCTTTTAAGGACTATACAATCTCTTGCTTTGGGATGGGGACAGATAGGAACTGAGCATTTTACTGGGGGCGTTCACAGCGGATAATCAACACTTTGTACCCAGAGAGAGAAATATCTACCGCTACCTAGGATAGAACTCACGGCCTACTGATTGTGACGAGAGAACTCCACCTTCAGGCTACCATGTCGATCCATCCTTAAGGTAAGGAGCATCACCTTTAAAAATACGGTAGGTTGCAAAGTTGAAATAACACACAGAGAAGCAAGATTTGAGCTCATGGGCTCCCCCTTCTGGACTCGGTTATCCTCAAGGCAAATAAAGTGGTACCTCTACCTAAGAACGCCTCTACTTATGAACTTTTCTAGATAAGAACCGGGTGTTCAAGATTTTTTGCCTCTTCTCAAGAACCATTTTTGACTTTCAAACCCGAGCCTCCGAATCTGTAACCGGAAAAGGCAGGGAGAAGCCTGTGTGGGGCCTCTCTAGGAATCTACTGGGAGGAAACAGGGCCGGAAAAGGCGGGGAGAAGCCACCATGGGGCCTCTCTAGGAATGTCCTGGGAGGAAACAGGGCCGGAAGAGGCATGGAGAAGCCGCCGTGGGGCCTCTCTAGGAATCTCCTGGCTGTGGTTTCCCCACTTGCACGCATTATTTGCTTTAACATTGATTCCTACAGGAAAAAATGCTTTTTCTTACAAACTTTTCTACTTAAGAACTTGGTCACGGAACGAATTAACGGAGGCTTCTCCCCCCTTTTCCAGCCCTGTTTCCTCCCAGGAGATTCCTAGAGAGGCCCCACAGAGACTACCACTGTACAGGTAAGCCTCAACTTACAATATTTAATTAGAGACTGGTCAATGTTACAACGGCACTCTAAAAAAGTAACTTATGACCATTAATCACACTTATGACCAGTAGCGGATTGCTACTGGTACAGGTAAGGACGTTGCACCGGTAGCAAAAGTTGAGCTCTGTGCACAGCTTCGCTCCTCCTGCAAGCGTGCGCATGCGTCCTAGTGAGATTTTGTTTCTGCGCATACGCAGAACTAAAAAGAACCCGGAAATTGTGCTCATGCGAGATTCAGCTTCTGCGCATGCAAAAAACCAGAAATGGGCAAAAAAGTAAGTGCCCGTTCGCCACTACCCACCGCCGTTTGCCCCCCACCCACCCGCTTGCCACCGTTCGCCTCGCTCGCCTCTCGCTCTTAGGGGCGAACGGCAGCAGCGTGGGCAGTGGGGGGAGCTGGCGCAAGAGGTGAGCCAGGGACGAACGGCGGGGGAAGGCAGTACTCGCAGCGGGGCCAGGCAGAGCAGGCGTAGGTCTGGGGAAGCGCCGGTGGCGCATGCACACCCAGCATTGCCACCGGAGCTAGGCTACGTGCTACATGGCCACCACCGGAACCGCGTTCCCCACCACTGTGTGTGACTTATGGGAGCCTATTTCTATCTTCTGGTGGTTTTTTCCCCCCTCTACATGTGGAAAAGGGGCATAAAAATTGAGAAAAACCCTCCCCAAATATACAAGCTACCCCAAAAGAAAAATACATTCCTCACTTTTGCAAACACCAGATATAGATATTGCAGCCACTAGGTTTTCCTTAAATCACACCCGAACCAAAAATACAAAAATAAATATATAAATAAAAATAAAATTATTATGATACCAGGTCTCCTAGAAATGTTTGAAGAACGTTACAGACAATTGTTCCAGGTGTAGGAATGAGACAGATAGAACAAGAAAAGGAGAAAACCCCTTAATCCCTGAAGCATAACTACTACAGTTTATGAGAAAAAAATCTTAGTTTTCAAAAGTCTCACACAAAATTACAGGAACTAGTAAGATCGTTGTAGCAGAACGGCTCAGCTGCAAAAGGCTGGAGAACTTGCATCTGCCCCCGAGTCCCCTTAAAAAGTATTTTTGCACCCCAAGACCTGTTTCCTACTTTAGGAGGTCTGGATAGTGGCTTGGTAATTTCCGGTGCAACCCTCTACTTTCCAGAGGTAGGACAATCAACACAGACTGTGGAAACTTCACGCTAGACTTCAAGCATCTTGCAGTGTGTGCCTCTCCATCCTTCCTCCATACCCTGGGTCCTGGGTTTCCAAACAAGATGCAAAGGTTTCCACAGTCTGTGTTGATTTGGGGAGCCATGTTATCTGCTGGTATTGGTCCACTGTGCTTCATTAAGTCCAGGGTCAACATAGCCGTCTACCGGGAGATTTTGGAGGACTCCATGTTTCCATCCACATACAAGCTTTATGGGGATGGTGACTTCATTTTCCAGCAAGACTTGGCACCTGCCCACACTGCCAAAATCACCAAGACCTAGTTCAATGACCGTGGGATTACTGTCCTTGATTGGAATGCAAACTCGCCTGACCGGAACCCCATAGAGAATCTATGGTGCATTGCCAAAAGAAAGATGAAAGACAAGAGACCGAACAATGCAGACGAGCTGAAGGCTGCTATCGAAGCATCCTGAAGCTGACTTGTAGATCTGAAGGTCAGCGGTTCAAATCTCATCACCGGCTCAAGGTTGACTCAGCCTTCCATCCTTCCGAGGTGGGTAAAATGAGGACCCGGATTGTGGGGGCAATAGCCTAGCTCTGTTTAAAAAAAAAGTGCTATTGCTAACAGGTTGTAAGCCGCCCTGAGTCTAGGGAGAAGGGCGGCATAAAAATTGAATAAATAAATAAAATAAATAAATCCTGGTCTTCCATAACACCTCAGCAGTGACACAGACTGATAGCTTCCACGCCATGCCGCATTAAGGCAGTAACTGCTGCAAAAGAGGCCCAAACCAAGTTCTGAGTACACATGCTTGCTTATACTTTTCAGAGGTCTGATACTGTTCTATGTACAATCCTTGTTTTATTGATCACATGTAATATTGTGATTTTCCGAGATGGTGGATTTGAGGTTTTCCTGAGCTGTACCCCATAATCATCACAATTATGGCAAATCAAAGCTTGAGCTAGCTTGCCTTGCATATTATGAGTCTCTCTCATATATTACGTTTCACCTTTTAAGTGGCATTACAGAAATAAATGAACTTTTGCATGATGGTTGTGGTTGGCTCTGGCCCAGCTCCTGCCCCAGCGAATGGGGAGGTGGATGCAGGGGAAACTTCAACATGTCACAGGCCTGTGTTATTGCCGACAGAATCAGTTCAGAGTTTAGTTTCCTCGGACGAAGAAGAAGGTGGGAGTAACTCGGCAGAGGAGGGCTTGGCACACAGCCCAGGCAGTCAATCACCCTTATCTTCCATTGATTCAGATAATGACATTTTGGACCCACGCAAGCGCAGAATTATGCGTAGAAGAGACCAAGTAAGAACATATTAGAGGAAATCAGGGAGGCCACCAGTGTTTGGGTGGGGCTCCAGTAATTAGGGCTGCTGCTATAAATAGCAGCGTGTGTGTTTGGCCGTTGTGGAAGAATATCTGATCGGAGTTTGTCAGAAATCTTGTGTTGCTGGACTTTGTTGCTTTTTCATGCCTTTGAAATCAAAGCAGAACAACGTGTGTGTGTGTGTGTGTCTCACTTCGTTGGTAGAAGAAGGGGTATGAAGTTTCTTCACAGCTGCTAGCTAAGTACTTAAGGGAAACTGTACAGACTACCCGGTTGTTTTGGGAAGAGTGCTCTTTGCAATACAAAAAGAGTGCTTAGTTTCTTTTGACTTTTGTGATAAAGAACATTGTTTTCAATTTTCAAACGTGTGTGTGTGTGTCTGAAATTTGTACCCTTGAATTTTCGGGAGGCTCCTATCAGAGAGCCCGGCAGAACACATGATATTCTAATTTTTTGACTTTCACCTGTAGAACTAGAGCAGGCGGATGGATGGACGGACATTTATTTATCCGTCTAGCCTTCCATTCCTCTATCCATGCAGGAAGGAAGGCAGATGGCTATTTGCATTTGACTGCATTGGATGGAAAATCTAAGAGTGGGTAGGCTGCCCTAATTCATGCAGATTGGATCTGAAAGCTCTTCAAAGCAGAAGAAGACATTAGTCCCCCCCCCCCCAATTATCCTTACCAGGTTGATCAACCTTCTCATGGCATGCTCTTGCGCGCAAATACACTCACAGGGGTCAAAGCCGCCTTCTGCCATGTTATGGATGGGCCTGGAGCGTTAAAGGACCCTAGGAAGAAACAAAAAAAATTGCTGGCGTTAGTTATTTATTCAATTTGCTTTACAGTTATTTTTATTGGTTCATTGATGGATATTCCACCTTTATTGTTTTCACAAATAATTCATAATATCCAACACACCTTCCTCCTCCTATTTTCCCTATAACCACCACCACCACCCTCTTGTAAGGTTAGGGCACTGAAAGAGAATGACTGGCCCAAGGTCACCCAGCTATGGTGGGACTAGAACTCACCGTCTCTGGGTGATTAGCCCAAAGTTACCCAACTCATTTTCATGTATAAGGCAGGACTAGAACTCACCAACTTATTATTATTATTATTATTATTATTATTATTATTATTATTATTATTATGTCAATACAACACAGCAAACGAGATCACTATGCTGGATTTCGTATTTCATCACCAGTCGGGCGCTTCCCAAGCACCTAGGACTGCATGATGTAGATTTTGTTAATTCCAATGGTTTTCAAATGTGCAACAAGGATTCGTGACACTACAATATGTGCCTTCAAATGAACAGATCGCTGATGTGCTGTCCGCTGAGATCCTTTGGCACTGCGCCCAGTGTGCCAAGTACCACTGGGACCACTTTCACTGGCTTATTATTATTATTATTATTATTATTATTAATAATAATGATAATAATAATTAGATTTGTATGCCGCCCGTCTCCGAGGACTCGGAGCGGCACCAACTCCTGGTGATTAGCCCAAAGTTACCCAGCTGGCTTTCATAGCTAAGGCAGACTAGAACCAGTGATTGCTCCTATGGGTACGGTCAGGTACGCAGAATTGTTAGAAAAATTTTGAATTTTTTTTTCTTTTTTCCCCTTCTGGGCTCTGGGTTTTTCCTATAGCAATCTATGAGGTTAAATGTGTATAAGCTGTGTGTGTGTGTGTATATAAACATACAATTTATATAGTAGATAATGTATATTTTTGTGTGCCTGTGTGTAATACGTATGTACACATATGGCATATATATATAGCATTAAATAGTATATTTTGGATGTTCAATAATAGTAAATAGATAGGGAAATTGTACCTCTTTGAACCCAAACCCTTGACATGAGTGACAGCAAGTTGGCCACATGACCTTTAAATCACCCCTGGTCACCTGATCATCAAGCCACTCCCACCTGGTCCTATGGCTGGCAAGCCACACCCACAAAATAAGCCACGCCCAGTGGAAGCCACTGATGGAACCAGGTCAAGGTCTTTCAGAAAAGGAAGGAGGGGTCAACCTGACTTCCGAAGGAATGATCTTCCAAAGGGAGGGTGTGGGTTGATTATCAATAACTGCTAAGAATATTGGAATGCCTGTCTGGGTGATATTGGCCAATCATCTTACTTATTTATTTAACTTAATGAAAAGATTATTTACTCAGCTTCTGTTTATCTAAGTTTTACCTTTGTCTAAGGTAAAAGTTAATTAGAGACACTTCTGTTTAGTTAACAATCACACCTTGATATGATTTGTCTGTATCCTATGTGCCATATATTAACCATTTATCCATTGTAACTAAATCAGTAAAAGTTAATCTTTTATACTTGTAAGCACACGAAATTTGTTATAAAAAATAGACGCAAGTCCGAGAAAGGCAGAGAGTTGCTCAGCTCAGAGAGATTTTTTCCTAACTCGGACAAGCTTTGCTCAAGAAACCATGATTCCTCCAGGAGGGAGTTTTTGCAGAGAAGGCCAGGATGCAAAGAAATAAAACACAAATATAAATAAAAATTACAGGCTAATCTTGTAATCTATAGTTTTTCCATGGATGTTTCCTAAAGAATATAGCCAACGTTTAATTTTGCACCTGTATCAGAGGCTCCAAAAAGATATCAGAACAAGTACATGTAAACCACCTTTATAAAAATTAGAAAAGAACAAGAACAAGAAACAAGGAGGAGTACCTACCGAAAATACAATTATAAAAAAGATTCTAGATTGTGCAGAGCTAGATAAATTGACCATTGAATTGAAGGAAAAAGATGACTTGGAATATTATAAAACATGGAATTTGTTGTACGAATGGCTTGAAAGAAGGAAATAATATGTTAAATGTTAGCACTATTATTAATACTATGATAGTAAGGGCAAATGAACATAATACCGTATTATATCAATATTTAGAAATAAATATACTATTTTAGATGCTATAATTAAGTTCTTTAGAATAGAATAGAATTCTTTATTGGCCAAGTGTGATTGGACACCCAAGGAATTTGTCTTGGTGCATATGCTCTCAGTGAACATAAAAGAAAAAGATACATTTGTCAAGAATCATGTGGTACAACACTTAATGATTGTCACAGGGGTCAAATAAGCAATGAGGAAACAATATTAATAAAAATCTTAGGATACAAGCAACAAGTTTACAGTCATACAGTCCTAAGTGGGAGGAAAAGGATGATAGGAAAGATGAGGAAAAAACTAGTAGAAATAGAAGTGCAGACTTAGTAAAAAGTTGACAGAGTTGATAGAGATATAAAAGCTATGACAGTAGAAATAGAATAGTATATAAGCATAAGAGTCATATATGTATCATAAAAGCTATAAATGTACGGTATGTATATATGCTTTACAGTATTTGTGTTTTTTGTGGTTTATATTTTTCATTTTTAGATTCTTTTTAAAGTTTATACTGTATACCAATAAAATTATTTTTTAAAAAGAAGAACAAGAACATTACTTTCAGGCTGTACCCATTTAAGGAGGAATCCTACTTTAGAGTCTGGCAAACAACAAAATCCTCTTTCTTTACCAGCTGTTTCCTGCCACACCTGTCTAACAAGTATAAAACAAAAGGCTTATATTAAGGTAAATACAAAACTAGAACGGAACGTGGCAATTTTTTATTGAACAATATTTCATCACCCAGATTATACCTTTAGGCTGCCAAAGTTATCTCAACCAATTCTTGGCTGCAAATGTTGTTTTGTGCTGAACACTGTTACAGCAGTCCTTGAAATACAGCCGTCCATTTAAAGACCAAAGTTACAAAAGCACGTGGAAAAAAGTGAGACAGGACCATTTTTTTCACATTTAAAACTGTTGCAGCATCCTCATGGCCACAACGATCAAAATTCAAAATTATGATGAGCCAAGTCAACGGGAAAACCAGATTCACTTAACAACTATCTTACTTAACAACCGCAATGTACACAATTGTGGCAAGAAAGGTTGTAAAAATGGGGCAAAACTCACTTAACAATGGTCTCACATAGTTGGACAGATATTTGGGGCTCAACTGTGGTCATAAGTCAAGGACCACCTAATACAGTGGTACCTCTACCTAAGAACGTCTCTACTTATGAACATTTCTAGATAAGAACCAGGTGTTCAAGATTTTTTTGCCTCTTCTCAAGAACCATTTCCCACTTACAAACCCGAGCCTCCGAAACTGTAACTGGAAAAGGCAGGGAGAAGCCACCATGGGGCCTCTCTAGGAATCTCCTGGGAGGAAACAGGGCCAGAAAAGGTGGGGAGAAGCCTCCATGGGGCCTCTAGGAATCTCCTAGGAGGAAACAGGGCCGGAAAAGGCGGGGAGAAGCCTCCGTGGGGCCTCTCTAGAAATCTCCTGGGAGGAAACAGGGCCGGAAAAGGCGGGAGAAGCCTCAATGGTGCCTCTCTAGGAATCTCCTGGGAGGAAACAGAGCTGGAAAAGGTCGGGAGAAGCCTCCGTGGGGCCTCTCTAGGAATCTCCTGGGAGGAAACAGGGCCAGAAAAGGCCTCCAGGAATCTCCTAGGAGGAAACAGGGCCTCCACCTTCCCTGTGGTTTCCCCAATTGCACGCATTGTTTGCTTTTAAATTGATTACTATGGGAAGAATTGCTTCTTCTTACAACTTTTCTACTTAAGAACCTGGTCACAGAATGAAATTAAGTTCGTAAGCAGAGGTACCACTGTATCTGTAACGGACAATATATTGCCGGCTTGCTTTCTACTGCTTTAAAAAAGTAAGATTCTGGCATGTGTTACACAATTTGGTCAACTTTTTGGTGATTAAGAGCTGCTTTTTAAAATATTTCAGCAGCCGAGATCAGCAGGGAATTAAGTTCTACGGTCTATACAGTTTGTCCTCCACTTACAACAGTTCATTTAGTAACTGTTCAAAGTTACAGCAGCACTGAAAAAAAGTGACTTATGACCGTTTTTTTCACACTGATGACCATGGTCATGTGATCAAAATTCACTTGGCAACTGACTGATACTTATGACGGTTGCAGTGTCTCGGGCTCATGTGATGCCTTTTTGCGACCTTCTGACAAGCAAACCAATGGAAGAAGCCAGATTCACATAACCAGTAGGTGAGTAACTTAAGAACTGTAGTGATTCACCACATAAAGAGTTGATAGATAAATTAGTGAAGATTGGACTTAATCCCTGGGTAGTTCAGTGGATTTGCAGCTGACTGAAGCGTAGACATCAGAGAGTTGTTGTTAATGGCGAGTATTCGGAGCAGAGACAGGTTACAAGTGGTGTGCCACAAGGGTCTGTTCTGGATCTTATTCATTTTAATATGTTTGTGACTGACATTGGGGAAGGCTTGGTACGGAAGGTTTGCCTATTTGCCGATGACTCCAAAGTGTGCAATTGGGTTGATATTCCTGGAGGCGTCTGTAATATGGTAAATGATTTAGCTTTACTAGATAAATGGTCAAAGCAATGGAAACTGCAGTTTAATGTTTCCAAATGTAAAATAATGCACTTGGGAAAAAGGAATCCTCAATCTGAGTATTGTATTGGCAGTTCTGTGTTAGCAAAAACTTCAGAAGAGAAGGATTTAGGGGTAGTGATTTTTGACAGTCTCAAAATGGGTGAACAGTGCGGTCAGGCGGTAGGGAAAGTGAGTAGAATGCTTGGCTGCATTACCTAGAGGTATAACAAGCAGGAAGAAAGAGGTTGTGATCCCGCAGGTGAGACCACATTTGGAACATTGTGTTTAGTTCTGGAGACCTCACCTACAAAAAGATATGGATAAAATTGAACGGGCTACAAAAATGGTGGAAGGTCTTAAGCATAACATTTATCAGGAAAGACTTAATGAACTCAATCTGTATAGTCTGGAGCAGTGTTTCCCAACCAGTGTGCCGCGGCACACTAGTGTGCCGCGGGACATGGTCAGGTGTGCCGCGAGCCCAGCCTGGCTGGAGCTTCCTTGGCAGTGACGGCAAGTGAGCTTTTGGGGCTCGGTGGGAGGGCGCTGGCCACTGTTGCTTGTAAGCTGCGTGGGCGTGCGCCCACACAACTATTAGGACCCCCCCCCCGCAGAAATGTTTGAAGTGGCACAAAGCCATGCAGTCCTGAATCGCTCCCTTCTCCGGCCAGCAAAGTTGGCTGCCCTAGAAAGCGCCGCGTTTGAAAAGCGTGCGTTTAAAAAGCACGCCGGTTTCCCAGGCAGCCGGCTTGCTGGCCGGAGAAGTGAGCAATCCAGGACTGCGAGGCTTTGTGCCATGATGACAACAGTGGCGCCATGGTGGCCTTGAAGCGCCGCCCTTCGTGGTGCCCCACCACCCGTTCCTGTAGGTAGAAGTCGGGCGGGGTACCGGGAGATGAAGGCGGCGCGTGGCCGGGCGCTGAGCGCCATGGACACCTGGAAGGGCGAAGGGGTGACTGTGGCTGCTGCCTCTTAGGCAGAGGCGAAGGTGACGGCGGAGTCCGTGCTGGGGCCATGCGAGGCCGCTGATCCAGGGGGCCGCAGACCGGCAAGCCACCCTCCACTCTCTCTCCGCTATCTCTCTCTCTTTCTCTGTTGCCAGCGTGGTGCACGAGAGAGAGAGAGAGAGAAAAAGGAGCTGAGAGAGAAAGCAAGAGAGAAATCAAGAGAGAGAGCAAGGGAGAGAGAGAAAGAGTGTGTGTGAGAAAGAAAGAGAGAGAAACAAGAAAGAGAGAGAGAAAGAAAGAGAAAGAAAGCAAGAGAGAGAGAAAGAGAGAAGGAAAGCAAGAGAGAGAAAGAGAGAGAAAGAAAGGGAGAGAGAAAGAAAGCAAGAAAGAGAGAGAGGAAGAGAGAGAGAAAGAAAGAGAGAAAGAAAGCAAGAGAGAGAAAGAAAGCAAGAGAGAAAGAGAAAGAGAGAAGGAAAGCAAGAGAGAGAGAGAAAGCAAGGGAGAAAGAGAGAGAAAGAGGGTGTGTGAGAGAGAAAGCAAGAGAGAGAAAGAAAGCAAGAAATAGAGGAAGAGAGAGAGGAAGAGAGAAAGAAAGAGAAAGAAAGCGAGAGAGAGAGAGAGAGAGAGAAAGCAAGATAGAAAGAGAAAGAGAGAAGGAAAGCAAGAGAGAAAGAGAGAGAATAAAAGAGAAATAGCAAGAGAGAGAAAGAGAAAGCAAGAAAGAGAGAAAGAGGAAGGGAAGGAGGGAGAGAGAGAGAAAGAGCAAAAAAGGGAAGGAAGGAAGGAATAAAGAAAGAGGGATGGAGAGAGAGAGGGAAAGAAAGAGGGAGGGAGGGAGAAATAGGGCAAAAGGGAGAGAGGGGTTTTTTGTCCAAACTTTTTTAGCCCCCCCACCCCCCCACCGCTCAATGTTCCCCAGGATTTTGTAAATGTGAATAATGTGCCGCGGCTCAAAAAAGGTTGGGAAACACTGGTCTGGAGGACAGAAGGAAAAGGGGGGACATGATCGAAACATTTAAATATGTCAAAGGGTTAAATAAGGTTCAGGAGGGAAGTGTTTTTATCAGGAAAGTGAACACAAGCACAAGGGGGCACAATCTGAGGTTAGTTGGGGGAAAGATCAGAAGCAACGTGAGAAAATGTTATTTTACTGAAAGAGTAGTAGATGTTTGGAACAAACTTCCAGCAGACGCGGTTGGTAAATCCACAGTAACTGAATTTAAACATGCCTGGGATAAACATAGGTCCATCCTAAGATAAAATACAAGAAATAGTATAAGGGCAGACTAGATGGACCATGAGGTCTTTTTCTGCCATCAATTGTCTATGTTTCTATGTTTCTAAGAAGCCAGATTCACTTAACCAGCATGGGACTAACTTAAGAACTGCATGATTCACCTAACAGGGGCGAGATAGGTCACATTAAACAGGGAAACATTCACTTAACAACTGTCTGGCTTAGCAACAGAAATTTTGGGCTCAATTGTGGTCATAATTCAAGGACTACCTGCAGCCATTCACTGTCCTAAAATAAGGAAACCTTATAATCAGTTTTGTCTCAAAAGAGATGTTTGTTTTGCAAATACTATAGACCACTTCTGCTAAATATATTGGTGAAAGTAGGAAATGAGTACTTTCTCATGAGACAGAACAAACTTTCATTAAAAACAGTAACTTACAGTAAGGCCATGCAAATTACTTGGTTACTGACAAACGCATTTCACCGTGTGGCTGACGTTTTAATAGTTTGCACAGTGAAGTGTACAAAAAGATATTTATTTTGTGGTCGCAACTATGGTGCCGAAACAGTTTTCATGCCACCAATGATTGCAGCACTGAAATCATTAAATGCTTGTCCCCTGCCTCCTTGTAAATAAAACCTTGAGATAGAATTCAGATTATGGTAGGTCGCTGTCTTTCTGCCCTTGATCTCATCAGCTATAAAAATAGGACGTTTAGAAAGATAAAATGCAATGATTAGCAGGGGGGAGCTACTGGAAAATTTCTTGAAATTCTAACAGCAGATGTTAAAGCAAATACAGTGGTCCCTCGATTTTCGCGGGTTCGAACTTCGCGAAACAGCTATACCACGGTTTTTCAAAAATATTAATTAAAAAATACTTTGCTGTTTTTTCCCCTATACCACGGTTTTTCCCGCCCGATGACGTCATACGTCATCGCCAAACCTTCATCCGCCTTTAATAAATATTTTTTTAAATAAACTTTAATAAATAAACATGGTGAGTAATAATCTAAATGGTTGCTAAGGGAATGAGAAATTGCAGTTTAGGGGTTTAAAGTGTTAAGGGAAGGCTTGTGATACTGTTCATAGCCAAAAATAGTGTATTTACTTCCGCATCCCTACTTCACGGAAATTCGACTTTCGCGGGCGGTCTCGGAACGCATCCCCCGCGAAAATCGAGGGAACACTGTACATCTGTCTAAAATCAAGCCAGAAAAAGAATCCAAACAATATACAGAGAACCAGCATGGTCTAGTGGTTAAGATGCTGGCCTAGAAACCAGGGGACTGGGAATTCTAGTTCTACCTTAGGCATGACAGCTAAGCTGGGAAACTTAGGGCCAGTATCTCCCTCTTTCTCTCTCTCTCCCACTTCTCTTTCTTTCCCTTCCCCTTCTTGCTTTCCCTCCCTCTCTCTTTCTTTCCCTCCCTTCTTTCTATCCTTCCCCCTTCTCTCTCTCTCTTTCCCTCCCTCTTTCCTTAACCCTTCCCCCTCTCTCTCCCGTCTCTTTCTTTCCCTTCCCCATCTTGCTTCCCCTCCCTTCTGTTTCCTTCTCTCTCTCTTTTCCTTCCCCTTCCCTCTCTCTCTCTCTCCCCAATATCATGGAGAAGAAATGATCTTTTAAAAATGGCCCTTAAATATCGCATGCACAATGTAAAGATATTAAATAGAGGGCTTTTAGTGCCAGAACTCTAACATCTGTATCTGTTGAGCCATTTCTCTATAGTTCAACCTTGAATTTATTTATTCGTTCATTCATTCAATTTTTTTACGCCGCTCTTCTCTTTAGACCCAGGGCAGCTTACAACATGTTAGCAATAGCACTTTTTAACAGAGCCAGCATATTGCCCCCACAATCCGGGTCCTCATTTTACCCACCTCAGAAGGATGGTAGGCTGAGTCAACCTTGAGCGGGTGATGAGATATACAAGATAGACAAGATTACAATTTTCTTCTATCAGTACTCTACCGCATAGCTAGCAGGTGTAGCCTCTGGCATATGGCTGTGAAATCTCCCATGTTTTGAAGTATGTGTGTGTGTGTGAGAGAGAGAGAGAGGGAGGGAGGGAGGGAGGGAGGGAGGGAGAGAGAGAGAGAGAGAGAGAGAGAGAGAGAGAGAGAGAGGGAGAGAAGAATCAGAAAAACATCCCTTCCCTTAAATATTCTATTTTTCTCCTGATTCCGTGAGGCTTTTCAAGTCTGTTTACAGGAGCAAGATTTCGGAAGATCTTAGAAGAACCAAACTGCCTTCCTATCAGCTGCTAATCAAAAGTCCATTCATCTGCCTATCATCCTCCCTTATCAGCCCTTACCTCTCTGTCCTTGATAATCCCTTTTACTGATAAGACTTTAGAAATGCAGGAATTAGCACCTCCAGGAATAAAAGCAGATACCTTTTACAGAAAACACAAAGGTTCAAAAAAGAGTTTTCCACCTAAAGCTAGATGCAATTTGCATTTGAGGACAGGTAGCAATTGGATGCATTGTAGAGCTGAAAATACTGTTCTTTTTAATTTCTTTCTCTTCTACTTAACCCTCCCCAAATCAGTGTCATCAAGAGCAAGGCCAAAATATTTGTCAAACTTTAAGGCAGAGGTGTTCAAATTTGACAATTTTAAGACTCGTGGACTTTCAACTCCCAGAAAGTCCTAAAGTTGCCAAGTTTGGGGACCCCCTGCTCTAGAAGTAAGCTTGGCTAGTGCTTCAGCCCTAATTAAATGAAGAGAAATTAATGGAGAAAGGAAGAACCATATTGGCCGATACATGTTTAACCAAGGCTGTTAATAACCGGCAATGTGAGGGACTAGATACTTATGCTGGCTTTGGAAGACAATTGAACTGAACAGGTTAAAATGCTATTGCTGGCTGGAGAATTCTGGGACTTGAAGTCCACCAGTCTTAAATATTTGTCAAACTTTAAGGCAGAGGTGTTCAAATTTGACAATTTTAAGACTCGTGGACTTCAACTCCCAGAAAGAAACTCTTATCAGTCTTAAAGTAGCCAAGTTTGAAGACCTCTGCTTTGAGGTATCTCTTTGTCTATTTCTCTGCCACATGTGCATATACATACACATCCAGATGTGACCCAATAAGACAATTCCTGCAGCTCATTGTTAACATAGAAGGAAATTATTCTGTAGTTCAAAAAATCTGAAAAGAAATCACTTTTTAAATATCAGAGGTATTTACAGACAGACAATTCCTAATACACCAAAACCCTATTTTATTTTATTTTTGGTCTTTCTTCCTCAACTGCATATTATGCACTAATCATTCTTTCCCATCCCTTCAAACTTGTTATTTATTTATTTATTTATTTATTTATTTATTGATTGATTGATTGATTGATTGGATTTGTATGCTGCCCCTCTCCACAGACTCAGGGCAGCTAACAACAGTGATAAAAAACAGCATGTAACAATCCAATACTAAACAACTAAAAAAACCCTTATTATAAAACCAAACATACATACAAACATACCATGCGTAAATTGTAAGGCCTAGGGGGAAAGAATATCTCAGTTCCCCCATGCCTGACGGCAGAGGTGGGTTTTAAGGAGCTTACAAAAGGCAAGGAGGGTGGGGGCAATTCTAATCTCTGGGGGGGAGTTGGTTCCAAAGGGCTGGGGCCGCCACAGAGAAGGCTCTTCCCCTGGGTCCCGCCAGGGGAAAGAACAATAAAAAAGAACATTTGCAACTGCTAGCATTTCCTTAAACCAGTCTCAAAGGGACCTTTTATCCTATGTTAATTTCAGGGGGGAAAAGCCATCACTGATGAGGTAAAAATGGGCGTAGGGGAGATAAGTACATTCCCCTCCCAAGGAATAAAATGCAATGAGAATTAAGAGCAAAAGAAGAGCTAAATCAGAATGAGAAAGGTAGAAGGACAAGATAAAATTCAAGGGAAGATAATAAACAAACGGGGAAAAGAAACAGGTCCACTACTGACTATACCGGGATTTTAATTTTCTGGCTCAGCTTCTATCCATTCTTGAAAACCTTTCAGCATTTCCAAGTGGCGAAATTATTAAAGGAACGCAGGCAGGAAATTCCTTCATCTTTGGTCATCTTTGACAGTCAAGACTGTTGACACTTGACAATCGGCTCTGTTTATTCACTGCAACCTTAGACTTGAGTTTGGGTGTGCGCGTTTATTGGGTGTGCAACAATAAAAAGGAGGACATGTCAGTAAAGGATTGGGAAGGAAGAGGAAACAGAGAAAAAAAAGAAGCAACTAAAATATACTGAGATTTTTTTAAAAAAATTATCTTAAGGGGATCTCCATTCCTCTGTAACTACAGTGTTCCCTCAAGTTTTGCAGGGGATGCGTTCCGAGACCGCCCGCGAAAGTCGAATTTCCACGAAGTAGAGATGCGGAAGTAAATACAGTACACCATTTTTGGCTATGAACAGTATCACAAGCCTTCCCGTAACACTTTAAACCCCTAAATTACCATTTCCCATTCCCTTAACAACCATTTACTCACCATTATTACTGGTACTCACCATTGAATAAGACACTTAGTGACCCTGATATTTATAAACATAATTATTTATTAACAATAATTATTTTTTTGTTATTTATTTGCAAAAAGTATTAGTTTGGCGATGACATATGATGTCATTGGGTGGGAAAAATCGTGGTATAGGGGGGAAAACCGCAAAGTTTTTTTCAATTAATATTTTTTGAAAAACCGTGGTATAGGCTATTCGCGAAGTTCGAACCCGCGAAAATCGAGGGAACACTGTATACTTATTTTTATAAATAATTGAAGGTGACAAACTATATGCCCTTTTCTTGGCAAGAATATAAAAATTAATTCGCTGCTGCTTTGATATTTTTTTCACACTTTCCTTCTTAATATGGGTGTCCCATGTTCAGGTAATGTATGTAATCTAGGTCGCAGGCACTTATCTTTGCAGCTCTTCTGTGCATTTTATTTGTATCGTGGTGGCCAGAATTGACTAACCTGTCAGTTAACAAGCAGGGAACATATGTTTTCTTTTCTTTTCTTTTTTTAATTTATTTTTTAAATAAAGTCCTTTTTGATGAGGTGTGTCTATGTGTTCCCCAGGAGGGCCTGAGACCAAAGACCAGTTTCAAAGTTATTCAGGCACAAGCGTTTCATGGTCGTATTATTATTTTTAGGAGGCTACGCCTGGGTTATTTGGAATAACTAATAAAATTATACATGCTTTTGAGCTCAGAATGGATAGGAAGTTATGACCCAGGATAGGTTCCTTCTGAAAAGCATGAAGATTTTAATCACTATAATAAACTTGCAAACTCAACATGGACACTACTACGGAGGGGTCAACCAAGTTGCTCAGTGTATTAAATGGTATGAAAGGAAGGTTATTAAATATTACCAGCTCCCCCTCCTACAGTCAGGTTTGTTTCATCACGATTCAAGCATTCTATAGGGAGCAAGGATAGCTGATGACCTCACCGAACCCGCATAAATACATCACTTTCAAAGAATTCCAGAAAGACTTAAAAAATAATAATAATAATCCTGCTTATCAACTGCATCGCTCCATTAAGTTGCAGAATAAATCGGAAGGCAACAGAACAAACAAACCTTTAGCCAACCAAGCCTGAAAGGCTGGCTTCCTCTTTTAAAATCGAGCCGCTCACGAAACGGGGGAAACACGATCCCAGGATTGCAACTTGCCATTGCACGCGCAAACTTGTCTCCCGAGCCATTCGTGCAATGAGACTACCAGTGCATTAAGGGCGCTCATCCCTCCTCCAAAGGCTGGGGGTCCTCAAAACTTGGCAACTTTTAAGTCTTGTGGACTTCAATTCGCAGAATTCCCTCCCACATTGATCCAAAGCAGGTGGGCTCTAAACTTGGCAACTTTTAGAAAACTTGTGGATTTCAACTCCCAGAATTCTCCAGCCAGAGAATTCTGGGAGGTGAAGTCCACAAATCTTAAAAGTTACCAGATTTTGGGGATCCTTGTCCTAAAGGATCTCTCTCTCTCCCTCCTCCGCCCTCTCTCTTTTTCTCCCCCTCCCTCCCTTCCCCCTCCCTCCCTCTTTCTCCCCTCCCCTCCCTCTCTCCCTCCCTTTCTCCCCCTCCTTCTCTCTCCCCCTCCCTGTCTCTCTCTCTCCCCCTCCCTCCCTTCCTCCTCCCCCTCCCCCCTCTCTAGAGAGCAGCTGGTTTCCAGGTTGCCAAAATTAATAATAATAATAATAATAATAATAATAATAATAATAATAATAATAATAATAATAATAATAATGTAATCGAACAAGCGATCGCCACCGGAATGCGAAACTGGAGGATTCTGGTTTGGTTCCAAGCGGCGAAGCTTTTTTAGGGGCCCATGATCCACATCCCGCCTTGCTTTCCGCAAGCCACCTCGGGCAACGGGTATTGTGCATCCCTCTGAACCGCAAGCCAAAGACTCGGTGCCATGGAGCCGGAGCCAAACCGAACTCACCAAAATCGGCGGCCGGTGGGATTTGTGGCGAGGCTTTGCACAAGAGAAGCTCGATCCACCCTCCGTCTTGTGTTTTGATTGCACTGACCACGTCAGATTCCAGCCTCTTTGCAGGAGACCCGGATCTGCCGGCTGTCCCACCGAGGGGAGGGGCCCGATCCCCCCTCCTTCCCCCGAAAGCTCCGTCTCCACCTTCCAAGCTCCGCCCTCCCTTTGCAAAGTACAGTAATCTCTTCCGCCCTTTCCCAGGGCCACCCCTTGAGGCGTAAAGGCGCGTGCGCTGAGTTGGCATTCGCATGCAAATCAGCCGCCGAGGAAAGGCGGTGATTGGCTCGTTTTGTTTTTCGACTCGCGGGACATTTGCTACACTTCAAAGCGATCTAGCTGGTTGTTGTTTGTTTGGCTCCGCCTTAAGGAGGCTTCGCTCTTTTAAGTCCCCGGGGTTCGCGCTCGCTCCTACCGCCGCAGATGGGAGCGGCGAGGGAGACGAGGCTCCTTTGGGGCCCCAACACGACCCCGGCCTTGCTTCACCTTGAATGCACCGGCAGAGGAAGCCTCGCGTGAGATAGGCGGCTCTAAAGCGCAAGCGCGTAGCGCAGAGGTCTTCAAACTTGGCCCCTTTAAGACTGATGGACTTCAACTCCCAGAATTCTTATCCCAGTATAAGAGAATTCTGGGAGTTGAAGTCCACCAGTCTTAAACAGGCCAAGCTTGGGGCCCGGCATCGCTGGCAAGAGAATTCTGGGAGTTGAAGTCCACCAGTCTTAAACGGGCCAAGTTTGGGAATCCCTGGCCTCAGCGTGTATAGGAAGAAGGTACAACATGCCCAGCAAATTACAGCCGGGTCTTGTTGCAATCCACATCCAACTTCTGAATAGCTGTGCACCTTATTTTTTTTATTTTTGCACCAACGTTTCAGTAGCGCAGGAATAAGTGTTTAAAAAGTGCTATTGCTAATATGTTGTAAGCCGCCCTGAGTCTAAGCAGAAGTGCGGCATAAAAATTGAATAAATAAAATAAATAAATAAAATAAATAGGCTAAATTGGCTGTTCTATGACTTGTGAACTTCAACTCCCAGAATTCCTGAGCCAATCATGCTAGCTATGGAAGTTATGGAAGCTCGCAGCTGGCAACTGACTGCGGGTTACTCACGAATCCAATTTAAGAGAAAAAAACCTCGGACAAGAAACTTAAAAACAACTTTTTCTCTTTGGTGAGGCAACCCGGATTAAATCCAGGATGACACTTTTATTGAAAGCAAACAAAGAAAGGCAGGCTTCTGTGATGCTACATTTCACATGGGTCTGTTACACCAATTCAAACTTATAACGTATTAAGCGTACAAAATATAACCAATAAAATGCTGGGAGTTGAAGTCCACATGTCATAGAAGAGCCAACTTTGCCTACCCCTCCACTAGCAATCATCAGTGATGGGCTGCTGCCCCCAAGGGAAGGTGGAGGAGAACGCATTGGGGGTATGCACTATTTATTGAATAACTAATAAATATTGAATAAATCCTTCCTTCTCTAGTACCTTAGTATGATTCTTAATTACTTTTAAATTAGGAAATACAGTGATCCCTCGGTTAGCGCGGGGGTTACGTTCCAAGACCTCCCGCGCTAACCGATTTCCGCGTTATACTGGATGCGGAAGTAAAAACACCATCTGCGCATATGCGCCCTTTGTTCCATGGCCGCACATGCGCAGAAGGTGGAGCGACGCAAGTTCGGAGGCTGGTAATGCAATGGTGATTTTTCCGGGCTCCTCGCCGCTACCCACAGGGCAGCGCTGGCGGCAATGGCAACCCTCCCTCCTTCCCTTCTCTCCCTCCCTCCTTCCTCTCACCGGCTTTCTTGGGGCAGCGCTGGCGGCAATGGCAATGGCAACCCTCCCTCCTTCCCTTCTCTCCCTCCCTCCTTCCCTCCTTCCCTTTTGCGTTTGCAACGATTGGTCGAGATTTTGGCCAATCAGCAATCAGTATGACGTCATCGGGCGGGAAAAACCGTGGTGTAGGAAAAAAAACGCGGACTTATTTTTTAATTAATATTTTTTGAAAAACCGCGTTGCAGCGTTTCGCGCTAATCGAGAACGCGCAAATCGAGGGATCACTGTAATTAAATAGTATGTTTTTACCCATAAGTGCTTTAATCATTTTAATCATTATCTAGAACTGAACTTTTATTTATTTATTCGACTTCTATGCAATGAAAGAAAATTGAGCTACTTGCCTAATCTGTTATCGTACTGAACCTTGTGGGTCCAGTCCAAAACTTTAAAATGTGACTGTGCTCCTCATCAAATAATGCTGTCTATCATTTGTCCTTTTGGTGGCTATTCAAATAATGGGACTTAATCAATTGAAAAAGAGTCCAAGCACCTATTTGAAAACTTATCTTGGTCGGTAAGCCGCTCCCACCCAGTCACATGACATTTAAGCCACCCCCTGGTCACATGACAATCAAGCCACACCCACAAAATAAGCCATGCCCGCAGTTTGGCAGTAAAAATTTTGGCAGCCCATCGCTGAACTGAGTATGTGTAGTTTGATGAAAAGAAGGACCAGGGGAGACATGATAGCAGTGTTCCAATATCTCAGGGGTTGCCACAAAGAAGAGGGAGTCAACCTATTCTCCAAAGCACCTGAAGCAATGGGTGGAAACTAAACAAGGAGAGAAGCAACTTAGAACTTAGGAGAAATTTCCTGACAGTGAGAAGAATTAATCCGTGGAACAGCTTGCATCACAAAGCTGTGAATGCTCCAACACTGGAAGTTTTAAAGATGTTGGATAACCATTTGCCTGAAGTGGTGTAGGGTTTCCTGCCTAAACTGTAGGTTGGATAAGAAGACCTCCCAAGGCCCCTTCCAACTTTATTATTCTATTCTAAACCCAGTTCTAGATCTGGTACATCTAACAACAAAATGATTAGCCAATGTGATGCCTACATACAACACTATGCGCAACAAAGCTTGAATAGGAGAAAAAAATGCAGTGATCCTGATCATTAAGAGTCTTAATAATCGCCATACATCTGTTCAAGCCCCTTTTAAAACTGTCCAACTAGGGGGGAGGGGATTATTTAGGTCAATATGTTACATGTTAAAAAAATGCTTTTATTTGTCCTAAATCTCTTTCCATGTAGTTTTATCCAATGAGGTCCCATTTTTATACTTGGAAAGAAAAAAGCATCTGGTGTATTTTCATTGCCATATTACAGATAAAAAGCCTTGGGGTATTATTCTGCATAAATCCATATTTAAAATGCTACTTGAAATGAAGACTTTATAAATTATAAATTTCTAGTCCTCTGGAGTTCTCTTATCAGTTTAATTGACCTAGTTTTTTAAAAAAATAATAGGGAAATCTAATTAGTTCTTTTCTTTGATGATATATCAAACAATGTAGTGAATCTCCCGCTCCTTTGACCGAAAGGCTGCTGCGGCTGCTACCTGCTTCCTGTTCCTTCCCATGCTGAATGGCTCCCTTCTCCTCTCGCTCGCTAGCTTTGTAGCCAGCGCCTTTCCTTCACTGTGGTTACTCCTTGGTTTGGCTGAAGCCGAGTTGATCCGGCTGGGGCGAAGCACCCCCCTTTGCCTTTCTGCGCCCAGACGCTCCAGGAGGTAACCTCGCGCTGGGTGTATGGGAGGCAGCACGAGGGAGGTTTATTCCCTCTCCAAGCGCCCAGAGAAAGGAAAACGCTCTGTTCGCTCTGGGCTGCCAAAGCCTCCTTAAGCACCACAGAAAGGCTCCTCTGACAGCCCAGAAATGCCCAAGATTGCCGGGATTAAAGGGGGAATGGCAGGAAACTGGCTGGGCCTTCGTGCCACTCTCAAATTTCCTGGGGATTTTTTCCGGGCTTGGATTCTTAAGAAGAAAATGGTTCTTAAGAAGAGGCAAAAAAATCTTGAACACCCGGTTCTTATCTAGAAAAGTTCTTAAGTATAGGCGTTCTTAGGTAGAGGTACCACTGTATAGAGATAGTGTCCAGAAGACATGCTTATCCAGGAGTTAACAGGCATAATTTACTCAATTCAATTGTCTAGTCCTGTGATGGCAAAACTATGGCACGTGAGGCTTTGCTCTATGTCAGCTCTAGTGCGCATGCACGCACTAACCAGCTGATTTTCAACCTTGGGGAAGGCCGTTCCACCCTCTGGGGGCTTCCTGAAGCCCCGGAGTACAAAAACCCCACCCAACGGGCAAACCGGAAGTTCAGAAAAACGGACTTTCGGGTTTTCCCATTTGCTGTTTTTCACACAACGGGGCTTCAGGAAGCTTCCCCGAAGGTTCCAGAGTGCAAAAAACAGCACAACGGGCAAACTGGAAGTCCATTTTTCCGAACTTCCATTTTGTCCATTTGGCAGTTTTTTTCACCATGCCAGGCTTCAGTGAGGCCTGTGCATATGCACGGGGGCAAGGGAAGGGATTGTGTGCATGTGCAGCGTGGTGGTGCACATGCGTTGGGGGGCAGGGAATGGGTGTGGGCACAGGAATGCGTCCTAACACATGCACACACACACATTTTTGGCACACAAACCAAATAGGTTTGCCATCACTAGCCTAGTGAATATATTGACCTGAATTAATTACATGATGTTCTGGTCAAGCTGACGTGATTCCCAAAACCTCTCTTTTCAAGGCTTTGATTCCAAACTAGTACATCTTTATCTCTCTTCTTTATTGAGAAGATCCTCACGGTTACAATGTTGTTATGCTAAGACACATTCCAATCTCACAGGTTGAGTTTGCAAGCCATAAATTCTCTCTAATGAGCAGAGGAATAACTCCTTGCCAGCGGCTTATCTCTGAGTCATATTTAATCTAAATTTGCAAAGTTTATTTCAAGATATCAAAAGCTTACTTCTCGGAAGCGAGGAAAGCTGTCCATTTTCCAACATGCAGTTTGAACGAAAGTGGCGTCTCTTCCGATACATTTCAGGATGTGACGCATGATTGATTTACACAGTTCTAAACTGCAGATTCAAAACTTTTCCCCAAACATCTCCTTTCTTTTGGCGAATCTCCTAAATCTCAGATCCACCCAGGGACTGTCAGCTACCCCTCCATTCTCTGAAGAAGAACTGCTTTCTATGCTAACGTCTAATTCATTTTCACCTACGTCCTCATCTCCACTGCTCTCCGACAACTCTCTTAAATCAGGATACACTAAAACTTCTGTCTCCTCGTCCTCCTCCGAATCTGACACCTCCTGAAGCTGACAGGGAACACTCACAACTACATGGGCTGATTTTTCACATGGCACTTAGGCTAAAATGTAGTTTACCACTTTACGGTTCCATGTAGCATGCAAACATAGGCAGGGAGAAAAAGTGAAATATGTAATTTACATAATAAGGAAAGGAAAGAAATCAAGTTTTCCTCCTGCCCTATCATAAGCCTGCAATTCTACAAAGGTGCCATAAAGCATGCACACACACACACACACAAAGACCTCACCGGTATATTTACTGAAACAGATCCCTTGGTTCTCTGATGGTATTTTGACTTATAAAGATTAAAAACACAATCTTCTGAAATGTTCTTGCTATAAATCCCAATGAATGGTACTTCTAAAAAGACACATCCACACTAAATTGTTGTAGGGTGCTGCCTTGGGAATAATCTCTTTTGAGACTTGCATCTGAATCGACAGTTATAGAGTTAACTTGTACATAATAAAACAAAATTTACATAGTGTTATTTATATTGGTCATTAAGTATAACATAGACAATAAAGAGCAGAACAGTATAACCATCTCATAATGCCAGCCAATACAAACAAGACATTAGCTAACCCAGTAAAAAAAAAGTAGAACACGTCTTGCTTAAAGATTTTTATTACCATAAGACTGGTTTAGTATACAGAATGTACAGTATAATATGCCAATTGTTAAAACAATGTGTATTTGTAAATATATAATTACAATTTAAAAGAGAGAAATACATTATTCCAATATTCTGTTTCACCAGTCTTCTGTAATTCTCATAAAACCCCTAATCCTTGCCATGATATAACACAGCACCTTCTGCTATCCAGATTAATATTGATTGCTTCATTCCTTTTAAAACAAAACCTAAAATGCATTCTAATTCCTAAAACCCTTTATCAGGCGGTGATGCTTCAGTTTTTTCTCAATTCCAGTATTTAAAATAAGCATGCTCACTTGAAAACTGCTTTCTTATAATTTGGCTATGTTCTCACAACTTGTTAAACCGAGTTAAGTTTTTCTGTAGAAAAAAACCTATCGTTTTAGCTTGCACAACATTCAGGGGTGTAAACTAAGCCAGTTTAGTCGCCAAGCCAAACAATGCCATCTTTCCATAATGCTATGCTATTCTTTAGCTCAGAGGTCTTCAAACTTGTGGACATCAATCCCAAAATACTCCAGCCAGCATACATGGATAGAGAATTCTGAAGGTTGAACTCCATAAATTACTAAATTTGGGGACCCCTGCTAGCTTATTTTGAAGGGTTCACACTAAGGATGGGGGAGTAACATAATAATACAGATCAAATCTCTAACCCTCTGCTGAGGGAGCTTTAGGACTAGAGAATTGATGTCATTAGCATCATATTTAAAGGCAACTCATTCAATTCTTGGTAAGGGATGCAATAAGAAGTCAGATGAGCAGCTACTACAATTGAATGAAAGTTGCTTTACATAGTGCATCAAGACAGGGTTTCCTGAAAATAAGACCCTGTCTTTTTTGAACCCTGAAATAAGTGCTTGGCCCTACTGCCATGCACTCAAAAGCCCAATTGGGCTTATTGGCAGGGAATGTTAGGGGAAAATAGGGTATACCCCCCCCCCCCGGCTATGAAATCTGTTATCTAAACTAAATCAATAAAAAAATTCCCAGATGAACAAAACTCACTGTATACAAGTGAATACTGGATCTTTTTGCCCTTCAGCTCTCAAGTAATTCCATCAAATTCTTACGTAATCCAAAGGTCCCCAAGAACAGCATTTGAGAAAACCCTGCAAAAAAAGACAACAAAATTTGTTTTGGACGGCTAATGTTTTAGTTGACCCATCCCATCCAACCAACCTTGCACTTATGGGAAGATCCACAAACAAGTTGGGCAAGTGTGTTACCTAACTGGATCCTGGGCACTTTATTTACCTTTAAGGTTTCTGGTCCTTTCTGAGCTTGGCTGTTTTCTTGCAGATGTTTTATTACCCAAGAAAGTAGCATCATCCACGCTAGAAGGAAATGGAGTTTGGTCTCTTTTTATATGCAAAGGCTTGCCTCTTCTGTGTTGGTGAGAGTGTTGTTGGGTAATGAAACATTTTGCAGGAAAAAACAATGAAGTTCACCAAAGGGCCTCTCAAATTAGCCAATACAGTGATACCTCGTCTTACAAACGCCTCGTCATACAAACTTTTCGAGATACAAACCTGGGGTTTAAGATTTTTTTGCCTCTTCTTCCAAACTATTTTCACCTTACAAACCCACCACCACCGCTGGGATGCCCCGCCTCCGGACTTCCATTGCCAGCGAAGTGCCCGTTTTTGCACTGCTGGGATTCTCCTGAGGCCCCCTTCCATGGGAAACACCACCTCCGGACTTCCATGTTTTTGTGATGTTGCAAAACATCCAAGCATCGCAAAAAAAGAGCGCTTCACTGGCAACGGAAGTCCGGAGGTGGGGTTTCCCAGCAAGGGGAGCCTCAGTGAAATTGCACCATCGCAAAAACACAGAGGTCCGGAGGTGGGGTTTCAAGGACTTCAGTGTTTTTGCGATACTGCGATTTTACTGATGCTCCCCTCGCTGGGAAACCCCACCTCCGGACTTCCGTTGCCAGCGAAGCGCTCGTTTTTGCGATGCTGGGATTCCACTGCAGCATTGCTTAAACACAGAAGTCCAGAGGTGGGGTTTCCCATGGAATCCCAGCAGTGCAAAAACGGGCGCTTCGGCTGGCAAAGGGGCTTGCACGCATTAATCGCTTTTCCATTGATTCCTATGGGAAACATTGTTTCGTCTTACAAACTTTTCACCTTAAGAACCTCGTCCCGGAACCAATTAAGTTTGTAAGACAAGGTATCACTGTACTGAGAAGAATTTTGGACCTGTAAATCCACAACCTATATCTGTTGATGGCCAGAAATTTACATAACTGTGACCCTAGAAGTTTTCCAGATTGCAGTGTTGTATAAATAAAGTTTTAATTTTTTAAAAAAATCTGACTGAAGACTTTGTTGGTTTTGCCAAAGAAATATCAAAAATACAGTACAGCTTTATTCAACTGAAACGGTTTAAACTTATTTACAAAAGTTGTGTCTTCAATGATTCATTGAACTAATATACAGTATCCTGCCAAAGCACTTTGGCAGTTACATTTTAGTCCATATAATATACTGTTTTACTTTTTAACTACAGTATCTCTATCAAGAAGTTCATTGTACTCCTTCAATTTTTTTCATTTCATTACAAAGAGCCCATCTACCCCTTCCTTTTCTGGATTTCAGGAAACCAGTTAAGATTTGTTTTTTGATTCATCGAGCACCTGAAAGTTTGAATTTACTGGATACAACTTTCCATATATATTTTGCATAACTCTGATACTGTATTTAATTATTTTTGAGAGGATATACCGGTAATTTCACAATGTTTCAAATGAGAGCATTTGATTATGTATACTAATACCCAGCAAAAATTCTGGTTAACGAAACTCCCCAAAAACTGTCCCTTGCCTTCACTGAGCCAAAATTCTCTGACTGTCTTAGAAAAAAAAAAACCTTGAAGTTTTAGATTTAGTAACTGATAGCGTTTCTATTACTGGCAATGATTTCGGCAAAACATTTGAGATACTTGTTGATTAATGTTGCATATAATCTTGGAGCAGAGATGGGATTCAGCAGGTTCTGACCCATTCTGGACAACCTGTAGCGGAAATTTTGAGTAGTTTGGAGAACTGATAAATACCACCTTTGACTGGCACCGCCCCCATCTATTCTCTGCCTTCCAAATCCCAGCTGATCGAGAGGAAATGGAGATTTTGCATAACCTTCCCCTGGAGTGGGGAGCGAATGGAGATGTCACAGTATCCTTCCCATGCCACGCCCACAGAACTGGTAGTAAAAAAATTGAACCCCACCAGTGTCTTGGAGGCATTTTGGTTTACTGCTCTCAAAAAACGGCTTCAGTGCTTGCGTGAAGGTGCCCATTCAAGGTTATGTCACAAAATGTCCGTTTAGTTATTATAGTTAGGGCTTCTGAATCGTGAAATTTCTGCTGCTTCAGCTATTCTGGTCAATTTGTGTCTTTAGGTCATTGTTACACTATATGACTCACTCTCACGCTTTCTCTTCATGGGTAGAAATCCACATTCTTCTGTAGAATTTCCAGGTACAATCTAGAATGCATTGTTCCTGACACGCTTATAAGCCATTCGCGCTCTCAAGCTTTCAGGGCATTGTTATTCACATGGTTTGCAGGTGAGGGAGTTCATTTATTGAACTTTAAATATTTTGTTCGTTGAAGCACTTCTCTCACTAGCGCCAGAAACTTCCACTTTTCTATCTACTGTTTTAATACTCTGCTGGATTCATTTATATGGTCTTTAACTTGAGATACGTGGCCCTAGATATACATTTGGGAAACTGTTTTTGCTTTCATATCCTCCCATATTTTCTTTGTGGTAAGCCCATGGAACAACGACGTCAGGCAATACAAGAATAGCCTGCAGATTGTTTATGATTATACCTTATTTTGGGAGGTAATTTTTACTGAATGACTGCTCCTGCAAAGGATGACAATTGGATTCATTTCCTCTGTTTACACTTGTTTGTCTGATTGCAGAATATCAGAGGGCAAAGGCTTTAGAAATGGTTTATAGCAGAGGTGGGATTCAGCAGGTTCTGACCAATTTCAAAAGCAGAAATTTTGAGTAATCCAGAGAACTGGTAAATACCACCTCTGACTGGCCCAACTCCCACCTATTCTCTGCCTCCCGAGTCGCAGCTGATTGGGAGAAAATTGGGATTTTATTTATTTATTTATTCGATTATTTTTATGCCACCCTTCTCCTTAGAATCTGGGCAGCTTCACAACATGTTAGCAATAACATTTTTTAACAGAGGAAGCATATTGCCCCCACAATCCAGGTCCTCATTTTACCCACGTCGGAAGGATGGAAGGCTGAGTCAACCTTGAGCCGGTGATGAGATTTGAACCGCTGACCTGCAGATCTAGCAGTCAGCTTTAGTGGCTGCAGTACTGCACTCTACCCACTGTGTCACCTCGGCTCATTTTGCAGTATCCTTCCCCTGATGTGGGCAGTGTTCCCTCTAATTCTTTTGGGGGGTGGGCGGAAAAGTATAGTGTCTGAGCGGCAGTCCCTTTGGGACTGGGCGGTACAGAAATAATAAATAAATAAACAAACAAACAAACAAACAAATAAAAAACCCACCCTGTTTTGCCTCAGAGAATTTCAAAATAAAATACTGTACTGTGTGTCTGTAACAGTGAGCTCATAATAGGGCAACTCTATCAATATCAAAATGCCACTTAAATAGTTGAGCTAGTTTCAAACTAGATTTTGATTTTCTTTCTCCCTTCCTTACTCCCATTCTTTTTCTTTCTCTTTTCCTTCCTCTCTTTTTTCTATCTGTTTCTCTCTCTTCCTCTCTCTCTCCTTCCCTTTCACTCTTTCCCTCTCGGCTTCTGGGCAGGTTTGGAAAACTCTGAGTTGATGATGATTTTTAAGTGAGCGATTGCTCACTGCTCAGCTTAGAGGGAACTATGGATGTGGGCACAGAATGGAGATTTTACGGTATCCTTCCCCTGCCACACCCATCAAGCTATGCCCACAGAACCGGTAATAAAAAAATTGGAATCCCACCCCCCGGTTTTCCAGTCTCATTATTTCTTACAAAAATCTGTTTTGATCTGAGCATGGTACATTTCCATAAACCCATGGCATAAAGAGCAGGCAATCACCTTGCCAATCTATAAGGATGTTGTCCTTTTACATCTGATGACCATGAAATCAACATCTTTTTGTCATCTAATTGAATGAAACCTCTGACTCAATTTATTTCCTAAGAGCATTCATTACTGTTACAGATGAGACAGGGGTGAAATCCAGCAGGTTCTAACAGGTTCCGGAGAACCAGTAGCGGAAATTTTGAGTAAGTCAGAGAAATGGCAAATATCACCTCTGGCTGGTCCCAGAGTGGGGTGGGAATGGGGATTTTTCAGTATGCTTCCCCTGCCATGCCCACCAAGCCATGCCCACAGAACTGGTAGTAAAAAAAACCAACGGATTTCACCACTGACACACTACACTGTGTGGGACTTGTTTAATCAGGAGCATGAGTAAAACTCAGTTTTTTCCCAAGTTTTTGGGTTAGGATACTTGACGTTCCTCTTTAAGGTTGTGGGTGATGTGACAGAATGCTTTTCTAATCTGTTCTCCTGGGACGGTATTCTTCTTTTCATAAGTAATGTTTTCTTTTTCAATTTTGTGAAACTGGTAAAGTCATTTTGCAGAGCTGAGTTAGATGGACCAGAAATATACAGCACAATAATAAATCAAACTTCTGTGAAATCAAACTCTCCACTTAGGAAGCAACATTGATTGACAATCAATTTCACATGCTGTTCTGCACATTCAACTTTGTACAGAACAAAGTATTCAATGAGAATATTTCATTCATTCAGATATAGGATGTGTTCTTTGAGTGTTCCCTTTATTTTTTTTTGAACAGTATACATTTTAGCATCAACCATCACCCACAAAGGAAGAAGCAATCAAGGTATTGGAATATTCAAATGTCACAATTTGAAAAAACAATCTTTTTTTTAGCATCAACCATCACCCACAAAGGAAGAAGCAATCAAGGTATTGGAATATTCAAATGTCACAATTTGAAAAAACAATCTTTTTAAAAAAAACAAAAAGATGGGACGAGAGTCACCAGACAGGAATCTAGTTTGGGTTGCAGAGAAGATCCTGTAGATTAAAGAGATGCCACAAGCCCATATACAGTGTTCCCTTGCTTTCCGCGGGGGATGCGTTCCGAGACCACCCGCGAAAGTCAAATTTCCGCAAAGTAGAGATGCGGAAGTAAATACACTATTTTTGGCTATGAACAGTATCACAAGCCTTCCCTTAACACTTTAAACCCCTAAATTGCAATTTTCCATTTCGATTATTACTCACCATGTTTATTTATTAAAGTTTATTAAAAAAATATTTATTAATAGCAGACGAAAGTTTGGCGATGACATATGACGTCATTGGGTGGGAAAAACCGTGGTATAGGGGGAAAACCAGCAAAGTATTTTTTAATTAATATTTTTTAAAAACCGTGGTATAGACTTTTCGCGAAGTTCGAACCCGCGAAAATCGAGGGAACACTGTATACACTATCACTTTGCCATTGCAAAATTGGGGGAGGAAAAAAAAGGCAAAATCTTTGCCTGTTTCTGAAAAGAGCCAGGAAAACCTGGCTTTGCCAATTGGCTTGCTGTCCCAATGAAGGTGTCCAGTTCTGGCAGTAGCTAGTCGACTAGCACTGGTAGAGCTCAACTCAGGACAATTGAGCATAAAACTTCTGTTGCTTAATGAGACGGTTCAGTGAATTCTTGTCTCATTTTACCTTTTTCTTACCAGTTGTTTAAGTAAACCAGCACAGTGTTTCAGGGAATCTGGCTCCCCCATTAACACTGCTTGTCAGAAGATCGGAAAAGGGGATCATGTGATCCTGGGGCACTGCAACCATCATAAAATATGAACCAATTGCCAAGCGCCTGAATTTTGATCTCATGACCAAGGGGATGCCAAAATGGTTACAAGGGAAAAAAAGCCCTAAGTTACTTTGTTCGCTGGGCTGTTGTAACTTTGAATGGTCACTAAATGAATTCTTGTAAGCTGAGGACTACCTGTAAAAGATCTCATCTCCATCCCACCTACCTATTGGCTTTTAAAAACCCTTTTAATAGCAATTTTAACATTTTAGCTCTATGCTATTTCTATTATTTCTATTTCTTATTTCTAATTTCTATTTCTAATTTTTATTTCTATTATTTCTGTTTCTATTCCTATTATTTCTATTTCTATTATTTCTATTTCTAATTCTAGTTTCTATTTCTATTATTTCTATTTGTTATTTCTAATTTCTATTTCTATTATTTCTATTTTATTTCTATTTCTATTATTCCTATTCTTATTCCAATTTCTAGTCTATAGAATTCTAATTCCCATTCCCATTCCATTCTATGACTGGATTGTTTTAGTCTGCCATTTGTGGTATTGCAAGTAGCCCTGAAGTGCATGGTAAGAGAGATGAGAAGCATATAAATTTAACCAATAAATAAAAAAACGAGGACGGCCTCCATCCTTTCTGCATGCTTTAGTCACAAAAGAAGATTTACAATCTAACACCACTTAGTTTGAAAGTTGTGCAGCGGAGCTTTATTACTCAAGGGCCTCATCTCCATTCTTTATTCCCTACTGCTTATTTGACCCCTATGACCATTTGACCCCTATGACCATGATCATTAAGTGTTGTATCCAGGGATGGGCTGCTGCCCGGACGGAGGTGGGGAACGCAGTGGACAGCGAAAATGGAGCTCTACACCAGAACACCCAATTTACACCAAAAGATGTTGAAAGAAAATGCAGGGCATCCTCTTTGGGCAGCCTCTGCATTCTTCCTGAAAGCGTTTAAAAACCCCAAAGCTGGCGATTCTGCTACAAACAAAAGTGTCAAGGAAAACTATAAGGAGATAAAATCTGGAATTAATTCTCCCCCTGCTTTCCAAATGGCTGTAGTATTCTCTAGAACAGAGGTCTTCATAGCTGGCTGGAGAATTTGGGAGTTGAAATTCACAAGCCTTAAAGTTGCCAAGTTTGGGGACCCTTGCTCTAGAAAATAAAATGAATAATGCTTGAAACCTCATGTTTTGCCAGAAACCTTAATTTGTTTGGTAGTCTGCAGGAAGGAGGGTTAAGACTGTTATGTGGAATGGAGCATTTTGGGATGTTCACTTAGACTGTGAAAGTAGCAAGGAACACTTTAGATTGTTGCCTTTGAGTAAGTGATTATTTTGCTGAGTGGCCATTTTAATCACGAAGCCACCTTTGTGACAATGCTCAAAACGTGCTTTCAAAATTCCAAGTGAGGTGTTTTGGTCATTTCACTGTTCTATAGCTGCTCACTTCCAGGATGCGGGTGAATTCAATGATCTGCTTATTTTGAGTCCATGGATATGGGTATTATTTTGACGTTCTTGGGAAATCCTTGGTCAAGTCACATGATCGTCAAGCTACTCCCTACCTGGTCACATGGCCAGCAACCTGGTCACATGGCCAGCAACCTGGTCACATGGCCTGCAAACCACACCCACAAAATAAGCCACGTCCACAGTGTGGTAGTAAAAATTTTAGTAGCCCTTCACTAGTTGTACCTCATAATTCTTGACAAATGTATCTTTTGTTTTATGGACACTGTTATAGCCTATGCACCAATGACAAATTCCTTGTGTGTCCAATCACACTTGGCCAATAAAGAATTCAATTCAATTCAATTCAAATAGAAAATAGAATCCCTATTCTCCAACACACACACAAATACAGTGATACCTCTACCTAAGAAAGCCTCTACTTACGAACTTTTCTAGATAAGAACTGGGTGTTTAGGATTTTTTTGCCTCTTCTCAAGACCCATTTTTCACTTACAAACCCAAGTCTCTGAAATTGTAACCGGAAAAGGCAGGGAGAAGCCTCTGTGGGGCCTCTCTAGTAATCTCCTGGGAGGGAACAGGGCCGAAAAAGGCAGGGGGAAGCCTCTGCAGGGCCTCTCTAGGAATCTCCTGGGAGGAAACAGAGGTAGAAGATGTGGGGAAAAGCCTCTGTGGGGCCTCTCTAGAAATCTCCTGGAAGGAAACAGGGCTGAAAAAGGCGTGGAGAAGCCTCCATGGGGCCTCTCTAGGAATCTCCTGGGAGGAAACAGGGCCTCCACCCACTCTGTGGTTTCCCCAATCGCAGGTATTATTTGTTTTTACATTGATTCCCATGGGAAAAATTGCTTCTTACAAACTTTTCTAGTTAAGAACCTGGTCATCGAGCGAATTAAGTTTGTAAGGAGAGGTACTACTGTAGTAAAAATTTTGGTAGCCCTTCACTGGTTGTACCTCATGATTCTTGACAAATGCATCTTTTCTTTAATGTACATTGAGAGCATAGGCACCAATGACAAATTCCTTATGTGTCCAATCACACTTGGCGAATGAAGAATTCAATTCAATTCTAATAGAGAATATAATCTCTATTCTCCAACACCCACACACACAAATACCCGGCCCTGCTTGCCATCTGCCACTCCCCCCCCCACCCCTCAATCAGCCTTTCAGAGGGCAGTTGCACCCACCTGACTAGGCCTCAAGCCTTCCCCGGCGTCCGAGCGACAGGCTCCAAGACCAAACCGGAGGCCGAAACGTAAACCAAGGCGCCTGGAGCGGTAGAATTCCTCACCAGAGCCATGAGGGAAACCCCTCGCTCGAGGACCGTCAACCTCGGGAGGAAGAAAGAAAAAAGCGTCCCTCGACGATTCTCCTCAGTAAAGAACAACGGCGCCGGTTGCCAAGGCGACGGCGTCGCGGACCGAGTGACGACACGTCGACCTCAACCTTTCGGAGGCCCCGCCCTCCTCCACCGGCGGCTGCGTCGCGCCTCCCCCACCCCTCCCCTTCCACTGTGACGGAGAGAGGAAGAGGCCGGCTCCGGGAAAGGGCGCAACGCGCATGCTCGGCGCGGGCGCCATTTTGAACGGGGCCGCCGGAGCTTCTCCCGCGGCGGTGGCGGCGGTGGTGGTGACGGTTGGCGGCGGCCGGCTCAGCGGCGGGAGCGACCTGGGTGACGGCGGGTCCCGCTGCCGAGATGGCCAATATCGCGGTGCAGCGGATCAAGCGGGAGTTCAAAGAAGTGCTGAAGAGCGAGGAGGTCAGGCTTTACACCCCCCCTCATCCTTTCCCCCCCTCCTCACAATTTCTCCCCTCAGAACTCGCCCGGCGGCTGTGAGGAGCTCATGCCGGCTCGGGGCTCCTGGCCCGCCCGGGGCTGAGGCGAACCTGGTGTCGCTCCTCCTTCTATCGTTGATTACGGGGGTGGGGGAGAAAACCCCCTGAGGGGCGTCCGCTGAGGGGGGGCAGGCAGACAGGACGGGGAGAAGCAACGCCTGAGGTAAATTTGGGGGTTGGGGGGGGAAGGCCTGGCCAAGAAGGGCTTCCCCCCATCGCCAACCATGTGAGAGGAACTCTTCTTTCAAGGGATGGATATCCTCCCACCCCCCCATGTCAGGCCTCATGTTAGAGGTGTGGGGGTGAGGTATCATTTGTTTCTTTGAAGGAAAAAAAAGAAGGTACCGGGGATGGGAATTCTACACTGCTCAAGAAAAATAAAGGAAACCCTTAAAAAAACAGAATACAGTATAACTCCAAGTCAATCAAACTTCTGGGAAATCAAATGGTCCACTTAGGAAGTGACACCGATTGACAGTCCATTTCACATGCTGTTGTGCAAATGGAATAGTTGTGCAAATGAAATGTTCCATGAGAATATGTCATTCATTGGGATCTGGGATGTGTTATTTGAGTGTTCCTTTTATTTTTTGTTTTTATTTTTGAGCAGTATAGTTCCTGCTTAAAAGCCACACACAAAAAAGCCAACTTGGGTGCCTTTGGGGCTGGTCCTGGGGAGATGGTGAGTTTCAGGCCCCGAGAAAGGTAACCGGGGGCCTTTGGACCAGGCACTGGGAGACTGGTAGTTCTAGTCCGGCTGCTGGGTGATGGGCATTCTAGTTCCTCCTTAAAGACACATGGGAAAAAAGCCAGCTTGGGTGCCTTTTGGGCCAGTCCTTGGGAGGTGGTGAGTTTCATTTGCTTCTTTGAAGGAAAAAAAGAAGGTACCGGGTGACGGAAGTTCTAGTTCCTGCTTAAAGCCACACACATAAAAAGCTGGCTTGGGTGCCTTTGGGGCCGGTCCTCAGGAGATGGTGAGTTTCAGTCCCCGAGGGAAGGTAACTGGGTGTCTTTGGGCTAGGCACTGGGAGACTGGGAGTTTTAGTCCGGTAGCTAGTTGATGGGAGTTCTAGTTCCTCCATGAGCCATAAAATCTGGCTGGGTGTCTGGGCCCCAGAAAGTTTTACGTCCCAGAAAGGTAGCTGGGTGCCTTTGGCCCAGTTGCCAAGAGACTGCAAGTTCTAGTCCAGCAGCTAGGTACTTGGTGATGGGAGTTCTAGTTTCTCCTTAAGCCACAAAAAAGACAGCTGGGTGCCTTTGGGCCAGTCCTAGGGAGATGGTGAGTTTTAGGACCGAGAAAGGTAGCTGGGTTCCTTTGAGCCAGTCACCAGGAGCCTGGGAATTCTAGTCCTGTGTATGGCATAAAAGCTGGCTGGGTGACTTGGGGCCAGTCCTCAGGAGACTTAGTTTTAGGCCTGCCTTGGGCAAGAAGGGTAGCTGGGTTCCTTTGGGCCATTCACCAGGAGAATGGGAATTCTAGTTTTGTGTATGCCATAAAAGCTGGCTGGGTGACTTTGAATCAGTCACCAGGAGACGGTGAGTTTTAGTTCTGCCTTAACCATGAAAGGTAGCTGGGTGACTCTTTCTCAGCCTGACCTACCAAATTTCACAGAAAAATAGGAGGAGGAAGGAGTGTTAGGTTTGCCAGCTTGAGTTATATATAATGTAATAATGGCAGGACGGAATCTAATAAAGAAGCCAGGCCCAGCACTCTTTTATCTAGGTTGGGACAGGTCTGCTATTCCATCCAGTTGACCAGGGAATCTGAACCAGGTCAGAGGAGTTTTTCCAGTGGGAATTTTAAGTTAAAAGTAGTGTTGTGTGCCCTTGTTGCTGAGGGTTTATCATGACAGAATCAGGGGTCTTCGGATAAATTTTCCTGATGTTGGTGTAATGGGCACAGTTTTCTGTAATTCAGGTGTATGTGTGTGAACACAGAAAGAGTAAAACATCAGAGTATGTAAAATAGGCCAGGTTTCATAGTATACTTCATGCTTAGGCAGGTTAGAAAAACCATAGTTTGTGGAATAAGCTAGAATTCAGGTAAGCAAGTAGTTGTGTGGCTTTTTGAGGCCAATCCCTAGTCCTTTTCACTAATCTTGCCTTGGACCTTTACAGGTTTGTTAAGAGCTTGAGCAAGCCAGAATTATGAATTAGCATTAAGGAAGGAAGGAAATTACAAAGACCTGTGAGTTGGTGTAGTCTATTTAATTGTAGTGAGTAAGCCTTAAGCTATGGTCTGTTTGTTGGCCTTTGGTGTACAGAATGCTAAGACGAAAACAAATCAACAACACAGTTTAATGCAATGCATGGGATGGTGTTTTAAAATGCATATACTGTGGAAAACTATGCTACACTAGAGAAACTATTTCAAAAATTATTGAAACCGAATACATTTAAGATGGAGCACATGTATTTCCCTATAATACAGATATGGAAAGAATAAGATGTAAGTATAACTTATAGAAACCATTGGTTAAAAGAACTCTTTTATATTTAAAATGTTCACCAGTAACACTGCTCTTTGAATGAGAATTCATTGAGAAGATGTTTTATTTTTATTTTATTTTTAAAAAAAGATTCCTCTCAATATGTATATAATAGATCAGGGGTCAGGAACCTTTTTGGCTAAGAGAGCCGTAAACGCCACATATTTTGAAATATAATTCCGCGAGAGCCGTACGTATCTCCCTTTCTCTCTTTCTTTCTCTCTCTCTTTCTCTCCCCCTCTCTTTGTCTCTTTCTATCTCTTTCTCTCCCTCCCTCTATCTTTCTCTTTTTATCTTTCTCTTTCTCTCTCTCTCTTTCTCCCCCTTCTCTCTGAAGTGGGGAGGGCCGGGTTGGCACCAAGGGAGCTCGAGACGGGGTGCAAAAGCAAACTACTCTGCTGGCCCAGGCCCACATCGGAAGGAAGGAAGGAATGGTAAAAGGGGCGATCAAGAGAGGAATGGGTGAATGAATGGACGGAGGGTGGGAAGGAAGGAAGGAAAGAGGGAAGGGACAGGAACAGAGGAAGGGTGCAAAGAAAGCAAGGAAAGGTGTGAAAGGGGAGAGTAAGAGAAGAAGGAGTGAAAGAAGGGAATGAGGGAGGAAACAAGGGAGGAAGGAGAAGGAAAGCAAGAAATGGAGGGAGGGAAGGAAGGAAAGAAAGAAAGAAAGAAAGGGGGAAGGGACAGGAACAGAGGAAGGAAGCAAGGAAACTTATGAAAGGGGAGAGTAAGAGAGGAAGGACTGAAGGAAGGGAGGGAGGGAAGAAGGTAGGAAGGAGAAAGAAAAGAAGAAATAGAGGAAGGGAAGGTAAAAGAGAGAAAGAAAAAGAGCAAGAAAGAAAGAAAGCAAGAGAAAGAAAGAATGAAAGAGAAATAAAAATAGAGAGGGGGAATGAAAGAAATGGAAGGAGGGAAGGAAGGAGAGAAAGAAAGAGAAAGAAAGAAAGCAAGAGAAAGAAAAAAGAATGAAAGAGCAAGAGAGAAAGAGAGAAAGAAAGAAAGAAAGAAAGGCAACTTCAAAGAAAGGCTCACTGAGCATCTCTCACTCTCTCTCTCTTTCTATCCCTCTTTCTTTCTCTCTCTTCCTTTCTATCTCTCCTCTTCCTTTCTCTCTCCTCTCTCTCTCCCTCTCTTTCTACCCTCCTTTCTCTTCCTTCCTTCTCTCCCTCCCTCCCCTCCCTCCCTCCTTCCTTCCTCTCCATTTCTCTTTCCCTCCCTCTCTTTCCCTTTTCTTTCTTTTGGTCCACTTCTCTCTCTCTCCGCTTCTCCACTTGCCTCCCCCTCGCGCCTCGCCCTTCCCACCCGGCCACCCGCGCGCGCTTACCAGCAGCAGGAATTCAAGTAAGCCCAAAAGAAGCCATTGGCTCCGGGCGGCGTTCATGGCCCCCCCGAACCCCCAGCCCAGCTGGAGCTCCCTCTCGCCGCCGCCATCTCCCTGCGACTGCCTGCGGCCGCTGCATCCCCCCCCCCCCTCCCACTGGGCCACAAAGGACATTTGCCGCCGACGCCAGTGCAGCTTCAGCTGGGCGGGGCGCTGCCGGTACTTCCCTCCTGGGGCTCCCGCTCGCAGCTGTCCCCCGGCTTCTGCTCGATGCCGCGGTTTTCGGCGCTGTCCTGCTGTGCCCCAAAGACGGAAGGCGGGAAAAAGGCGAGAAGAATGGAGCTCTCCTTCTTCCTGCCTTCCGTCTTTGGGGCCCAGCAGGACAGCGCCAAAAACCGTGGCATCGAGCAGGAGCCAGGGGACAGCTGCGAGCGGGAGCTCAGTGCTAGGAGCCCTGTCTGCGAGCCAGATACGGCCATCAAAAGAGCCATATCTGGCTCGCGAGCCATAGGTTCCCGACCCCTGTAATAGATGGTAAAAATTGAGGAAGGGACCTGCATTCTTTCATTTAAAAGTATATTCTGTTGATGCTATGTATTATCAATTAGCATGATATTCTTTCCAAAGGATTTTTAACTCTTCACTCAGATCTGTGTATCTCAGTGGACTAAGAACATATTCTAATATCAGTTGGCGGAACTGATAATAGTGAAAAATTTAGCATTATATTATATTTGTAGGTTGGTCTTACTCCAATGTATTCAGAGTGGTACTCTTAGTCCTATTTTCTACTAGGTCAGTACTATTTTCAGTTACTTTCACAAAATGTGAAGTGTTTTGAACCAGATACTACTCAATATTCAATACTAGTTTAGTTTACAACTAAGAAATTCTTGTTCCATCCCTGTCTTAGTCATAATAATTTTGTTCTTCCTGAACACCGATAAAATACCAACCAGAGATGACCACATATTCCTGTCTTTCCTTCTGATGGAATATATATACAGTACTACTCAAAAAAATAAAGGGAACACTCAAATAACACATCCTAGATCTGAATGAATAAATATTCTCATTGAATAGTTTGTTCTGTACAAAGTTGAATGTGCTGACAATGTGAAATTGATTGTCAATCAGTGTTGCTTCCTAGGTGGACAGTTTGATTTCACAGAAGTTTGACTTATTTGGAGTTATATTGTGTTGTTTAAGTGTTGCCTTTATTTTTTTTGAGTGTATTATATTATATTATATTATATTATATTATATTATATTATATTATATTATATTATTTTTTTCCCTTCTGGGCTCTGGATATGTTTTTCCTATTGCAGTAAATGAAGTTGAATGTGTATAATTTTAGAAGAGCTCTGTGTGTGTGTGTGTGTGTGTGTGTACATTTTATATAGTAGATAATGTATATTTTGTGTGTGTGTAACATGTATGTACACATATGGCATATGTGCATAGAATTAAATAGTATATTTTGAATGTTCAATAATAGTAAATAGATAGGGAAATTGTATCTCTTTGAGGCAAGGAGAGGCCAGGTACCCTAACCCAAACCCTTGACATGAGTGATGTCAAGTTGGCCACCTTTAAACCGGTCACATAACCTTTAAGCCACCCCGTCACAAGATCATTAATTATCTCAGGGACCGCTTTCTGCTGCACGAATCCCAGCGACCAGTTAGGTCCCACAGAGTGGGTCTTCTCTGGGTCCCGTCAACTAAACAATGCCACTTGGCGGGACCCAGGGAAAGAGCCTTCTCTCTGGCGGCCCCGACCCTCTGGAACCAACTCCCCCCAGAGATTAGAATTGCCCCCACCCTCCTTGCCTTTCGTAAGCTACTTAAAACCCACCTCTGCCGCCAGGCATGGGGGAATTGAGATGCTCTTTCCCCCTAGGCCTTTACAATTTTATGCATGGTATGTCTGTATGTATGTTTGGCTTTTTATATTAATGGGTTTTTAATCATTTTTAGTATTGGATTGTTATTGTACACTGTCTTATTATTGCTGTTAGCCGCCCCAAGTCTCCGGAGAGGGGCGGTATACAAATCCAATCAATCAATCAATCAATAAATAAATAAAGTCACTCCCACTTGGTCACATGTTCATCAAGCCACACCCACAAAATAAGCCACAACCACAGTGTGGGAGTAAAAATTCACTGGCTGTAGGTGATGTGATAAAATGTTGAAACACAATGAAAAATTTAAAACGGATCAATGGGATGTGTGCTTGCGTTTTGACATGTCTATAAATTTTACTTAACATAGCAATGCCTCTTTATACATTGATTCAGTTTTTTTTTCTTAAGTATATAGCTACGGTTTTATTTCCATTTACCTGGAATAAGTTTCACTTTAAAAACCCTTTTTGTGCAGTATTTTAAATACGCAATGGAAATTGCAAGATTTCCTGGAAAATATAATGTCCTAAAGCTGGATTAATTTTTAATTCATTTTTTAAAAATTCTGCACGGTGGGTTTTGCCCCAAAAAAGTTGAATTAGAAAATTACCATTTTCAATCATTGAGGCTTCCTAAAGTGTTTATAAGTAAGGAGAAGATGGTGAACATGATTAATATATTGAGTTAGAACAAGGATCGACAAACCCAGGCGCCTGGTCGCCAGTGGCGCCTAGAAAATGTTGTCTGGCGCCTAGAAAATGTTGCCTGCTGTACTGTATGTATACAGCAGTGTTTTTCAACCGGTGTGCCGCGAGACATGGCCAGGTGTGCCGCGAGGTGGCTCCTGCAAGTGGGAGCTCCAGGGCTGAGGCTTCAGCCCTGGAGCTCCCACTTGCAGAAGCCGCCCCCCGGCTATTGCCCGCCGCCGCCGCTACCCGCGCACCCCAAAATACCCCCCCTGCGTGCCCTTTTCCATGGGCGCGCAGTCCCCATTCCCCTGCCTGCCTGGGGGGGGGGCGGGGAGGCGCCGGCAGTAGAAGGCGCAGCCCCCGCCCGCCCGATCCGCTCCCTCTCCTCCTCTTCCGCTGAAAGAAACGCGCGGAAGCTGCCTGCTTGAGCCTCGCGTTGCTCCACCCCGCTTCATCCTGCTTGTCATCCTCCGTTGCCAGGAAAGCCGGGTTTGTTTTCCGTGAAAGCAGCGCGCCTTTTAACATGCTGCTTTCCTGCACCAGCGACGTTTGGCTGCCGGGGGGGCGGGGAGTAGAAAATCCTCCCCCCCCCAGGAGCAGCAAAAGCCTAAGCGGTGGGGTGCGCCGTTTGCCTTCCGGCTCAGTCGCAGAGGCTTTTGCTGCTTGTGGAGGGGGGGGGGGTTGGCGGTGCCGATGCCAAATGCTTTCCCTCCGCGGTGGGGGGTGCAGGGCAGGCGCAGTCAGCCCCAGGAGACAAAGATGGAATGAGAGAAAGGAAAGAGAGAGAAAGGGAGGGAGAGAAAGAAAAAGTGAGAGATAGAAAGGATAGAGAGAAAGGGAATGAGAGAAAGGAAAGAGAGAGAAAGAGAGGGGGAGAAGGAAAGAGTGAGAGATAGAAAGGATAGAGAGAAAGAGGGAATGGAAAGAGAGAGAAAGGGAGGGAGAGAAGGAAAGAGTGAGAGATAGAAAGGATAGAGAGAAAGAGGGAATGAGAGAAAGGAAAGAGAGAGAGAGAGAGAAAATAAGAGAGAGAGAGCAACAGAGAGAGAAAGAACAAGAGAGAGAAAGCATGAGAGAGAGAAAGAACAAGAGAGAGAGAGAAAATAAGAGAACAAGAGAGAGAAAAAGATAGCAAGAGAGAGAGAAAGCAAGACAGATAGGGAGAGGAAAGGAGAGTGAGAGAAATGAGAACAAAAAGGGGAGAAAAAAGGAGAAATGAGAAAATGATTGAGGCAGAGAATGAGAGGAGAGTGAAACAAAAGAGAGAGAGAGGTGATTCTTGAAGCATATGGTAAAAAGCACCCAAATAATAAGAAACCCCCCCCCAGCCCACACCTGTTTTTGAAAAGGATAAAAGAGAAAAAAACCCCAGCCCTCAACTGGTTTTGGAAATGGTTGGAGTGTGTATACATACACACACATAAGGGGGGGAGAGAGACAGGGATGGAAAAAGAGGAGAAGTGAGAGGGAGAAGGAATGAGGGAAAAAGGGAGGAAGAGAGAGAAATGAGAAACACGAGAGAGAAAAGGGGGAAAGACAGGAGAAGTACCCAGAAATGAGACAGTGGTATAAATTTCAGGAGGGATGATTGATGATTGACTGTATTTATAAGGGGATGTTACATGGGATTGTATATATGAGGGGGTTATTTATGTATGTATGTATGTATGTATGTATGTATGTATGTATGTATGTATGTATGTATTTATTTATTATTTATTTATTTATTAGATTTGTGTCATTTTGGTTGGTGGTGTGCCCCAGGATTTTGTAAATGTAAAAAATGTGCCGCGGCTCAAAAAAGGTTGAAAATCACTGGTATACAGTATATTTTTCCCGCCTTGTGTTTACGCCCAGAAATGGTACATCTTGGCTTCCGTAGCTCCGCCCATCAACCTCGGAGCGAGCTGCTTTCCCAGCGTCCCCTGCGCTTGCGTGCGTCTCTCCCTCCCCCCCTTGCCTCCATTCCGCCTCCTACTCGAACCCCTTCACTCCCCCCCACCGCACACATACGCTCCGATCTTGGCCGCTCACCCGCCTTCGGAGAGAAGCGGAAGCCCCTCCCCTCCCGGCGTGAGGTTTTGTTCATTCCTCCTCCGGCCGCGTGCGCGGTGACTTCCGACCAGTAACCCCTCCTCCCCCCTCACCCGCGTCCCCGGCCCGGTCTCCCTTTCCTTCTTCTCTGTTTCGGTTTCTGACTAACGGTCTCCCCTCGGATCCCGACGGGAGTACAGCAGAGCCGGCTCGGCGGAGCCAGGCCTGCGCCGGGGGGGAGGGGGTGAAAGCGATGTCAGGTGGAGACTCGGCAAAAAACCAAGTTTGCTTAAAAAAAATTCTGGCTCCTAAATTTTTTGGCTGGCTCCTAGATTCTGAACAACTTTGTCGACCCCTGAGTTAGAAACATAGAAACATAGAAGACTGATGGCAGAAAAAGACCTCATGGTCCATCTACTCTGCCCTTTTTTCCTGTATTTTATCTCGCAATGGATATATGTTTATCCCAGGCATGTTTAAATTCGGTTACTGTGGATTTACCAACCACGTCTGCTGGAAGTTTGTTCCAAGGATCTACTACTCTTTCAGTAAAATAATATTTTCTCATGTTGCCTTTGATCTTTCCCCCAACTAACTTCAGATTGTGTCCCCTTGTTCTTGTGTTCACTTTCCTGTTAAAAACACTTCCCTCTTGAACCCTATTTAACCCTTTAACATACTTAAATGTTTTGATCATGTCCCCCCTTTTCCTTCTGTCTTCCAGACTATACAGATTGAGTTCATTAAGTCAACACATCTAACCTGATTTACAGACCTGCTTCCTAAGAATGATTATCTGAAAGGGGATATTTACAGCTTTAAATTTGATTGTGTCTATTTCTAAAAATGTTAGGGTTTCAGTGGAGAAAAAAATAACATCACAATTTTTCTGCAAGAAATTTCCATCATTTTAACTATTCCATAGGTTGTTGGCATTTCAAAGCGTAGTTAGATGTTATCAAACTATAATTTGTAACATCTGTGCAAAAGGGGAATACAACATTACTTCCCTTGTCTGCATTTACTAAATACAATAACTACATGAAGCTTCAGTAATTTAGCATTATAAAAAATTAATAATTGCACTTTGCTGTTACCATTCTGTGAACAGCATGACATATTCAGTGGGTTATACGACTGACATTGCAATATATCTCGTTTATAAATTTTAACAGTAATGTGCCTTTCGTGGAATACAAAATTGAAGGAAACCAAAAACATGTAATTTTAAAGTAGTGCTGTATAGTATCACAAACACAACTCTAGAATAAAAAATGTGATCAGCATAGTAGACTAAAGGGAGGCAGAAATATGTTCTGCGGCCTATGTAGACCACTATATAATATACAACTTTTCAGGAACATTAAAGTTTCAAGTTCAAGCCAATTAGAAATGTATGCAAACTGCGATAAAGATGAAACATACTCAACTCTACCCTAGAATGGATTAATTTTAGCAGATCTTGTGTTTGCAAAATAATCCAGTCATTTGAAGGCTACTTTCCGTAAACAATTATATTAAAATTCAAACAGGCAATCTGCAAACTCACAATGTAGAGAAAACCATCAAGGCAGGGGAAAGGTACTTGTTGGCTATTTTTGAGAAAGTGAGCATTACTCTTACGATGCTATCAGAGTTATTTTTCCTAGTACTGATGTTAACAGAATGCTAATATAAAAATTGCATTCTTCATCTAATTGATTTCAAATGCAAAATTTTGTGAAAACCAAGTTTCCCAGTTTGGAAGAAGAAAATGACAAAACTTCTTGCCATAGGGAAGCTGGTTTAAAGTTTGTACTCAAGAAAGTAGCTAGCATGAAAATTCAATAGAAATGAGACCTTTTATCTTTGCATTCTATTTTTGGCTCCTGTCCCATACCACTTCTCCTAAGAATAAGCATCTCTGTATTCCCAGGCAGCTAGTTTGGAGTTGACTTGTACATACGTTAGAGCTCAAGAATTTTCTACAAAATGATGTGCTGTTAACTTGTCTTGTTCAAAAATTTTTGAAGAATTTTCTTTCTTGACTGTGTGCTTTGGGGTGCATTAAAAAACGATATACAGTACTGGGGAATGTATTGGGAAAGCTATATTTTGTAAACCAAGGTGTCTCCAAGCTTGGCAACTTTAAGACTTGTGGACTTCAACTCTGGGAGTTGTAGTCCACAAGTCTTAAAGTTGCCAGGCTTGGAGATCCCTGTTGTAAACTAACTGCAAAAATGACAATATTTTTATTGTATATTACCAAAGAATATAGATCCACGAGAAACAGATGTTTTATGATTTATTGTTACAGAATAATTTATGATTACAAAATAAACATCCCAATTGAACAGATTGGGAATGCTCAGTCTATAAGAGCATTTCCAAAATACAACCAGGAGAGAAGTTTGATTTTATTTCTTCCTTGGAACAAACTTCCAGCAGACATGATTGGTAAATCCACAGTAACTGAATTTAAACATGCCTGGGATAAACATATATCCCTCCTAAGATAAAATACAGGAAATAGTGTAAGGGCAGACTAGATGGACCAGGAGGTCTTTTTCTGCCGTCAATCTTCTATGTTTCTTCCATATTATTATTATTATTTTAATGCAGTACAATAAAATTAATTCCTTTCCATGTATTGGATCAGTTTTCTATCCAACGTTTTAGAAGTTAGAACAGGGTGGCAGGTTTTGTGGGAATTCGATTGCCTGCTCTAAGACATTTTGGAACCGTTAGGCACTAGGATCATAAATGAGACGGGGATATGTCTAGAAAAGCAGTTCAGGTAATAAGGGAGATAGTGCCACAAAAAAAAATGGAAATGCAGATAACCTCGACTTACCATCATCACCTTCAAATAACCACTGAATGAATGGTTAAGTCGGAAGGCTGCCTATGCACAAATGTCCATAATGTTAGCTGTATAATTCTCTTAAAAAGGCAATGAAATCTGTTTTTTTCTCCCTTAAATCTAGTGGGAAAAGCCAATTCATCTTACATTAAGCAAAATCCGCCTATTCTCATGAACACTGGCTGTTTTATTGGCATGTCCATATCCTCTTAATGTACTTTCACATTTCCTTGTGCACAACTGATCATTTCAACCAAAAATTTCAAGCTGTTTTTGTGGTGGTGGTGGTGATGTTCAGGTGTTTACTTTAAAAAGTAAGTGTTCTCAAGGCAGCTTATAGCAATGCCAAAATAAATTAACAGGTAGAAATTTTGACTGACTGTTTGGCAGCTCATTTGTACCCTCTAGATTTGTTTTTTTTTAAATAAACTTTATTGATTTTGAATAAAAAAGACATACAAACTTACAAACATTTAAACACATATTAGGGGTTACAATTACCCCTCTTTTCTTGAAGTCAATTTTTAATACAGAAAAAAGAATAAAGTCTTAAGTCTTTAAATCAAACTAATTAACAACAGCAAAAAATGTCAATAACATTTAATTATATCCATACCGTTTTCTTTAGCTTGTTTTCAACTTATTCTTATCTATCCATATATAAAGTTTATCCCAAACAATGTAAAAGTCAGATTCTTCTTGATCATTCAGCCTCTAGATTTGTAACACTGACGGAATTGACATTGATGGGATTTGTGAGTGAGCCATAAGCATTTTTTAAATCCATTTGCTGTTTTATTTTAAAGCAGCAGACGATAATTCCCACGACACCAGCACAATTATGGGGTTAAAACAATCCAATAAACCGTGAATCAAAATAAATGTGAAAAAAACCCTGATATCACCAAATTTGCTAGATATTAGAAGAAACAGAGAAGGGCAAAAATCATGGGGGTCTGTTGTTTCTTTTGGAAACGCAGGCTTGCGTATAAAAGATTGATTTTGTCTAAATGTTGCAAATTACACAGTGGTGTAAGTACCTCGTCAGGTAACATGCGTCACATAAACGATATAAATGGGCGCAAATGACAAACTTTTGCTGAATTATACCAAGGATGCCGATTGCAATGGGATTTTTTTTTCCTGCTGGGTCAAGGTTTGGAAATGCCAACAAAGACATTTTTAAATAAATTCACGACATTGCTTGACAATTGAAAGCAAAACGTCTGCTAATAGGAACTTGAGGGTTTGCCCTGAGATAAGAAGCTAAAACACTAATTTAGTGCAAAGACTGTTTGTTGTAGCTGTTTGGTGAAATTTATTTCAGTTATTAATCAAATTTATACAGCTACCCATCTCAACCAAAGGCCGTGCTAGATAAGACAGTATAAAATAACAATAGATGGAGAATTTCTTAAGACAAGTCAATCTGGCTTTAAACTGTGGAAGAGGAAAAATTATTGAGGTGTACTTTAATGGAGGCTATAAATAACAACTGCAAAGGGTAATATTTAATTTTTATTATTCACAATCTGCAATTTTGAAAGGAGTTTAATTACCTCCTCCGCAGCAACAACATGTGGGATACTGTTGGGTGTTAGTTGATTTTTGGAGGGGACTCATCTCCATTAAAAAAATGAAAAATGAGTGCACTATATTGCTTCTAGGTTCTTGAAGCATTCTTTCTACTCCAGTTCTTCCTGAGTTCTTCCTCGTATTTGCAGACGCATACCACCAAATATGTATTTATAAAGGTTAGGCGGCTACGTCTGTCAAAGGCCATAAGACTACTGAGCGGCAAATTAGTTGTAGTGAACCAGAGTGACTTGTTTAACAACATTATTTTACGCAATAACATTTGCAGTCATATGGTCCTTGTGCTCAGATGGAAATATTGGGGAGGGTTTAGGCTGGCTATATAAAAACGTGCTGGAAATGTTTGAAATGAAGCTTCTCAATTATTTTCTGTAACTCTCCTCCCCCCTTCCCGGGAAGAAGTAAATATCTCATGACCCTCCAACTCTCCACCAGGACAATTGTTTGCAATATTCAGCACATTTTCTCTGAGAAAAACTCAAGTGGTTTATCAGCATGATTGAGGTCTAATGTGTTTAAGTGACACCTTAATTTATTTGGCTTCATGCTGTCCGCTGCCAACATTTTTAGGCACGATAAACATACCGGTCCTTCCTCGTCTCCCACCGTAGTCATAGTGAAGCCAAGCGCTATACAGTGATCCCTTGACTTTCACGGGTCCAACTGTCGCAGAAAGGCTATGCCATGGGTTTTCAAAAAATATTAATTAAAAAATAATCCGCGTTTTTCTTTCAACGTGTAAATGTTTTCCTGCAGCTGCCCAACGTACAATACTGTGCGTTTTAACTCTCCTACCCTCTCACCTCAGCCGTCCTGCTTCTTTAAATAAAAGCTCTGCTTCCGCCCCAGCCTCCTGATCCCTCCCCTTTAATTCTCGGAGCATTGGTACACTTCACTTGAAGCTGAGCCTTACTGCTGCGGCGCAGCAAAGCCCCCAGCTTGCCGCCCCATTGCCCCTGCGGGTTCTGGGGGTAAGTAAAACCAGGAATGGAGGAGGGAGGGGGAGGAAGGAAGGAAGCATCTCTACTTCGCAGAAATTTGACTTTCGCGGGCGGTCTTCGAGCGTATCTCCCACGAATGTCAAGGAACGACTGTAAACGCTTCATCATATTTCCTCATCTTAGCTTTTAGGAGACTTAACATTTGTCTCATTATCTCCGTCTCTCTCCTCCTTTCTTTTCATCCCTGTTAAATATTTTTTCCATGGTGTCTGTTAAGGGTTTGCACTTCATATCTCCTGCTCTGTGCTGTGTGGTATTGTTCAGTGCAAACTCCCTGTGGCAAAAGAACCCCACATTCCCCAGGGTCACATGCCCCCCTGGCATCGGTCCGTGCCCCAATGGGGGGGGTGCCCCACTATTAGAACGCAGCTGCGAGAGCAATCATGGGATTTCCCAAATATGCCCATGTTACACCAACACTCCGCAGTCTGCATTGGTTGCCGATCAGTTTCCGGTCACAATTCAAAGTGTTGGTTATGACCTATAAAGCCCTTCATGGCACCGGACCAGATTATCTCAGGGACCGCCTTCTGCTGCACGAATCCCAGCGACCAGTTAGGTCCCACAGAGTGGGTCTTCTCCGGGTCCCGTCAACCAAACAATGTCGCTTGGCGGGACCCAGGGGAAGAGCCTTCTCTGTGGCGGCCTCGGCCCTCTGGAACCAACTCCCCCCAAAGATTAGAATTGCCCCTACCCTCCTTGCCTTTCGTAAGCTACTTAAAATCCACCTCTGCCATCAGGCATGGGGGAAATGAGATCCTCTTTCCCCCTAGGCCTTTACAATTCTATGCATGGTATGTATGTATGTATGCTTGGTTTGTGAGTGACATAGGGGAAGGTTTGGTAGGGAAGGTTTTCCTATTTGCCGATGACTCTAAAGTGTGCAATAGGGTTGATATTCCTGGAGGGGTCTGTAATATGGTAAATGATTTAGCGTTACTAGATAAATGGTCAAAGCAATGGAAACTGCAGTTTAATGTTTCCAAATGTAAAATAATGCACTTGGGGAAAAGGAATCCTAAATCTGAGTATTGCATTGGCAGTTCTGTGTTAGCAAAAACTTCAGAAGAGAAGGATTTAGGGGTAGTGATTTCTGACAGTCTCAAAATGGGTGAGCAGTGTGGTCGGGCAGTAGGAAAGGCAAGTAGGATGCTTGGCTGCACAGCTAGAGGTATAACAAGCAGGAAGAGGGAGATTGTGATCCCCTTATATAGAGCGCTGGTGAGACCACATTTGGAGTACTGTGTTCAGTTCTGGAGACCTCACCTACAAAAAGATATTGACAAAATTGAACGGGTCCAAAGACGGGCTACAAGAATGGTGGAAGGTCTTAAGCATAAAACGTATCAGGAAAGACTTAATGAACTCAATCTGTATAGTCTGGAAGACAGAAGGAAAAGGGGGGACATGATCGAAACATTTAAATATGTTAAAGGGTTAAATAGGGTTCAGGAGGGAAGTGTTTTTAACAGGAAAGTGAACACAAGAACAAGGGGACACAATCTGAAGTTAGTTGGGGGAAAGATCAAAGGCAACATGAGAAAGTATTATTTTACTGAAAGAGTAGTAGATCCTTGGAACAAACTTCCAGCAGACGTGGTTGGTAAATCCACAGTAACCGAATTTAAACATGCCTGGGATAAACATATATCCATTGTAAGATAAAATACAGGAAATAGTAAAAGGGCAGACTAGATGGACCATGGGGTCTTTTTCTGCCGTCAGTCTTCTATGTTTCTATGTTTCTATATTAATGGGTTTTTTAATCATCTCTAGTATCAGATTACTATTGTACACTGTTTTATTGTTGCTGTTAGCCGCCCCGAGTCTCCGGAGAGGGGCGGCATACAAATCCAATAAATAAATAAATAAATAAATTTGAGGAGCACTGGTTTAAATGATTGTAATGTTATTGAAGCATCGTTTAAGTGGTGTTTAACCAGTCAAAGAAATGGATATAAACTGAAGCCACTTTGAGAAGCACCAAAGGATCATGGGAAACTTTGTCATTGTTCCAGGAAAAACAACAGTATAAAGACTTATACCATATCCCGACTACGTTTATGTTTCCAACACACCCAGAAAACTTAAGTATCATCTAGACTAGCGGGTGACAAAATCAATTTCCTTGAGGGCTGTTTGACCTGGGGGGGGGGGGGGCTGGGTGGCATGGCCATCTCTATGTCAATCATTGAGGCTGTAATGGCCTCCCGCATTTTTGAACTTGACTAAGAGGAGATACATTGGGAGTTGATTTATTGTAATTGAACTGTGAGAAACCAAATCCCCAAACAAATATGTTTATGCTTTTTAGGAAAAGCAGCACAATTGAAAAAGGAGTGTATTATTTAAAAAATAAACCTTTCATTACTTTCTTCATCATACTTGTATAAATCTGTCAAATATAATCCGTTGGCCTTCCAAAAGGTTATGAAGACCTACCTGGCTTTGCCGGCAGGCCTCGAGGCCATGAATTTAAATCTTTCATGGCCAAATCGTATTGAATGGTATGTCGCGTTGATTGGATTGCTGAGTTGTGAGTTTTTACTGGGGTTATTGTTTTAATTTATATTAGACTTCTTTTTATTGTTAACTGTATTTGTATATACAGTTAACGTATACCACATACAAATCTAATAAAATAAATAAATACATAAATTTTGTTGTAAGCCACCCTGAGTCCTTTGGGATTGGGAGGCATAGAAGTCGAATGAATGAATGAATGAATGAATGAATGAATGAATGAATGAATGAATGAATGAATGAATGAATGAATTAGGGATAGTGACAAAGCTAGGCACAGGCGGTAAGCAGGCAGCCCATGGAGTGTATCACATGATTTAAAAACAATAGGAAGGCAATGACACATTCCCAAGGAAAATGAAGGATTTCCATTTTCAATGAAGTGACCAATTAGACTTACCGGTAGGTTGCTATTTAATTTGAATCTGCAGACGGATTTGGGGAGAGAATTTGCATTCCTCCCCTTACCTAATCTGATTCCTTCAATCATAAGCAGACTTCATTTTCCGGTTTAGGATATATACAAATGAGATCAAACCAGTAGCGGATTGCATCTGGCGTCCCGCTAGCAAAAATGGAGCTGTGTTTGCAGCTGCAGCTGACCGGCGGGCATGTGCGTCGGCGTGAGATTCAGTTTCTACACATGTGCCAGAAACAAAACCATGCGTGAGGATTCGAGTGTGAGCGAGATTTGCGAGATTTTCGCCGATTTTTTTTGCTTCCGTGCATGCATAGAAGCAAAAATATGAAGAAAGTCACCAAAGTGTCGCTGGCGCACACATCCTCACACGAGATTTGGCTTCCGGCTCATGCGCAGCAGCCGAATCTCACGGTGACGCGCTTGTGCCTGCGCTGGTCACCTTTGCCTGGACCAAACTATACCCCAGTTTACACTTTTTATAAACAAACAAAGTTCCATTATAAACCCAGTTGTCTATGGGGATTCTTACTCATCCGGATCATGGTTGTCCCAAAGGTGCTTTTTCCAGAGGCTGAACAAACCCCTGACAACTGAAGACAATTTTGGGCCTTGGATCTTCAGGTTTTCCACATTTTTACCGGTTATTACCGGGTTTTACCTGTATATATTAGCTTGCTGGTTATTACCTATAAAGCCCTGTGTGGCTCAGGGCCAGACTATCTATGTGACTGTCTCTTGCCACATACCTTCCAGAGACCAATTAGAGCCCACAAAGTTGCCTTCCTCCGGGTCCCGTCGACTAAGGTTAGCAGGACCACGGGGGAGGGCCTTCTCTGTGGCGGCCCCGGCTCTGTGAAACCAACTACTGCCTGATGTCCATTCTGCTCCCACCCTGCTGGCCTTTCATAAAGGCCACAAAGACCTGGCTCTGTCGGCAGGCCTGGGGGCAATAAATTTACTTCCAACTCTTGATGGCCAATTCTACTAATGGCGTGCATGTGTATGATTGTGTCCAACTTTTAAAATAACTTTTAATGGGGTTTTAGATTTTAGATAATGTTTTAGTTTTAGATAATGTTCAACTTATTTTTTATTGCGTTGTATCTATTTATATTGTATTTTTATTATTGTAAGCCGCCCTGAGTCCTTCGGGATTGGGTGGCGTAGAAGTCGAATAACTAACTAAATAAATAAATAAAATTGGCGCTGTGGGAACTGGAGACCTGCAGGGTTGCATGGAGCTGGGAGAGATGTAGTCCTAACAACATTCCTTTGTCCAAGAGTCAAGGCCACTCCCCCTTGCACTTGGAGGGGTGTGACTGGGAGGCATCTCCAGTTGGGACAGGGCATTGATTTTGGGTCATGTGATGGAGGTATGGGTGCTGGGCAAGGACTTTGAACTTTTGTTTGGGTGGAGAAAACCCGGAAGCTCTTCAGATTCGGGTTTTCCCAGAGGTGCCAATACGACATCTCCAATAAAATGGAACTTTGATTTTATAATCAAATAAAAAGCACCTTTGTGAACGCAGTCAAAATCTCAAGGTAAATTGTTGACTCCTTTTTCCCTTGCATGCTTTTCCCTTTCGAGGAATTTTGCTAAAAGAAAATTCAAAACCCCAGCCCTTTTACAGGTGTAAAGGATAGCTTTGATTTTCCCACAAATACCGTCCCTAGTTTTGCTTTAAAGTATATTAAATGTAACAAGCAAAATGTTAAAAATTATGATGTTTACGGAAGAAGAGATAATTGAAAAAATAACGGCGTGTGCTGAAATGGGCAAATTAACATTCAAATTAAAACAATAAAGATGACTCAGATTATTATAAATGCCGGGGTAGGTTTTATAGCTGGCTGGAAAAAAGGAAAACCTTAAGAATTGTGGTCAAAAAGAAAAAAGACTAAAAATAAATGAAAAAGAAAGATTAGAGTTAAATGTGGGGGATAAAAGAGAAAGAAAGGAAAGATTTATTTAAAAACAATGTATAGAAACTATGAATGATTTGTAAGTATTAGCTACATAATAATGAATAAGTATTATGAGAAACGTAATACAGATTCGTCACGCAAAGTCCACTGTTTTTTAAATGTCTTTGTTATGTGTGTCATATGTTGTAAATAAAGAAAATTGTGTAATTAAAAAAAAGTTACGATGTTTACATAATTAACTTAGCAAACGTGTCTTTGGTTATTAAATTAACCAAAAATACCTTTACAATCCCCACGACATGGCACAACTTTTGAACACGCCTTAATCTTCAACAAATGAATGTTGGAAAATTAGGCATGTCCTAAGATTTAGGTATCAATGCCTAGCGGAGTAGATATTGATGAATCGTTTGCTGCTTGAGTGTAACCCGGAGGTGGAGCTCTTTGCATCAACATTAGGAGGCTTTTCTCCAGGCCAAAGAGCAAATGGGACGTTGGGGGCAAAGTTGGTGCCAATAAAGGGACTCATACCAGTTCTCTGGCTGTGTTGCCTTTGTGCCACGCCCCGGGTCATCACATTACATTTTGAAGTTATGAGGGATCCAAGATACTTATAACCCAGATTTAGACTTTCAACAGTCACACACTGGGCATGTGATTGCTGTGATTTTGTGGGTGGTGGTGGTGTTTGCTGTCACAGTCCCAGTGTAAAAAGCGATCAGGCAGAAAATGGCCCTTTTGCCAACTTCCGATTGGACCAGAGGTCCCATTTTATTTTATTTTATTTTATTTTATTTACTTACTTACTTACTTACTTACTTACTTACTTACTTACTTACTTACTTACTTACTTACTTATTTATTGGATTTGTATGCCGCCCCTCTCCGCAGACTCGGGGCGGCTAACAACAGTAACAAAACAGTATACAGTAATCCAATACTAAAAACAGTTAAAACCCATTATATAAAAACCAATCATACATACAGACATACCATGCATAAAATTTTAAAGGCCTAGGGGGAAAGTGTATCTCAATTCCCCCATGCCTGGCGGCAGAGGTGGGTTTTAAGCAGCTTACGAAAGGCAAGGAGGGAGGGGGCAATTCTAATCTCTGGGGGGAGTTGGTTCCAGAGGGCCAGGGCCGCCACGGAGAAGGCTCTTCCCCTAGGTCTCGCCAAACAACATTGTTTGGTTGACGGGACCCGGAGAAGACCCACTCTGTGGGACCTAACTGGTCGCTGGGATTCGTGCAGCAGAAGGCAGTCCCTGAGATAATCTGGTCCGGTGCCATGAAGGGCTTTATAGGTCATAACCAACACTTTGAATTGTGACCAGAAACTGATCGGCAACCAATTTCTTTGCTCTCCCCAAGCTCCAGAGTCTTTCTAGAAGCCTGGGGAAAATGAGAAAGAGTCTCCTGAGGCCAGAAATGGCCCATTTCCCAACTTCCAAACAGGCCATTTTGGGGGGGGAGGGGGCTTTTTGCCCTCACCAGACTCCTAGAAAGATTCTGAAGTCTCAGAAGAGCAAAAAAATGGGCCTTCCACACCCTTCCGGAACTGGAAACAGCATGTTCCCCAACTTTCAGTGGGCCCAGAAGGACCGAAAACCAGCTGGCCGGCACGTAAATGCATACTGGTCCCTGAGCTGCGTGCCCAGCGATATGGCTCTGCAATGCCAGTTGTGGCACATGTGCCATAGGTTCTCCATCACTGGTATAGACTGTTAGTGCAATTACAGAAATTAGAGATATCTTTTATTGATTGTTCAGGAGTCGAAGGAATCATGGCTTGACTACTGTGAAGATGTGAAGAATATTGAAGATGCTCCTTGTATCAAAAGTTGAGGCCAGTTCCAAATGACACCACGTGGTTTACACAACTTTAGGTTTCTGGTGCTTTTTTCTAGCAGTTCCTGGAAGGATTCCTGCGAATCTAGTGTGTCAATTACAATTGAGTACTTGATCAACGTAAAGAAGAACTGAAAGGATTGGGCTTAAATTTGAAATTAAAAGACAATTATGAAAACAAACGTACATAGCAAATTCATCTCTCTTAATTTTCAATGGGGGGGAAAAAAACAAAGGATCCAATGAATAGTAAATCCTCTAAATGGTTTTTTTTTTCTGCTTTATTTTTAAGACGAACAAAAATCAAATTAAAGTAGACCTTGTAGATGAAAATTTTACAGAACTAAGAGGAGAAATAGCCGGGCCTCCAGACACACCGTATGAAGGTAAGTCTATTTTTTTTCTGCCAATCTAAGATTTTCTAATCATCTTATTAATTCATAAAGCTTGTAAGTGCAATATGTCTCATTTTGCAAAACACCGTAAATATATTGCAAATATCAATAATGTAATTTACCCTTAAAGTTAATCATTCGTGCAGGATAACTAAAAGTTGTGTTCTGGTTTATAGTATTCAAGCTGTTCCATAATGCTAGCCATTCTTATGGTGTGGTTTTTTGCGCACGTGTGGGTGTGGGTGTGGAAATTTGGCTTAATTCACCAGTCAGAACATCCTAAATATTTAAAAGAGCATTCAGTCATTATAAGTTTTACATTAATAAAATAGCTATACAGCAGGCAAAAAAAATATGTTGTATTCTGTTTCCCTAAACCAGTTATCTGGGCTTCATCAAGATACACCTATTTCAATCCTGAGAATTTTAGCGATTCCCAGAATACAGATAGAATTCTGAATATCGGTCCCTGCTTCTAGAAAACTCTCAGCTTGTAAAAAGTACCCCAAATTTCCATTCCAGACAAGCATCCAAAATGGTTTGTGTTAGGAGCTGCCATTTGTGGGCAAGGGAACCCGCTGTCTAGAGGTTTAAAGTTTTGCACTGGAAATGTAACTGCTGGATGGGTTTTTCAATTTATTTTTTTTCTCTTCTCACCTTCTCTTCCTTGATTCAGCTTAGCAACAAAATTCCAAGCAGCTGGTGGGTATCTGTTGACATGTGAATACTTAGAAAGTTGAAGTGCATTCAGATCTGTCTCTTTTTGCGCGTATAAAGCAAGTCGTTTCCATATATATCATTTGGGGTTTTTTCATGTGTATTATTTTGAGTGTCTTTGCAATGTTTTGGAAAAATCACATTTGCCATCTTCAGGCTGAAACATTTTAAAGAGATAAGTCATAAAGGGATTAGCATTCCCCACTCTTAATTTAAGGAGTTGGATGTTCATTGAAAATAGTTGGCAGACCTGATTTTATTGGTGTAGCTCCTTTTAATATAGTTGTTTCGTGGTCTTCTTTTGTGAGTATATTTTTCTTCTTCTTTAAAAATAATGAAATCCCCATTCAGATTTTTTTTGTCTTTCTATAGAGCAAGGGTCTCCAACCTTGGCAACTTTAAGATTTATGGACTTCAACTCCCAGAATTCTCCAGCCAGCATGACTTACTCTCTTATAATCCCTTCCTCTGCAACCTCTCCACTTTAGTTGGTAAGAGAAAAGGAAACAGACATCGCTGGCTAGAGAATTCTGGGAGTTGAAGTCCACAAAGTCTTAAATTTGCCAAGGTTGGAGACCCCTAGTGTAGACAAGGGTAGAGGGTCCTATATAGGCTGAGTGGTTGATCATAGCTCCAGCTAGAAAATCTCTGTACTTAGGCTAGATGATGAAAGCTTGAATACCTACTCAAGAAAGTAGACATTCAAATATTCAAGAAATAATGGCCATAAAGTTCCTGTTGGGTTCCTGTCACTGGTAGAGTTTTGCTTTCAGAGAAGTCACTCATAATCTGTTATTTTCTCCCCCCCCCCCCTCTTCTGCGTTCTTTCTCTCTTGGCCTTTGTCAGACTGTCATTCCGCATAGCTTCTAGTTTGTCTTATGGATAGCCTCAGGAAGGATGACTCAGAAACAGCCTTCTTCTCAGGAGGACTATTTTTTGATGAAGCAAAATGAATCGTGTTTGGATGGATGGTCACCATCCCGTTCGTCTTCTTTTTCTCAGTTTTTTTTTTAAGTAGGCAGTTACCGAATAAAACAGTTTACGCATTGCTTCCGTCTTGGGGAGACACATCATATTTAAACGCTTTGTTTTGGTTGGGAAGGAACGTTCTTCAGAAGAGATACCTTTCAGGTCTTCTTCTCCTTCGCCAACCTTGTCAATTTTAAGTATGGGTTGGTTGGAGAATTCTGCGAGTGGAAATCCACAGATCTTAAAAGTTGCCAAGGTTGGGACATTCCCGTTCTCTAGATCTTCTACTGACAGTCTTCAATCTTTTCTACATTCCAAATTGTGATCATTGCTGCGTTTCTACTCTAGGGGGGGGGCATCCTTGGGAGATTTGCTACTCCAATTTAACAAGGGGCAAATTTGTGTTTACTCCTTTGTTAAATTGTCGCTGGAATATTGGAACGGTCTTGCTTTCATTTAATCAAGTGGAGGGTTTTTATTACAGCTTTTAGTAAATTGTGCCCGTGTGCCAAGAGCGTTTCTCTTGGGGGAAAAGGCAACAGGAAGATATAAGAATAATTACTGTGGTACTACACCTGATGCACTAAAGGATTTCTACCCCAAGGGGTTTGCAAACTGAGTAATCTCTATGTAACACTTACAGTGGTAGCGGTAAACATGCTGGAAGGTACCATTTCAATTTTCAGCTACTGTACATACTGCCTTAGAACCAAAGCAAACTTTTAAAATCTTACTGTTTATTTAACTTAAAGGAAAGTTCATTGCTGTCATAAATTGATGTCTGATAAGTATTTAGTGGTTATATGTTCTGGTTTTTATAGGAGGAAGATATCAATTAGAAATAAAAATTCCAGAAACGTATCCTTTTAACCCCCCTAAGGTATGGTGAATATAATTATTGTGAATAATTCTTTGGATTCTTTCTTTATGAATCCTTTGTGTGTGTGTGTGTGTGCAGTGCTCTTTGTCTTGGCTGCCCCTCCAAGGTCTTTCAAATTGAATACAGCCCCCTAAAATGTATCTTTTATCCCCCCCCCCCAAACTCTCTGCTTATGAAACGCTTTACTGTCCAACAAAACCTCCAGTTGTGTAAAAATAATTCATTGTCTCTTTGGTTTAAGTATGATAACTTGTACTAATGTAATTTCAATTATATAAGGATTTTTTTAATGAGCTTATATTCCTGAAGTATAATAGTAGAAATTTGTTTTCAGTGGAACCAGTAGGTGGAAATGTTTATTTTTTTGGCTATTTTTTAAAAGAAGCCAAATAAATTAATGATAAAACTATAGCAATCATCAAAGCAAGGCTTTCTTCCCTGTATCAATAATATCAGTTTGAAAATAATAAAAGAAAAAAGCACCATCATACAGAATTTCTATATTCTCATTTGTGGGCAGTATGAGAATTGGGGAAACCTAATACAACCTGAGAGCTTTAATTTAACATGGGCATCTCTAAATCAGCCAGTAAACCTGTATTTCTTTCACTCAATTCTTACAAAATAGCAAGACATTTTAAAAAGGAGGATTTAAAGATGAACCCCCTGATTCAGCACACAATTTCAAACGTGCTCCACCAAAATCCATTCCTTGGCACTCCAAACACAAACGACTTAAACCCAGGAAAGTCTCTTAGTGAAAAGAGCACACCCGGTCCCCAACTTTGACCTTGAAATCTTGTCCCAAACTACGAGTGTTATCTGGAAAGTAAAGCTACAAGGCATGTAGCTTTCGCCGGGGAAGTTGGTATTACTATAGTGTAGCGGGAAGCCAACGGAAGAGAACGAGCAGTGCCAGTGGTCAGTAGCGTTGTGAAGGTTGGAGATGAGCGTCCTCATTCTGTTTTTCCCCAAGTGTGAAGTGCATGCTGTCATACGCTACCTGAATGCTAAGGGCATGAACGTTGCTGCGATGGGGCCTCATGATGCTTACTGAAGCATACAAAATTGACAGAATCAGTGCCGCCCAAGAATTTCTTGACCGTTTCGAGATTGAAGGCAAGGCTTTTCTCCGTACTGAAGGAGTGGGTCCAGCAGTCACATGGGTTGCTCCTGTCCAATCCGGTGGAACTGAGCCTAGTATTAAAAAAGACTGCTGGATCCGCCCCTTCCCCAGAATTCGCTCAGTTCGCATCCTCGGATGTTGTGTGAATGCTCGTTCCTCTCTATAAAACACCTTCCCTTCGATCTCTCTTCAATAGCAAGTAAGATTTTTCCATTACTTAGCTTGCCGGCAGTTTCTTTCTCAGCCCTACAGGGCTTTGAGTTGGGGGAGAAGTTAGCGGCTCAGCCATTCGCGGTTTTTTCCCTCCATGCTGCAGCCGCGGCCGTTTTGTTAATTCCGGCCTTGGAGGTCCTGCCGAGAGCAAGCTTTATTCTTTCGACTAAAAATAATTAAGGGCTATTTACCTCCCGCGGTGTGGGACTTGATTTGTCTCCCGGGCTTAGTCGCTCCTTTTTCAAATAACGGAGCAGTTATTTTGGCGCCAAGGCTCTGACGCCCAGTAAGTTGCACTTTCGGTTCTGCCCTAAGGGGTCGGCCATTAGTGCCTACAGCCCGCCGCCTGACCCTGGAGTCGTCGCTGTGAGTTCCCTCGGGCCTATTCTCCACGGAAGTGGCCTCCAACCAGTGTGCCTTGGTTTTTCTTAAAGTTAAGTTAGCGAGGCCTGCCACGCTGCACTTAAGGACATGAACTCTTGGTACCGTCCAGGATTGCCTCTTAAGGCGCAGCAGCTCCTGAGCCTAGGAGCAGGGTCACCTATCCTCTTGGGAATTCCACAAAATAATTCTTCTCCCCCCTATTTTTATTGGCTCAAGCCTTGTCTTCTGTAATTGCTCAGACTATGGCTTCCCTTCCCAAGAGAGGCACTACCAAAGGTTCCTAAGAGGTGAGGCCTACTGGTAATCCTTCTGAGCTTCCCCAGGCCTCTTCCTCCTCTTTCTCAGGCTCTCAACCTTTAGCCAAGCCCACTAGGGCTGAGAAGAGAAGGGACCTAGCCCTACAAAAAAATAATGATAAATCAGCCTAACGTTTTAAGGTGCAGGCCCAAATGCATATCAACCCTACCTCCCGGAGGCCTCTAACCTGCCTCCCTCCTGGGTACCTGGGCTATCCCTGGATGAGCCAAACCTAAATCCACCCCTATCTAACCTATGGGGTTTTAGGTCCAGAGGAGCCAGTTATTACCGAGGATTTCCCCCAGCAGAACCTGTTCAGGGCCTCAGGGATCCTCAGGCTTTTCCGGCTGATATTTCTTCCTTGCCTCCGGAGTTTCAGTCTATCTTGACTATTTTGACTAACACTATTGATGCTAGACTCTCATCTTTAAATGTACCCCCTCTGTCTCATCCTTCCTCTCGCTCCTCCCGTCCCGTGAGTTTTTCTCCTTCCTACAGAGCCCCAGTCATGGAGGCCTCTGACTCCTCTCAGGAAGAGGATGAGGACGTGGATGCAGAAGAGGATGATGACCCTTTCAACGTCTGTCGGAGGATGAGGAATCTCAGATTAAGATTCCAGCCCCAGCTGCTATTTTCCCTTCGCAGCTTTCAAATCCCTCCTGCTAAAAGCTAGAGTATCTACGGGGCTAGCCGGGCAAGAGAAGCAAGCTACTCCTTCCACAGACCCTCCAGAGGATAATCCTCCTTACTTCATGGAGGAACAGGAAGACAATGAGGTAATTCCTAGGCCCAAGTTGTTTAAGGATGCCTTGCTTAAACAGTGGGACCACCCAACCATAGGCTTCACTCCCACTCCCAAGGACAAGAAGCTCTACAAGCTTTCCCCCTCCTATGAGGAACTCCTAACATGTCCCAGGCCAGATGAACCAGTGAAGACGCTCCACTCAACGGCTGCCATGCCTGGCGAGGCAGAGGAGGTCCTCCGGCCAGAGGACAAACGACTTGATCAAATGCTCAAAAGAAGTCTTCTTGCAGACTCATGGGCCATTAAGAGTGCTGCAGCGGCATCCTTCTTTTCCAGAGCTATGCTCTTATGGCTTCGTCAGCTCCAACTACACCTGCCTCCAGATGACTTACGGGGCCAACAGGATTTCAACAAAATCTTCGCAACTACCCATTATATAGCAGAGGCTACTCTCCAATCTTCCAGATTTGCAGCCAGGTCAGTAGCAGCCTCCACAACGGCCAGAAGGCTTCTATGG